>NW_026067925.1:6885228-7003909 GCF_014885135.2 Alexandromys fortis | reverse complement strand
ATATAGTTTCTCTGTGTAACAGCCATGGCTGTCTTGGAAGTCACTTTGTAGACTAGGCTGAACTCACTGTGTAGATCAGGATGGCCTTGAACTCACAGAGATCTGCCTGCCTTTGGCTGCCTCCTGAGTGCTGGGATCAAAGGCGTGCACCGCCACTACTTGTTCCTAATATTTACTGTAAAATTTCCCTCTTTCTCTTCTCTCTCTGGCTTTTTGTCTGACACACAACCTCAGTGCCATCCGGTTGTGGAAACTTTGGATACAGAAGCACAGAAACAAACAAAAATAGCAAAAAACAAGTCTTAATGACTGCATCGTTCACAGCAAAGGGTGACATCTTCTAATGGAAGCATTTACTCGCCCTGTGATTGGGGAAACCGCCAGGGATTGCCTCCAGCTGCTGTGCTCAAGGCAGTGCAGGGGGCAAATGCTTTGCCGTCCAGAGAAGTGGGAGCAGCCTGCAGGATTTGTAGGTGGGGTCCTTAGAGATGGCAGGATGCCGGACCTAGACGAGCAGCAGGGCTCAGCCTTGGCTGACCTTTTTGGAAGCTAAACAACCAGCTTGGCCCCAATGCAGGGAGTTTTATTTATCTGAATTAAGGAGCCAGTTTGATAGGTTTTAAAAATGATGGAGGAGACACTAAAACAGCCGGGCTGGCAAAGGACTGGGGCCCAGGAGAGGCGTTTTTCTGGAGAAGGGAGACATTAAAGAGCTGGGGATAATGCACGCCTTGGATGGGGATCAGTTCGGGAACAGGCAGGACGAGAAGAAGGAACAGAAAACCCTTGGGCAAACCCACCCTGTGGCAGAGAGCAAGGAGGAGCCAGCAGAGAAAAACCCACAGAAGTAATTCTCTCGTTAACTGTGACGTGTGTTAATTCAGGTCATTAGTGTAGATTTTGTAAAGCGGCTATCTTTTACGATCTAGTGTGGGCTATAGATCAGGATGTATCTTAAGTGACTGGTTCATACATAGAAATGTATATGGATATTTAATTATTTATTTGATTGACAGACTGATGGCACTTAGGTTAGTTCTTTCTATTGTCAATGTACAAGACATGACCTTTAATTTTTTATGACCATCAGCAAATACCCATGTCTGCTTCCAAGTTTACTTAAAAGACAAGCGCTAGGAAGTAACATTTTTCAAGACCCTATTTTATTTTCTGGATTCAAAGTCACCTGTCACTTTTGCCATAAATTCTTTGAGGCATGAAATAGCCTGCCAGTTGTCTATTGCTCTGAAAGTTAATGAATGGTTATCAGTTTATCATGGATAATAACCTAACTGCAGATTGTGAAGAGGACATTCTGTCACTCCCAAGCACGGTGGCCTCCAGGCAGTAACTGTGCCTTTCAGGACCAGAGTTCAGAGGCGCAGCGTCCCCAGAGGCTTTCCAGAGCTCGGGTATTGAAACCATACCGTTCGGTGATAGCCTACGGAAACAGTAGCTAGTTACAGCTGGCGGTGTGTCACAGATTGTGGGTAGACTTTTGATGTAAGATTGTAAGTGGAATTTCCTGAACACTGTAGCAGTACAACATTTTAACCTTATTAATGTTGCTTTGAATATCTCAGATATACTTACTTCTGGCTAATTCGCACTGTCCAGTGTGGCTGCTTCCCAGCCCTCTGGCCTCCTGTTAGGTAGTTATGACTATGGACACAGGACTCTTTCAGGAACCCTATTTTTCAAGGCATATTTTTTCCACCCTCGACAAACAATGTGACATCAGCATTAACATTTACTTTTTCAGATCAGGGACTTGGAATTGGCCATATCTTTTTTTTTTTTTTTTCACAAACAAACCGGCCCAGGTGTCTCTCAGTCTTGCATCTCATGCCCTGAGGACAGCATCATAACTCAGGGTTGGTTGGGTTCATGCGATCCATTCTCCCCCATTTCCAGCTACAAACTGTTGTAGTGAGTTCTGTTCAGGACCTCTTCAAGGATTTGTGTTTCACCCTGGGCAGAGCAGTCCAGCAGCAGTCATGGCTGTGTGGTTAAATGTGTTCATAGTTGGTCACAACTGTAGTATCAGTTTTGGGCAGTTCATCTGCAAACGGAGCCTTTGTATCTGTTTCATTGACTCATTCAATTAGAGTTTGTTTTTTGGCCCAGTGGCTTATAATAGTGGCTACTTGATTTTATTGTTTATTATATTTTAATGAAGAATAACACTGTTGAGAGTTGAGGCCTCACCCCGTGGCAGATCGCCTCTACCAGTTATTGCGATTACTATTATTATTTATTTGTCTGTGTACATTTAAGAGCCCCCAACTTCATTCTGGTTGTCTCTCAGAATTTTCTAAAGTTTATACAGGATGTTAGAGCGAATGCTCCCATTATTAGCTTGCCTCACTCCCTTCTTTTCATGGATTGCTTTGTGCTTCCCAGCATGTCTCCCGAAGCACACAGTGAGCGTTTCTCCTGCACAATCACAGCTCACGTACATGATCGTTGGTTGGTCCAACTGTGACATTGGAAGCCCTCTCCTGCCACTCGGGGTACTGTAGCTTCTCAAGGAAGTGAACGGTCTCATAAAAATATTTTCTAGAGGGAATTCCAGTTTCCTAGGGATTTTTTTTTTAGGTGCGTGATCTGTACCCCGTGTGTATGTGTGTTGCCATGGAGCTGCTCAGCTCACTTTTTCCCCTTTTATTCAGTCAGGGCTTCAGCCGGGGGTCTGGTATCTTCCCACCTCAGTCAACCTAATCTAGAGAACGTCTGGAGGACACGCCCAGAGGCTAATCTACATAATCTCTTACTGGTGTGCTGGCGGCGTGGCTTCTAAGTGACTGTGTTAGATCTATTCCCTTTACTTCTCGTAAGTTTTGCCTACGTGTTTGTGTGTCCACCGTGATCATGCTTGGTGCTCACAGAGTCAGAAGAGGACATTGGATACCCTGGAACTGGGACAGAGTTATGGATGATTGTGAACCACACTGTAGGTGCTGCGAATTAAACCCAGGTCCTCTGGAAGAGTAACAAGTACTTACAACCCTAAACCACCTCTCCAGCTCCTCCTGGGTAAATCCAGATATACTCAAATTTTTTATTTTAAGCATTACACTGACTAAGCCAGGACCGTTGTACATTTTCATTGAAATAGGAATTACAAATTAAAAAAATTACTTTAATTTCAGTTTTAGTGACTAGTGAAACTAATATTTTTATAGTATATATTTCAGTTTTTACTATTTGGACATAGAAATAATGCTGATTTTTTATATACTCAAGTTTTTAATCTACTAGTAGTTAACTTTTTTTTCTTTTGAGTTTGGTAGATAAAGTCATACTACTGGTATACACAAATTTTTTTTTTTTACTTCGTTTTGTGACAGAGTTTCATGTAGATGGCTCTGGCAGTCATGGGACAGCACTGATGTGGCTTTAAACTCTTCTCTACAACTTGCCAGCTGTGTGTCTCTGTGTCTGAGTCTCCTTGTCTGTGAAATGGGGCAGCAATATGGCACCTCATGAATAGCAGCGGGGTGAGTGTTGTATCAGGGTTCTCTAGAGAATAGGACTTCTAGAATGACTCTCTCTCTCTCTCTATATATATATATATATACACACACACACACACATACATGTATATGTACACATATACATACACACATATATAACTAAAGGGGTTTTATTGGAAGGACTTACAGGCCTTCAACAATAGCAGCGTGAATGGAAAAGCCAAGCATCTAGTAGTTGTTCAGTCTACAAGGCTGAATGTCTCAGGTGGTCTTCAGTAGATGCTGGAATCCTGATGCCAGTAAAGGAATGGACTTGCTAGCGAGGTGAGAACTAGCAGGCACAGAGCAAAATTGTTCTTCTTCCGTGTCCTACATAGGCTTCCAGCAGATTTGGCCAAAATAAAAAACCTCTGCACCTCCGAGGTCTGGACTAGAAATGGACCCGCCCACTTCCAACCAAGCCACATATGTTATATTCATGCCTCACAGGTGTGCTCTCCGTTTCTGCATGGCAGTTCATTCTGGGTGTGGTCAAGAGTAGCCATCACAAATGTTACGTGAGGTAAACGATTTGATGTTTGGGGACTGGAGAAGACAGTGTTTGATACACAGGAAGCACCAGCGCAATGTTTGATGAATAGAAAGCGCATATCTCCCAAACATTGTGAAACACTTAAAAATTGGTGTTAAAAATGGTGGGTGGGTGGGGGGAGATGGGTCGGGGTTAAGAGCACTTGTTCCTCTTGCAGAAGGCTGAGTTTGGTTTCCAGCACCCACATGGCTACTCACAACCATCTGTAACTCCAGTTCCAGGGGATCCGATGCCTAGTGCACCTGCAGACTCATACACACAAAATAAATACATCTAATAAAAATAAAATTTCTTGAAAATTATTTTGAAAAGGTGGGTGGGACTTCCTTGTGTCTTCTGTATTTTAACAGTCACGCTTCTGTTCCTCGCTGCTCACTGGTATTCCTAGTAAAGTACTTATTAGGGTTCAAGGTTACATTTTTAATTTTCAAAGATGTTAACCAAATAGTTTTCTATTCTTTTTTTCCCCTCAAGGTGAGAAGTATGGTGTGGTTTTGAAATTTTATTTGTTTTAGCACCCAGGAGATGGCCTTCTAGCCAGAGTGACTACAGGATGAATTAACGAAGCAGTTCTGTGTCAGAGTTTCCTCGTATTGAACTGTCCATCCTTGTGACTGCAACGAACCCTGTGTCTGTTTTCTATTCAGTGCACATCTGAATTCTCCTAAGGATTAACAGTTTTGAATCAAAATTAATAAGTGAAACTTACTGTGAACTTCTTTTTTCTTTTTTGGTGTCCTAAGATTTGCCACAAGGCACGTGCTCTGCCACCGACTGCATATTTATCTCTGCTCGTAATCATTAGTGAGTTTTTTCATATTTTGGTATTAGCATAATATTAGCATAATGTTGCAGACATTTGTCATTTTCTCTTCTTTCTCTATACTCTAACAAGATTTAAGTTTTATAGCCTATTTCAGTTTTTTTTTTTTTTTTGAGACAGAGTCTCACTGTCCTGGAATCCACTATGTAGACCAGACTGGTTTTGAAACTCACAGAGATCTGCCTGTCTCTGTCTTCTGAGTGCTGGGATTAAAGGAATGCAACCACACTTGGCTGATTATTTATTTACTTGTTTATTTGTATGTATGAGTGTTTTGTCTTCATGTATGTCTGTGTACTTTGTGTGCCCATAGAGGTCAGAAGAAGGACTGGAATTATAGACAGTTGTGAGCCATGATGTGGGAGCTGGAAATAAAACCCTGTAGGAGGAGAGAGCTGCTTGTTGGTTTCTGGCCGCCCGGCTAGCTTAGCCCTGAAATAATCACACAGAAACTGTATTAATTAAATCACTGCTTGGCCCATTAGCTCTAACATCTTATTGGCTAACTCTTACATATTAATTTAACCCATTTCTGTTAATCTGTGTATCGCCACGTGACTGCGGCTTACCAGCTAAAGTTCCCAGCGTCTGTCTCAGGCGGTGGATCCATGGCGTCCCTCTGACTCCGCCCTCTTTCTCCCAGCATACAGGTTAGCTTTCCCTGCCTAGTTCTGTTGTTCCCTGCCATAGGCTCAAAGCAGTTCTTTATTCATTAGCCAATAAAAGCAACACATAGACCTCCCACACCAAAACCCAAGTCCCCTGGAAGAGTAGCAAGTGCTCTTAACCACTGAGCAATCTCCTCAGCCAGGTATTTCAGGTTTTTAAAAGCTTGTTAAATTGGGACATGAATTGCACAGTTTAGTTCTGCTTTTAGCTTTTATAGGTGAAGAGACAATAGCTTGTTTCCTGTTACTTAGCAACAGGCCTTTGAGGGCTTAAGGGGCTGAGGCTGTTTTGGGGAAGAAATAACATTTATGGAGCATTTTCTTAGTGATTTACTTTGAGACAGGGTCTCATTCTGCAGGTGGGGCTGGCCTAGAATTCCCTCGTGCGGAAGGCCTTGTCTCACAGCCCTGGGGTGCTGAGTGCGGGTCCAAATCATGCAGGAGTTCATTTCTTAGGCATTTGAAAAACAGTCTGCTTACTCTCCTCCCACTCCTGTCCCTGTCTTATCCCTTCCCTCCCCACTCCCTCCCTTCTCTTCCTCATGTTTGAGCGAGGATCTCAGTATTTCTCCCAGGCTAACTGACCTTAAACTCCTTTCTTAGCCTGGTAAGTTCTCAACTTGCAGGCATATGTCATGTCTAGCTAGCGTCATACTTTTAATGTTCTCATTAAATGAGGATTTTGCATGGAGGATTCTTATGTCAGAATAAAACATTGTATGCATATATATACACACACACACACGTAGTGTATATATGTTGTATACCATATATAGCACACAGTATTTGTATGTATACAAACATATATACATGTATTTATATGTATAAATACATAAGAATATATTTTTACAAAAACAATAGATTTTGGGTTTTTGACTAGTTTTGAGTGTAAAAGTGTAGTCAATGTTTGTACTGTGCTCCTCAAACACATGTAGCTGCTCTTACTGTCTACATCCTACACCAAAGTACAGTTGTTAAAACTTTCTTTACAGTTGTTTCGGTTGACACATCTTCCAGTATCTGAAGTTTGCACTAAGATTCACTTAGTGTCGCATATTCTCAAGATTTTGACGAGTCAGTAGTGACGTGCATCCTGTTCTGCTCATCCCTTCCTCTCCCTAAATCCTGGCCACCACCGCTCTTTTTGCTGCCTCTACCGTTCTTGCCTTTCCCCGGATGTCACATGTGTTTGGATCATACTGTGCATAACCTTTTCAAACCCCCCTCTTTCACTTTGTGGCACGCATTGAAAGTTGATCCTTGCTTTTGTGCCTTAACAGCTCATTTCCTTTTAGGACTGAATAATCCATTGTCTGAATACAATTCTGTTGCTTTTGAATGACTAAATGTCTTGTCAGTGATCTAATAAATACTTATTGAAAGCCAACAAAGAACTTTGCCAATCTCCTTGGCTCTAGGCACACAAAAGTGATCGAAACAGAAAGGAATGTTCCCTTGTGGAATCTCCTGCATGTTTGTGGTTTAATTATGTTTGCCTTCTGGCCCATCAACCCATTTGGAGAGTGTACCTTCTTTTTGGGACTTTTCAAGTGTGGTAATATCCAGATATTTCCACTAGGTGGCAGTAGGGTCATATATAATGAAGAGTTTGCAATGCAAGCCCACTATTTTGTTTATAAACATAGTTCTTTTTATGCTAAATTTAAATGCTTGTAATAACCCTCCAGATATAATCACTGATTAATATGGTGCTTTAAAATTATCATTTTAAAGTCAGCATACGATATAATAGATTTTGTTATGAAAGGACCCCCACCAACCCCATTCTCACAGGGATTCTCTGTGTAGCCCTGACTGTCTTGGAACTCAACTCTGTAGACCAGGCTGGCTTTGAACTCAAAGATCTGCCTGTTTCTGCCTTCCAAGTGCTGGATAAAATTCCACACTTGGGAATTTTAAAGTATGTTTTTCAGGATAAATCCCAATATGTATAATTTCTTAAATTCTTTAATTTTTTTAAGTGTGTTTATTTTCTGTGTAGGAGCATCTTGATTGTGTATGACTGTGGACCTCTTAGGTGCTTTGTACCTGCAGGGGCAGGAAGAGGAGAAATGTCAGATCCCCTGGAACTGCAGTTACCACGTGGGTGATGGGAATTGAACTTGGAAGAGCAACCAATGCTCTGAACTTCTGAGCCACCTCTCCATCCCAGTTCCTAAGATTCTTGGGTTTGTTTTCCTTTGACTAATGAGACATTTACTGCAGTCCTCGTACAGGATAGGCACTGGTCTAGTATTGTGGATTCAGAGCTGAATAATTGTTCCTTTTTGTCCTTGAGACATCAGTCTGACACAGGAGACCAGCTGGGTTGAGGATACATTACGAGTGCCTGTGCCTTACGTGTCCCGTTAGATGACGCTGACAGATGCACACCTGTGTAACCCGAAGTCCTGCTAAAGTTTAGATGATTAATGCTCGGGGTGGCCGTGTGCAGGCTGGGCAGTCAGAGGGACCGTTGCGTAAAGATGGCTGAAGCCAGCATTTTTGAGAGAATGGCCTGGTGTCCTGGGTCATTATTTACCAGTTGAACTTCGGTCCCTCTGAGCCTTTCATGTGCTTTGTCCAGGTGGTTTGGTCTTTCTCTCTCGCTTGTTAAAGCAGTACACACGTGTCAGGAGAGACGGAGGCTAGCTTTCTACGAGGGAGGCCTTTGTCCTTGCATTTCTGCTGACACAACGGAAAGATTCCTCAACCCAGTAGCAACCGGCTGTTGGGTCACAGGATCAAATGGCCCAGTGAGAGCTACAGGCTTCACTGGATGTCCCCTGTGCCAGGCGCCAGCCTGAGAGTGAGCACGTCTTCCAGGAGCCCTAAGCCCTGGGCCCTTTTTATTCCATCTCTTGTTGAGAATGTCAGCAAGAAGACCGACTTGCAGAAGATTCTAGAACTCATGTAACCCCTCATAGCCAGAGGGTCATGTCTTAACACCCAGGCCCTCTGACTCCACAACAGATTTTCCACTTCTCACAAGAAGGAATTTTAAGTTATACTGAAAAAAAGTCGCAAAAATCAAATGGAGATTTTTAAACTCGCTTTTATCCTATTTGTGGCAAATGGATGAAGACCACACAAGGCAACAGCAAATGATTACTCATTCAGGGCCTTCTCTGTATGGCAAGGCTGTCAGTTACTCTTGCATTGGATAGCGGGCAAAGTTTAGAGCGGAGACAAGGGAAGTCGTCAGGTATGCCCCGACCAGAGGACAAGGGAAGCCGTCAGGTGTGCCCTGACCAGAGGACAAGGGAAGCTGTCAGGTATGTCCTGACGGGAGGACAAGGGAAGCCGTCAGGTATGCCCCGACCAGAGGACAAAGGAAGCCGTCAGGTGTGTCCAGACGGGAGGACAAGGGAAGCCGTCAGGTGTGCCCTGACTGGAAGCTGTTTGTGTAGAAGAGTGCTCCAGGAAATGCAGGAATCCCGGCACCCAGAGGCTCTAGGATTGCGAGTTCCAAGCCAAAACCAAACCAACCAAACAAAAACACTCAACTAACCTAGACAGACAGACAGACAAAAACCGACAGCATCCTCCGGTCAGTTCTGAATGGAAGAGGGAGAAAACCTGATTATTTATTTCCAGTTGCTGGAGAAAGCCATTCGGAATCAAAGTGTTGCCCACATTCCTTCTAAAGCCTTTGGAAGAGGATCCTTCCCTACCTGCGACTCCCGCCACACCCTGACAGACATTCCTTGCTTTGCAGCGCCACATTTGTGGTTCAGCCTCTGTCACATGACTAGTTCTTGTGCATCCGAGTCCCTTTCCCTGTCAGACCATGTCAGTGCATAGAGAGCTCGCTCTATGCAAATATGGCCTCATCTCAGAGCTCCCCCTACTCAAGGATGACCTCATCTTACTGCTCCCCTACTCAAGGATGACCTCATCTTAGCTAATCATATCTGCAGAGACCCTGTTTACAAAGAGAGTTTTGGGGGTATGTACTATTACTCTACTGCAATGCTTTGTAGAAAGTCATCTGACAATATCTAAGTGTATGGTTGGCCATCCTAATCTGTCCCTTGGTGTCCACAAATGTCACTAGGCTCCTATCACATGTGATCATGTTTGCCCTAACTTTCTAAGGATAAGAAATATTTACATTAGATAGTGTCAGACTTTGCTCCTCGTGAAGGTTGTTTAAGCTACTTTAAGTGCTTTACTTTTTGGAATAAATTTTAGGATTATGTAAATTTTTTTAGAAAAGCCTGCTGGGGTTTTGATTGGGATTGCTTTCAGTCTGTTGAACAATTTGATTTCTTCTTAGTTGGAGTTTTCCGTTCCTCTGGCTAGGAGTGCTTTTCACTGGTGTTCTGGAGTGGTGTGAAGTGGCTCGGGATGGTGAGGTCCACATTGCCTGCGTTTTCGCATGGCTCATTGCAGTAGCTCTGCCTGTCATGAGTTATCCTCAGCACAGTCTGGCACATGACAGCGCTTACTTAGCAAGTAGCTTTGACTATAAATGATTTGATGAGTGAAGGTTCTTTATTTTGCTTTTCAGTAGAGCAATGGTATCTAAGAAAGGAGATGATTTGAACCACGGTGTTAAAACCCAGATTTAAAAGCAGAAAAACAGCCAGGCGTGGTGGCACATGCCTTTAATCCCAGCTCCTGAGCCAGATAAATCTCTGTAAGTCTGAGCATAGCCTGGTCTACAGAGCAAGTTCAAAGACAGCCAAAACTACACAGAGAAACCCTGTCTTGAAAAACAAAAACAAGAACAACACATACACACAACCCCCGTCAAAAACGAAACAAAACAAACAAAACCCCTAAGCCAGGAAAACAAACCAAATCCAGTAGTTTACTAAAAATCTAGTAGATCCCAGCACCGGGGAGGCAGAGGCATGTGGGTCTCTGAATTCAAGGCTAGCCTGGTCTACACAGCAATTTTTAAGCCAGCCAGGTACAAAGTGAGACCTTGTGTCACAAACAAACAAACTAGCAAAACCACAACCCCAAAAAACCCAAGTTACAAAAACTGAGCTAGAGCTACTTCCTGCCAAATTTGGGAAGGTTGACTAGTAAGAAGAAAAAGTTTTGATTAAGCCTTAAACAACACACTTTCTTCTTCTTCTTCTTCTTCTTCTTCTTCTTCTTCTTCTTCTTCTTCTTCTTCTTCTTCTTCTTCTTCTTCTTCTTCCTCTTCCTCTTCCTCTTCTTCTTCTTCTTCTCTTCCTCCTCCTCCTCCACTTCCTCCTCCTTTGTCATGGAAAACAGGGTCTTGAGCAGGCTAAGCAAGTGCTCTAACTAGCGGACTACATCCCTAGTGAGGAAACATGTTAAGGTAAAGATCCTTTAATGCATAGTAGTATATAAAAGGCTACTAGAATTTGAAAAGAAAGAGATTTTTTTTTCCTCTAGTGCTGAGTACTGAACACTTAGTCCTGTGCATGCTAAGGAAACGTCCTACCACCAAGCCACATCCTTAGCCCATACTAGATGCCTCCTGGTGGGTATAGATGAACCGCAGACAACTTATTCTAATATGTGTGTAACGGTAGCTTCAGGCAAGGGCCATGACTGTGTGTAGAACACTGGGCAAAGGCTTTTCAGAGTGCAGAATCTGCACACAGTGTCACAGTTTCAGGGGGAATTCTGCCTCTGCAATGGGGATCTGATGGCTTCTACATACAGGTGGTCCGGACTTGGCTTGCCTGTTATGGTGCAATGTGAAATACACAGCGACCGTGAAGGGTCGCACAAAAATGTTTAACAGAGCTAATCGAATCTCTACTGAACTTCAAGAAAGTTCAGAGAAGCAAGTGGACTGCGTCGTGAATAATCCACATGAATTCAAAATGCAAAACACGACAGGACTAATTTCTGAAACTTCAAATAAAACAGAAAAGATGGGTGTGTGTGACATCTCTAGGCAACAGGAAGCTAAAGAGGCAATTACCAGCCGTGATATGTGATCCAGGCTGAAAGGGGGAAATTAGAACAGGGTTTTGTATTTTTCTTTTTAAATCAGTTGGATGATTTTGTAGATGCCCACTAGATAATACTATACATTGTGGTCGCCTAAGAGATGATTCTTCTCTTCGGAATGACATGCTGAAGGTTTTAGGGATGGGTAAGATTTCTTAAACTTTCAATTGGATGAAGAAAAGAGCACACGTGAGTATGTGTGAGAGATGGAACAGACATGGCAAATTGCTAACACATGTTTAAGTGGGGGGGGTGCGTGTTAGTAGTTATTAGATCTCGAGCCCCATAACGTTTCTCCTTGATAAGTGGGAGGAAAACAATCCCTTTAAAAAGCTGAGTGAAACAGTAGAGCTCAATAACCCACGTGATGATTACCTGGCAATTAATCCCCTGAGCAGAGGAGGCTGCCTCGCCTTTCCCAAGGTGTTGAATGAAGAATTGACTCAGAATGGAGCCGGCCTGGCTCCTGTGATTTATGATGCGTATGTGTTGTGCGAGCTCTCCTCTGAGCGTACTTCTTTCTATAGACTTTAAAGTTGAGAAAGAAATATTGGAAAGACAATCATCCCCTGGATTGAGACAATCAATCTTACAAGACAGGTGAGAGCTTCGGAATGTGGCCTCTGCTTTGTCTCTGTCGCTGCCTGTGTCTCCCTTGTGTTCTCTCCCCTCTCTTCTCTTCTTCCTGACATATTTGTGAGGGAGTCTTCTAGAAGTTATGCCCCTCCAACACTTAAAAAGTACTTTTAGTATTTTCATTTTGTCATAAGCTTGAAATTATCCTCAAAAAATTGTGTCTCCAACTTTTTTTTTTGCCGTTAATCAACTATTTGTACGGATTTTACAAGTTCATTTTTCTCACCATGCAGTTTGTCCCTTAATATTAAGAAAATTAATGTGATCAACACATTCCAGTTGACTTACTTAGCAGTCTGCCTGGTTTCTCCAAAAAGTGGGAAACCTTGCAGATTGCCACACGTGCTGAGGAGCTTCATGCCCGCTTCACACAAGCGAGAGAGAGTCCTTTGGGGAGAGGGAACCTCAGTTGAGAATACGCCCCCACTAGGTTGGATTGTGTGATGATTGACAGTGAGCCCTAGATGGGGTTGTAGAAATTATTGCTGTAGGGCTAGGCCTACTGTAATCACATTTCCATGTCTGCATCTTTGGCAGCTGAGAGTTTCTTTCCTTCTCTCTTTCTTTGGACAGGTCTTACTGTGTAGTTTGGGCTGATGTGGAACTCATAGTCTTTGTGCTTCTACCTCCCTAGTGCTGGGAGTAGTATGTACCACCGTGCCTGGAGTCTTAATCATTTTTAAAAACTTTAAAATTTTATTTTACTTTTGGTTTGTGTATAGGTATGTTGGTATATCACGTGTGTCCAGTGCCAGCAGAGACCAGAGGATGGCATCGAATCCCCTCAAACTGGAGTTATAGACAGTTGTGAGCTGCCAGGTGGATCCCGGGAATTGAACACAGATCCTCTGCCCTTAACCTCTGAGCCACCTCTCCAGCCTCCAGTCTCAACAGTTTTTCCAGTAGAATTAGCTACGTTAACAGTGTTGTGTAGCCGTTACCACCACTGTCTCCAGAGTTCTTTTTCCCTCTCAAATGTGAAACTTTTTCCTTATCAAACATTGACCCTAGAATCTGAAAGCCTTATTGTTTGGTAGTTTCATACATTTATATAATGAATTTAGTATTTTTCAGTTCATTCCCTTTCCTCCTTCCTCCCCCAGAAATCATTATCCCAAACAAGCTTTTGTGATTTTTTTGTTTGTTTGTTTTTTGAGACAGGGTTTCTCTGTGGCTTTGGTGCCTATCCTGGAACTAGCTCTTGTAGACCAGGTTGGCCTCGAACTCACAGAGACACACCTGCTTCTGCTTCCCAAGTGCTAGAATTAAGCTTTTGTACTTTCATGGCTTCTTTCAGTGTGACCCATTGAGTGTAATTTTTTTCTTGACTAAAGGTGGGCAGGAGGCCATTTACTGGAGCAAAGACCACTTGTGAGTGGCTACTGAGGAAAATAATACTCTGTGCCCCAGCAACTCTTATCTGCCAGTGTTCCTTCAGGGACGGGGGAGACCTCACGGTCCCCTCCCCATCTAATGTGAAATGTTTATCAGGCCCGGTCATGTGCAGGCCTTGCGTGTATGTCAGGCCCAGTCATGTGCAGGTCTTGAGTGTCTAACCAAATGCACCTGCAGTGAGCTCCTGAGTGCCATTGCTGCGCCATGTTTAGGAGACATCTTTTTGCAGAACATTGTTCCATCCTCTGGCTCTTACACTTTTCTGCCCCCTCTTCTGAGATTTTCCCTGCACTGTGGAGGTGATGCAGCCATATCACCAAAGGCTGAGCACGCCACCGTCACGTCTTACCTTGTTAATCATTGGCAGCTGCAGTCCAAAGCCTCCCTGCTGGAGCCTGGTGCGGCACTCAGCCCGGATGGCGCATGGGAGCTGCTTCTCTTCCCCCACGCTCCGTGAGTCTCACCATTCCACTTACGTAAGCGGAGTCACGGTTTCTGTGTTTTAGTGGCTGGCATAGTTTCACGTAGGTTTGTCTATCTTGTGGCATGTGTGGGCTTTTCTTTCCGTTTTAAGAGTAATAATTCAATTGTGTTTATTCATATATATACTATTTTGTTCATCCATTTGTCACTTGACATTTTCATTGATTCCACCTTTTGATTATTGTGAATAATATACCACAGCAGGGCTTGGTGGGGTACATGGTAAGCCACACACACATTCACACACACTCACACACACACACCTCCCTCTCTCAAATGCAACTATGAGTATAAATATGCTCTCAGGACTTTGATGTCAATCTTTGGGTATATAATAATATCTACTGTTTTGTTCTCCATGGTTTCAGTTATCTGTGGCAACAGTCATCCAAAAGTTGAATGGAAGGTCCCGGGAATACCAAATTTATGGGCTTTGGGACAGTGTTGTTCGGGGTGATGCGATGACGTCTCAAGCTGTCCGGCTCTGACCTGGAAGATGCATCATCTCTATGTGCAGCGCATCCAAGCTGTGCATTCTGCCTTGTCACCAGTGTTAGTCTAGGTCACCCGCTCAACTGTTTCAATCCCACAGTGCTCAATTCTTCATGAGGGCCTGGGGTCAAGAGGAGGATGTTGGCAAGTCACATGCCAAAGTGAAGCCATGAAGTGTGTTACATATAATCATATATTATATGTAATATAATACATATATTATGTAGTATGTAATATATTACAGTACAGGAAAATAGTCTTAGAGACCACATTTCTTTAACTTTTATGACAGCATATTATAATTTATCTATTTTATTCTTACTGTTAATTTTTTGCTAGGCCTAATGTATAAATTAAGCTTTATGATGGGTATGTAGCTGTAAGGGAAAAGGAAAATACTGGAAAGTGTTAGTAATAACTGTTATTTCAGGGGTCAACAGGGGAACTTGGAGCTTATCTCCCACAGATATTGGGGATCAAATCTCCCACAGGTAGTGGGGAGCAAATCTCCCACAGATAGTGGGGAGCAAATCTCCTACAGAAGTGGGGAGCAAATCTCCCACAGATAGTGGGGAGCAAATCTCCTACAGAAGTGGGGAGCAAATCTCCCACAGGTAGTGGGGAGCAAATCTCCCACAGGTGGTGGGAAACAGTGTCACCCACAGGGGACTACTGTATACCTGGAAGTGGAGCTACTGATTCTGGGTCAATTCTGTTTTAATTTTTAAGAAACATCACGTTTTCAGACACAGCTGCATCAGTTTCCATTCCCACTGGCCGTGCACAGGTTCCTTACTGCTGCATACTGTGATCCATACATTCCCCCCTCCCCTCTTTCCTCCCTCTTTCTTCTGTTGGCGGCCTTTTTTTGTCCCATCTGCCAGATCCCAAATAACCACACAGAGAGTTATTTTTAATTATAAGTGCTGGTTGATAGCTCAGTTTATCTCTAACTAACTCTTTTTTAAATTTTTTTTTATTGATTGCATTGAATTCTACATTTTTCTCTGCTCCCTTCTCTTACTCTCCCCTCCCCTTCAATCCTCTCCCATAGTCCCCATGCTCCCAATTTACTCAGGAGATCTTGTCTTTTTCTATTTCCCATGTAGATTAGATCCATGTATGTCTCTCCTAGGGTCCTCATTGTTGTCTAGGTTCTCTGGGATTGTGAATTGTAGGCTGGTTTTCTTTGCTTTATGTAAAAGCCACTTATGAGTGAGTAAATGTGATGATTGTCTTTCTGGGTCTGGGTTACCACACTCAATATGATTTTTTCTAGCTCCACCCATTTGCCTGCAAATCTCAAGATGTCATTGTTTTTTTCTGCTGTGTAGTACTCCATTGTGTAAATGTACCACATTTTCCTTATCCATTCTTTGGTCAAGGGGCATTTAGGTTGTTTCCATGTTCTGGCTATGACATAGTTGAGCACATGTCCTTGTGACACGATTGAGCATCCTTTGGGTACATACACAAAAGTGGTATTACTGGGTCTTGAGGAAGGTTGTTTCCTAATTTTCTGAGAAATCGCCACACTGACATCCAAAGGGGCTGTACCAGCTTGCACTCTCACCAGCAATGCAGGAGTGTACCCTTTTCCCCACAGCCTCTCCAGCATAAGTTGTCATCAGTGTTTTTGATTTTGGCCATTCTTACAGGTGTCAGATGGAATCTCAGAGTTGTTTTGGTTTGCATTTCTCTGATGTCTAACTAGCTCTTATAAGGCAAATTAACCCATAGTTCTTATCTACACTCTGCCACGTGGTTTGGTACCTTTTCTCAGTACGGCATATTCATCTCCTGCTTCCTCTGCATCTCCCTCCCTCCCTCCCTCCCTCCCTCTCTCTCTCTCTCTCTCTCTCTCTCTCTCTCTCGTTTCTCTGTGTAACATCCCTAGCTATCCTGGAACTCGCTCTGTAGACCAGGCTGAGATCCACCTGCCTCTGCCTCCCGAGTGCTGAGATTAAAGGCGTGCGCCACCACCTGGCTCACGCTCTCTTTTTGTCTGCCAGTCCTGTCTAACCTCTGCCTGACCAGCTATTGGCCAGTCAGCTTCTTTATTAACCCAATCACAGCATCATATATTCACACAGTGTAAAAGAATGTTCTAAATTCTTCACTCCCCTCCTGTCTCCTCCTCTCTGGTTTCATTTATTCCTAGTTAAGTTTGCCTTTGCTTCCTGTTGAACGCTGTGAATGTCCTAGTCCAGGCTAGAATTACCTGGGTAGTTGCCACAGATGTATTCATTCTGAATCTCTAAGATGGGAGCCTGTGCGGGACATATTGGACAAGCATTCTAAGGTGATTTTTGTAACCAAACTAATTTGAGAAATAATCAGTCAATTTTAAAAATAGATTTTCTTATCTCCTTGGAGATCCACAGTGATCTTACCTTGTTAGAGGATATTTAGAGATTACCCTCTCTACAGCTATTTTACATCCTAACTTAGTCATGAATATATTTGTGTGTGTGTGTGTGTGTGTGAGAGAGAGAGAGAGAGAGAGAGAGAGAGAGAGAGAGAGAGAGAGATATTTTAGTTAACTTCTAATGCTATGTATTGTTTTCCATTTGAATTCTGACTCAAGCAAAGGTTTTGCAGCTCATGTCTTGTGGGAACACTTTATTATTCTGAAGATCTTAGCATTGAAAGGTCTTGCATGGTGGTTTACAACCCCGGTCAACACATTCGAGTCTCAGCTATCGATGAATTCTCTGTGAGAAAGGGGCCTTTGGTTTCCTCCTGCATGGCCACGTCTGTCTGTTTATAATTAGTGAGAGCTGCTGGCCTTCTGTGCTTTATGTATTTCTAGTCTTAAAGTTTAGACTTACTGTAGTCATCTTCTACTAAAGAAACACAGACCCTTTTGCCAGGTACAAAGTAGAAGGATCTACGGTGTCCTCCCCTGAGTGTTGGGAAGCGCAGGCTGATGGCTGCAAGACAACCTGCTGTGTTCCTTGTAGGAAGGCACCACGGCTTTCTATACCCTTGAAATCTGAATTAATGTCAAGGAAACCTAAAGTTCGGTACTTGAACTTTGACACCTATGTTCCAAATCTTCAGTGGGAACCCCTGGAATTGGTTTGTGCATCAGGACAGTGCAGATCCAGGACATTTTTGGCTCCTGCAGAAACTTCCTTTGGACAGTGTCATTGTAGGGGTCTAAACACTATTGTGATTTATCATCTACCCCATGGCCTTGATGGAGATTTGCTGGATAAAAACTCGAACCCACAGATGTCTCTTTATATGTAAAGTTAAAAATTTAGAATTATAAGATAAACCCAACCAAAACCTGAAACAACACAACCATATTGTCAACAGCTCAAATATGAGAGATGTGTTGGGAAAGCTGAAGTTCCTTTAAAAGCCCTTTAGTCCAGCTAGGATTTGTAAGCAGAAAAGAGCACAGCCCAGAAGCTCCAGGTGGCGGGGGTCTCAGGAGTGCACAGTGAGCGTTCCCTGCGTCCTATAGGCTTCCTTCTGCACATGCCCAGAGCACTGTGGAGCTTGCTGACGTAGTAATAAATGTATTGCTTTAAATAATAAATGAATTTGAGATGCCGTTTCCCAAAAACATCCCTCTTCATTTGAAGTAAAAACTAATTTTTGCAGAGTAATCATCTGATAAATATAATCTTAAATTTGTGAGGTAAAATATAATATTTTCAGTTGTGAGGTAAAATAAATATAATAACATAATCTGGTAATTGGGAAATACAGACATTGATTGTTTTCTGTTATTAGATATGAATATAAGTAACAGTGGAAGTTGGGAATGGTGGTGCACACCTGTAATCTGGAAGCGGAGGCAGGAGGATTGCAGGTCTAAAGCTAAAACAGGCAAGAGAGCGACGAGAGAGGCACACGCTGGAGGCATGATCTGAGAATACTCCAGAATGCTGCTGCTCCCCACTGCTGGGGGGTAGGCTGGAGACCAGAGCCAGGACCCCAGCTGGGTGCATGAGGCCAGTGCCCCACCCTGGGTCTGCACAGCCACTTCACAGTTTCCTGACTGTTTGGTGCCTGCTCTCCTGTAGAAAAAGATGGCTTACCATTGGGACTTTTGAAATTACTAATTCATTTTTGTGAATCCCTAAAACATCAGTTTCCTGTACAACTAATAGGAAAAGCATGGGGCCTTATCTTTAGATTTAAGGTTTTGTTTGAAAGTAACTATAACCTGTTGGAGTGATTGCATCTCCTTAAAAGAAACAATAAAAATATTGTTTTGTCTTTTTATTTGAACTTGATCTTAGTAAAAAAAAAAAAAAACAACCCTGAGATTTCTTTTCTGTTTTTTTTTTTTTTCCATTTTTTTTTCTGTTTCTAAAGCAGTTTTGGGACTTGATGAAACTGTAAACCAGAGCATAGAAATGGTTAGTTTCTAGACATTTTGTTGTCTGTGTGTATGCATATGGGAGTGTGGTGTGTGAGAGTGAGGCGTGTGAGTGTGCGGCATGTGAGTGTGCGGCGTGTGAGTGTGAGGCGTGTGAGTGTGTGGCGTGTGAGTGTGCGGCATGTGAGCGTGAGGCGTGTGAGTATGTGGTTGAGTGTGCGGCATGTGAGTGTGAGGCGTGTGAGTGTGTTGCGTGTGTACGTGGGTGAGGCGTGTGAGTGTGTTGCGTGTGTACGTGGGCCTGCAGTGGACATCAGCTGTGCTGACATTAGTAGGTGTTGGGAGGAGCCCTCCTTTACTACTCTCTGTCTTAGTCTTAGGTCAGGGTCTTCCTGAACCTGTAGCCTGTGGTGTCGTGTTGTGTGTCCCCTGCCCCCTCCACCCCCAAGCTAGCAGGACTTAGAGATCTCCCGTCCCCATTTCTCCCCGTGCAGAGGTTACAGACACACATGATACCACATTTGGTTTGTTATGTGGATGCTGGGATCCAACTCTGCAGGTCATACGTGTTTGTGTTTGTGCAGCACATACGGTTAACTGAGCCATTTCTCCAGGTCCCACATGTTTTGTTTCTTTCTTAGTTAACTTCAAGAAGAGAAATTAACAGGAAAATAATGATGAATGTGTATTTTTGTTTGGTAGTTTAGATATTTCATGTAGCATCATGTAAATTTTGACTACAAATGGGCTTATAAATATATACATTTTCATTTTCTTTGTGTGGGTGTGTCTTGTCTGTCTGTCTGTCTGTCTGTCTGACTTTCTGTCATTGTCTGCCTTGTTTTTTGAGCCAGAGCCTCTCACTGAACATGTACCTCACCATTTCCCCACACGCTGCCTCTTACCCAGTGCTGGGATTGCAGATAGATGCTGCCACGCCCAGCTTTTATGTGGGGGCTGGAGATTCGAACTCAGGTCCTCTTGCTCGCACAGCAACACTTTGCCCACTGAGCCTTCTTTCTCGTGCTTAACTTTGATTTTTTAATTGAAGAATTTAATTATTTATATTTTATAATGTTAATGGTCTATAATAGAGACTTTCACTTTTTTCTCACAAATATTTAGTCCTAGAATTCACAGTATACTCTGTATCTCTTCTTAATACAAACTGATGCGTATTTGTAACTGAGACCAGTAAATAATACCTTATTACCCGAAAGTCAGTATAGATTTTATTCCATTCATCTCTCTTTCCTTGCTCAGTTTACTTAATAAAAAAAAGGCTGGTAATACCCCTTTAAATTGACTTTACGGCACACTGATGGGTTGTGGCCGACTATGAATCTCCTGTAATCTCCAAGGCAGAGGTCTGTAGTCAGCAGTTGGTAACCAGGGGCCACGTTTCTTCTGTCACTGTGCGAGATGGATGCAGATGCTCTTCTCTCAGCCCCCGTGAGCATCCCGATGCAGGCTAGCATCCCGATGCAGGCTGGCCTCTGTGGACGAGCACACAGGCAGTTTATACCCCGCCTCATCCTCTTGCCTTGTGTTGTCTTCCCATGTTCCGTGCTGCTGTGGTCCTGGCTAGTCTCTCTAATTCCTTCATTCCCCCCCCCCCCCGCAGAAAAAGGAACTGAGATAAAATTTATGCAATAGGAACAGAAACAGCACTGACAATTCTAGAACATTTCCATCAGTCCTTGGGGTGGTGGTTCCCAACCTGTGGGCTGTGACCCCAATGGCCCTTTCACAGGGGTCGCCTAAGACCATCAGAAAACAATTTACATTATGATTTATTACAAATTTATATTATGATTCATAACTGTAGCAAAATTACAGTTATGAAGTTGCAATGAAAATAATTATGGTAGAAATTCGAGCCAGAGCCTCACAGTTGCTGAGCCTTGGGGTGCTCTACACCGAGTTTGCCGGGGCTGCTTTCAGGCTCTCGGGCTCAAATGCTTTTCTTGCCTTTGTCTTCGGTGACCGGGACTCGAGGAGTGCACCACCTGCCTGGCTTGCTTTTCTTCCTATTAACAGTGTCCTTTGATTTAGAAATGTTTAAATTTGATGAGATTGATTTTATCTTTAAAAATAAGTACTATTTGTACTTTTGGTATTGCATTCAAAGAAATTATTTACATGAGTGGTGGCCCATGCTTGTATCTGAGCTCCTGGAGGCAGACACAGAGGGCCGCAAGTTCTAGGTCAGCCCAGGATGTGTAGTGAGTCTCTTTCTCAAAACAGAAACAAGCAAAAACAACAACAACAACAACAACAACAACAAAAAACCCCACAAAGAAACATCCAAATAGTTTTCTGATTCAAGGCTGTGAAGATTTATACTGACTTTCCTTCTAAGAGCTGTATGTTCAACTTTATGTTTAGGTATTGGATGCACGATTTTGAGTTAATTTCATATGCCGAGTGAAGCAGGGATTAAAATGGATTCTTTTGCAGGTGGATACAGAGGGTGTATTCATATCTTTATTAGAATATTCACCTCTGTATTTCTTAGAATAGAAAGGAAATGTGAAGTTTCATGACATTTCATTAATTCAACAACACTAGCTTTGGAGACTCTGTCTGTCTGTTCATCCATCCATCCATCCATCCATCCATCCATCCATCCATCCATCCATCCCTCCCTCCCTCCCTCCATCTATCCACCCATCCACCCATCCATCCCAGCATGTCTGTGGACAATTTGCATGTATTGGTTGCTTCTTCTACCATGTGGGTTTTGGGACTGAACTCAGGCCGTCAGATTTGGTGGCCTGTGTATTTATTTACCCACTGAGCCGACTTGCTGGATTGTCTTTTTTTCTTAAACAGCTTTATTGAAGCGTTGTTACATAGCACAGCATTTATGTGACTAGGTGTATGACTCAGTTGCGAGAAGGGAGGAAAGGTGGAAGCATATCAAGGAAATAGACCACATTCCGACCCCGAGGGTCACCAGCAGCCGTATGTTGGTGTGTCTCTGTGCGTTTGTTTAAAGAGACAGAAACATTTAATCTCTTCCAAAAAAGCTGCCACTTCATTTGCTTCCTGGAGATTGTTCCCAGGGTTCAGACTGAGGTAGGATTGGGTTTCTGGACTTCACATAAGGGAAACCAAGGGCAGGGGCTGGTTAGTGTCTCCTGGAGAGCTGCGCCAGCTGTCTCCCACCACTCACTTGTGAGCTTGTGTGTAGGCCGTCTTGATGGTTGAAAACTCATTCACTATGTGTGGTTTCACGATAGAGTAGGAATCTGATCCTGTGATCCATCCGCAGACGAAAGATAGAAATAAAAGAAGGTACCCTACTAACTAGATTTTATTTTCCTTTTGTTGACATCATTTATATTTTGGCAGAAAGGAGTTGGGTCTCTTAAAGAATTCCCTCTGAACGCTTGCCAGTTCACTGACATTTCTAGTTAAAGGGGTTTTCTGTTCTCAAACTTAACATACACCTCCTCTCTTTCACAGCAGATGGGAAAGATCAATGGGGGGCTAGAGAGAGTTACAGGGCCTTTTTTCCCCCCTCGCTATTTGATCTTTGATCTTAAGACCACTTTTAACCCCCTAGTAATCTCCCAAGAGATTTAAGAAAATATTTTGTAAAGCAAAATTATGGAGACCATGAATGTATAATTGGTGTTCTGAAAGCACGCTGCCAAATATGAAGCCAGTGGTTTTAAGAAATCATTATCAGCTGTTATGTGTTTTTTATTAGGCTGAGTTCTTAGTATAGTTTATGTTTGAATGCATTATTGCAATTTGGTTTTGAATTTATTGTTAGAGAAACAATGAGACCTTTCTTGATGATATAGCAACTGCCAGAAAAATAAATTGCAACCATGAACAACTCAAACTCTCTAGTTAGGTTTTAAGATTAAAATTTACGTTAGAATATTTTAATTTGGAACATTCCTTTTAAGTTGGCCCCCTAATGAACCCAGCCTTCTAGTAAACATATTCAGGCATTAATAGGGACCAAATTCTGATACCAAAAGAGCATGGCCTCTAACCTTAAAACACAACAGCAAAATGCCACCTAATCGAGCACTCATTGTTGTGTTTGAACTCCAGAGCACAGAGATTACAGGGCGGCCAGGGAACTAGAGGCCGAAGAGGAGACAGATGTGCAAGGAGGGACATGAGAACTTGTTTACCTGGGCTACACACAGGGACACTCTCTTCAGAACTCAGATGCTCATGGGTTTTGTAGCTGCAGACTGCGGTCTTGCAAGAGGGTGTGGAGCCCCTGGAGGCTGCAGGGAGTAGTTTATACCTAGGTGTAGACCTTTGCTCCACAGATTACCAGAAGGTCCCCAGCAGGGGGACAGCGACAGCTGCTGCAGACGCAGCAAGGAGTTGGCCAAGACTCTTCTTCCTTATCTTCTTGTCCTCCACTGAAAGACGGTAGAGGGAAGGATGGCGGGGCGACTGCCAGGTAGAGCTCTTGCCTAACATGTGCAAGGCACCGTGAGTTCCATCTCCATTAAAGCAAAAGCAAAAATCGCTGTCCCTTTAGGGTACTTGTACAAACTCACAGGCCTGCAGGAGGGGGAGAAAGGCAAGCCTACCCTGGAGGGAGGGTGTGAGCCCAGCGCTGCCCTGGGGAGGGGCAGAAGCACAGAGAAGGCATGTCCCTGATGCCAAGGGAGAGAGTGGCTGTCTCAAACTGATGCTTCATCAGAACACTGCCATTTCCTCAGCAGGGAGCACTGAGTGTGGGAGCACTATTGTTAGAGGCGAGAGGACTCCCTAGAGTATGGGAGCACTATTGTTAGAGGCAGGAAGACTCCCATGGAGCCTTAGGCAGACAGCACTCAGTGGAACCCAAAGCGGGTAGCAAACACTGAGAAAAGCTTCTACAAACACGTCCTCACTCTGAAGGCAGGTCACCCCAGAGGACCCAAAGATTGTGCAGCCTCGAACCCAACCCAACAGCCTGCTCTGTCCCAGCCTGAGGAGATGGGAAGGAAGGAGCACCCATTTCTAGGAATTAAAAACCATTACCTTAAATCTAGTTTTTCTTTTCAAGATGTCTAGCTGTGGACAGAGTAGAAGAGCTGCAGAAAGCAGTTCCAAGAGATAGCACAGTCAGTGGGGATTAGAGATATAAACCAGCCGGGCAGTGGTGGCACACACCTCTAATCCCAGCAGGAGGATCTCTGTGAGTTCAAGGCCAGCATGGTCTTACAGAGTGAGTTCCAGAACAGCCAAGACTACACAGTGAAACTCTGTCTTGTGTGGAAAAAAAGAAAAAGAAAACAAAACACAAAATGTCTTTAACAGGATGAAACCAGCGGAGAACTAGATGGGCAGTTTTAGCGGAGTGTTAAACCTATAGGAATAGAAAAAAAAACAAAAACAAAACAACAACAAAAAACAGGAACAAAGTTCCATGATAGGTTTAATGAACTTGAAAATAGGCTAATATAACTGATGAAAATGTGAAAAGGAAAAAGAGTAGAAACAAATAAAATCCCCTCGAACAGTTGAGAGTGTCCAAGAGCTAACACGGTGTCAGCAAGTCTAACATAAGTGTGATGGGAAGGAGCCATCTCTGCTGAAGCTCACCCTGGAGAAGGCTAGCAGGGCGGATGCGTAGTGCTGCTACCAGGCCTTGTTTGTGATTAAGATGTTGGTTTTAGGGGAAACTTGACAAACACCTTACATATAAAATAAGCAAACAAATAAATGATTTTTAAAAGTCGAAAAGAAATAACCGGATGAATGATGTGGGGGAGCATTTCATTGGCGTATTCCAGTTAATAAGTACAGAGGGCTTTGGGGAAGAGAGAATAACAGTCAAGGCACCAGGCAGTGATGGTTACAGGGAGGTCCAGTGATGGTACTTGAGAAGACAGCATATTTGCAGAATTTCAAAGTCTTTCTCTCAAGATAGGAATTATTAAGGAAAGAGAGCAGCAGATATCCTAATCAAGAGAAGCGCACGTCACCCGTGGTGTTCCTGCCCTGTTGTAGAATACTTTTATAATGAGAAAACCTCTCTCCAACTCCAAATATCCGACCACTGCTCTTCAGAAGCGTTTCATGCCGGGGCCTGGAAGATGGCACAGGGAGTAACCCTTCCTGCTCTACGAGCCTGATGGCCTGAAGTCGATTCCCAGAACTCACATGAAACGCTGGGTGCGGGGTCTGTGCACCTGTAAACCCAGCATCGTACAGTGAGATGGCAGGAGGAGGCAGAAGAATGGGTGGACGCCTGCGGGACGGCTAGCCTGGGGTGTGATGTTCAGGAGCAAGAGAGATCTTGCCCCAAGAAGACAGATGGCAGAAACTAACTCCTGAAAGTTGTCCTGTGACCCCCACGTGTGCACATGGCATGTACATGTACACACACACACACTTTTGAAAAATTACATGTCAAAAACAAGGAAAGACTTAGGGATTGCCATAGATTGAATGAGGCGAAGGGAATGGAAATACATCACAGACTCTTGGGCAAAAACTGATGTTACTGCAACAATTAATTTGAGTGAAATCTTGGTTAGAATTCAGTTAGTGCTATTTCTTGGTATTATTATGATTAAGACTCTTTAGGGGAAATTGGCCAAAGAATTCTTTTTTTTCTACTGCAACTTCTTTGTATATTTAAAATGATTTAAAAATAAAGTTTAAAGGAAACAAATTTAGGCTTAAAAACTTTGGTGCCTGCAGTAGTCGGTAAAACACAGTGCTCCTGTTTCTGGTTGCTGGGGGGGGGGGGCAGCCGTGCGTTTTACAAGATCAAATTACTTTTGAGCGTCTTGCTTTTGTACAACATTCTTAGGGAATGTTTCATGGCAGATTTTCCTTTTTATCTTTCGACTGATAAAGGAGAATTGAACACGTGACTATTATTCGCTAAAGACTTCTAGTTTTAAGGACTTTAAAAAGAAAGTTGGCTGTTACTTCTCACCCTTACTTCCTTTATCCATTCAAGGTAGACTGCGTCCACCCGTGTGGCAGGTGCTGGGCTGAGTCCCGTGGGGCCCGGACTCAGGGAGGATTTTCCTGTCACAAGTTTCCAATTCTCTAGAGAATGCAGGGAAAAAAACAGTCTTGACAGGAAATCCATTGTCCGTGGGCTGCTGCAGGCAGTGCTGTTTCAATGAGTAGGTTTTCTCCATTTTCTCATACTTTGCGTGGGGAATCCTATCATTTAGAATCTTCATAAGTCAGCTTCCCTCCTCTGTGCCCCAGTTCAAACTGTTTTGGCATTCTCAAGTTTCTGGTGGTTTTCCTCACTTAGAGCTGTGCTTGGTTCTGTCCTTGGCATGCCTCACCTAGTTTTAGCGAGACTCCGAATACCTTTGCACTTAGCCTGAAGCCTATATAGTCCAGGAAGCTTTGAAGAGGAAATATAAGGCCCTCATTTAAAAGTATGCCGACTTACTTTATTGTTTCCATGGCAACTGGTATTCTGTTTATCACCATTTAATTTTTTTTAAAAAAAATCTAATGTTCACATATGTTTAATACCTTTAATACTTTTTTTTACAGTACTGGGCATTGGGTTGAACTAAGACTTCTTTCTGCGCACGGCGGTAGAGGACTTTACCACTGAGCTATTTATCCTGTCTTCTTTTCACTTGTTTGGTGGTTTTGTTTCTCAAGACAAAGTTTCTTTTATTTTAATTGTTTGTTTATTCATTCATTCTGGATACAGTGTTCTGCCTGCATGTATCCCTGCAGTCCCTGCAGGCCAGAAGAGGGCACCAGATCTCATTATAGATGGTTGTGCGCCATCATGTGGTTGCTGGGAATTGAACTGGGAAGAACAGCCAGTGCTTTTAGCCACTGAGCCATCTCTCCAACCCCTCTTTTTACTTGTTATTTTGATATAGAGCCTTGTTAAGTTGCCCAGACTGGCCCCGAACTTTTGAACTGTAATGCTTCAGCCTATCAAGCAGCCGAGATTTCAGGCCTGTGTCATTAGGTCCTGCTGTCCCATGGTTTCATTCATAAAATTAATTTTTGAGACCCAGGGCTGTTCTTTGTAGAAAGTGAAGTCACATTGGAGATAGTTTGCCTACGAGAAGAACATGAGCTCAACAGCTTAGAAAGAGAGAGGTTTCCTTTGGGTTAAAGCTTTGGACTGTCTCTTCTGTCATGGTTGCCTCTATGGCCTTGGTGACAGAACACATCATGGCGGGTGTATGTACCGAGCAGAACCACTCATTGGCAGCCAGAGACCAAAGAGGGACAGAGGTTGGTCAAGACCCAGAACGTCCTTTAAGAGGCTGCCCTCACCGTTTCAAGGTTTTGCTTCCTCCAAATAACACCATCCAAACACCAGTCTTTCAAGGCTCTGGCCTTTAGGGATGACATTCAAGACTCACATCTTAGCAAGTGGACAGAGATGGCAATAACAAATGCACCGCGAAGCGCGTCCACTGACCCAGGTAAAGCACACATCTGGGCCAAAAGCCGGAGTATCAGTTTGTCTCTTTCTACTTAGCTGTTATCACATTAGGAAATAATTTTGTGGGCAATGATTATGATAACTCAAACACTGAAAACTTATCAAGAAAAGATTATAGAGAATTTCTTGGGGTGGGGGCGGTGTTTTGTTTTGAGAGTTCCTGGCTGCCTGAAAACTCACTCTGTAGACCAGGCTGGCCTTGCACTCAGAGATCTGCCTACCCTTGCATCCTGTGTATTGGAATTAAAGGCCTGCATCACCACCACCCTCCTCGGCTTTATAGAATGTTGTTTGTTGTTTTTAATGGTGGATGTTATGGATGTTATGTTTTATGGTGGATGAAGGCACTTGGCAAGGTTATTGTAAAAGGCTTGGCTGCCTGCAGAGCAGGGGCATGCTGGAGGAGTCCTCCGCGTGGCAGCCAAGCCTGGAATCAAGTGTCCCTCTCATGTCCTTTCAGCAGGCTGAGCAGGGAGCACGGGAAAGATGGCGGGCAGGGCTGGGGGGTCTTCAGGTCACTCTGTAGTCTCCTCTGCAGCTGCAGGATCTGGATGGATCCAGTGTCCCGTCTGGTCCAAGGACCTGCAGCTCAGCGGTGGGCGCTCTTGCCTGTGTCTTCAGCCCAGGTAGTTATTCCTACTGGGACTCCAAGTCTCCACTCTTAGCCTGGTCCCCAGCCCCGATTGGTATTTTAAGACATGCTAATAGGATCATGGCAGTCCATGGAAGAAGGAAATGAAGTTTTATGGAGTAACACAAGAAAATCGTTGCTACTCTGGAGGTTGTGTGTGTCTTGAAAGTCACCTTTAGGGCTAAGCGCTACCAATGTCACCTCACGCCTCCCCCCCCCCCCCCCCCCCCCCCCCCCCCCCTGCTGGTGTATATTTCCTGATGGCATGGAGTGGCTGTCAGTAGAAGCATGTCACGTTGCTGTTAACGATTCCTAGAAGAGGATAACACCTACTCCGGGGTGCAGATGACCTGCTGGCTGGCAAAGCGGCAGATCCTGCCGTGCAAGACTCTTCTCATTTGTAGTTTAGTTTGTAAGCTTTCTGAGCTAATTTTGAGGTGTGTTAGTCATAGATTATGATTTTGCTCGCCTTTATCCCTCATAAATATTTGAAGAAAAACAGTGAAGTACGTGCTTTCTTACACAGTGAGTCCTGGCCTCTCGCTGAAATGACGTGGGACACAGTGAACAGAAAACCTTTTCTTAAAGCGAAAAAAATGGATAAACCCATTACAAAGACCCTCATTCTGTGTCTCGACCCCGTGTAGATCACATGTTTTGGGCTTTTGGTACACTTATTTCTAGAACGATGGCTCTGCCTACGGTACCCTCCAATTAACTTTTCAAAAGGAGCCACACACCCACCTGGTTACGTGCTGTAGCCTCTTTCTGGAGAACAAGCAGAGTGATTAACTTTCTAATTGGTGTGTGGTGGAATAGCCGTCTGAAATACTTCCATTAAAGCAACGTAATTTTTTTTTTTAAAAAGATAGCCAAGTTAAATATGTAATCACTCTCTGGAGTAATTAAAATAAAAGAATGGATGTAATTACAGTGCGTGTCAGTCTCCGTATAGGGCCCACGTAACTGATAGCGCTCCTGTACACATGCCGGCAATAAAGGGTTCTGTCGTTTCCCCGGGAGACGGCTCGAGGAGGCAGGCCTCTCCTGCTGACGCCTTGGTCCCATCATCTGCAATCACGCACTGAGGTTAAACAAAGTGTACGTGTGCGGGCTGGAGAACATGAGTTCCCTCCTGGAAAAGAGCCGGAGATGTGAATTCACGATCCCTATTTTATCAGCTGCTTTTAAAATGGCTCATTTTATGATAAAGTAGAACCCTTTTAGGTAAAGAATAACTGAGTGAAGGTAAATTTTGAGGTTGAATTTGGTTTCCTCGAGCCAGCTTGGCAGACAATGGTCAAAGCAGAGAGTAATTTATTAACAGAGACCCATAAAATGGCGTCTTCTGGACGGGGGTCATGCCAAAGATGTTACTTTACTTTTGTTGTTGATTTTTGAAATGGGGCTTCTCTGTGTAATAGCGCTGCCTGTCCTGGAACTCGCTCTGTAGACCAGGCTGGCTTCGAACTCACAGAGCTCCGCTTCCTCTGCCTCCCGAGTGCTGGAATTAAAGGCGTGCGCCACCACTGCCTGGCAAAGGTTTTACTTTACTGCATACTTTTTTTTTTTTTTAAATCAGATTTTGCTGCTCAATTTTTGTTTTGGTGTGCTGGATTGGGTTTATTTAATCAAAAAGTTAGCACTGTGATTAAAGCAGAACATTAATTTTTGTAAAATAACAAATGAGTTATGCTGTCTAAATTAGTATAGAATTTCCAAGAATTTGTAATTTTACATGTATGTGTGTTTTGCCTGCATATATGTCTGCACATCCCTTGGGTGCAGTACCTGTGGAGGCCAGAAGAGGGCATCATATTATTGGGAACTGGAGTCACAGACAGTTGTGAGCTGCCATGTGGGTGCTGGGAACTGAACCTAGGTCCTCTGCAAGGGCCGCCAGTGCTCTTAACTGCTGAGCTATTTCTCCAGCTCCCTTGAAAAATGATTTTATATGTGTTTTACATCTGTGTTTTGTTTAGGGTAAGCTTTTTGAATTGGATCCAGCCTACTGTTTCCTATAATATTTCACACACCCGAGGCCTTTAGCATCCGTTCCCGTCATCTCAGATGGAGGTCATTCTTTCCTGTGTGTCTTCTTCTGACCCTGTGGGCACATCCCTCTCCCACCCCTGCTCTTCAGCCATGTTTTGGGCCAGCCCAGGGGATGGGTCTTCATTTCTATTTTTATTCCGTCTTTAGGTGAGCTTTGTTAGTATTCACGTTTCTTTTTCTTTTTGAAATGGTCTTATATAGCGCAGACTGGCCTTGAACTCCTTGATCTCCATCCCTCCACCCCAAGTGATGGGGTTACAGGAGTGTGCTACCATGCTCACTACTCCGTTCTCTTGTTCTCTGTCCACATAAAAGTACTGTTTCGGCAATAAAATAAAGATAGCCTTGTTAAATGAATTTTCACAGTTTAATCATTCAGTCCAGTGTCAAAAAGATTGTCTTAGCATATAGTCAATATAGCAGTTTCTGATGTATTTTACATGTCCGCCTCCGTTTTGGGTATAGGATCTCGCCATATTGCCCTGGCTGGCACTGAACTCAGCCTGTAGCACAGGCTGGCTACAAATCTGCAATCTTCTTGCCTTAGCCCCAAGTGTTGAGATTACAGTCATAGGCCACCCTGCCTGGCTTCTTATCAGTACAGTTAAATTTTTTATTTAAATTTAATTTTTTAAAGATGGGATCTGACTATGTAGTGCTGGGGGGCCTGGATGGAACTCACAGGGATCCACCTGCCCCCCCCAACCCCACCCCTGCCTCCACTGTTATGCAACTTTAAAACGTTTTAAGTGAGTTTGATATTTACTTCACCTGATTTCAGACTGTCACGCCTCAGCGCTCAGGAGCCGTGCAGTCACATCATGTATGACTCTCTGGGGAGTCTGGCTCCTAGTTCCGTCCTTGGGGTTTGAGCCCCCATCATTGTCCAGTGGTAGAGCCCAGCATGGCTCAGCACGCAGCCTCACTCTCCAGCTCTGAGTCTGGTCCTGCGCTCTTACCCTAGGTGTGCCTGGTGCTCCCCGACCAGATTCCCGAGGTGAAGAGAAGTCACAGAGAGGGATGGTCCCAGGTGTGAAGTCAGGAAGGGCTTTAGGTTCTAGTTCCTTCCTGACCTTTCAGTAGATCGTCAGAGTTTCCTCAAGCTTGGCCACCGTTCTTGTGTTCTTCACTTTCCGAGTTCTAGGACACCCTGGATCCCTGTCAGCTTGTTATTTCATCCCCCACCTCGAATGGGTCTCTTTCTAGTTAAGTCGGCTTCTAGAATAACGTTTTGGTCATCTTCCATGGTGGGTTTGGTTATTCTGTTTATGCACCCCCCTCTGTCTTACTTATGGCTTCTGTTGCTGTGATAAAACACTGAGCCCAAAGCTACTGGAGGAGGAAAGGGTTGTTGTTCATAACACTCTTCATTCTGAAAACACAGCAGGACAGGAACTCCAATGGCAGGAGCCATGAGGAATGCTGTCCACTGTCTTCTTCCCCGTGGTTTGCTCAGTGCGCTTTTTCATAGAACCCAGGACCACCAGCCCAGGAGTGGCCCCACCCACAATGGCCTGGATCCTCCCCCATCAGTCACTAATTAAGAAAATGTCCTAAGGTTTGCCTATAGCCTGATCAATGGAGGCATTTGCTCCATGGAGGCTCCTCTCAGATGGCTCTAGCGTCTGCCAAATTGACATAAGACTAGTCAGCTCGTTCTCAGTCTGTTCTTCAACAAGACACGACTTGAGTGGGATTTTGAGGCCATAGTGAAGTGGGTGTTTGGTTGGGGTCTTTCACTGCCAGACAGACAGACATAGCCTCTCTGCTTCGGTCTCGTGGCTCTCCTGTGGTCCGAGGCCTGCTGATTCCATCTGTGCCAGGGAGAAATCCGTGATAACACTTCCTTAGGTCCTTATTTTCACACAGACTCTCCGGTCTCTATGTTGCAAACTCTGAATTGACCCAGCAAGGAATGTGCCAGCTGACTCCTCACAGAGGAAGAGAACCTGCCAAGGTTAGAGGAATGGGCAGCCGGAGGCATTTGAGAAGCACGCAGGAGCAGCTCGGCACCTCACTGCGATGTGCGCTCTTCCCTCTGTTCTGCTTAAGAGGAGCTTCTCAGGGGTCCCTCTCTGTCCCCTCTTCATCATTAAAGATGATAAACTCGCAAGAGTTCTCAGCTTTGTCCTCCAGGCTAGCCAGTGTCTCTACAGCTGACACTCACTCCACAGATGTCCCCTTTCCACCTGTCTGTCTGTGGCCACCCACCTCACAGGTCCCCAACATCGCATGCAGCCCTGAGGAAGCAGGCCTGAGGACTTTCTCGTGGGTCGAGGGTCTGCTGTAGAATAGTCTGGGGAGCCGTAGTTGCTTATTTGAGGCATCGGAGACAAAAATGTGTCAGGCTAAAGCGATGGCTCAGCATTTGAGAGCACTAGCTGCTCGTCTAGAGGACCGGGTTTGATTCCCAGCACCCGTGTGGTGCCTCACAAACATCTACAAGTCCAGTTCCCGAGGAGCTGAAACTTCTGATCTCTGCCGGCACCAGGCATCAAGTGGTGTCCAGGCTTACCTGCTGGCAATCACCCCCACACATAAAAATAATAACTAGCTAAAGAAATAGAAATTTCTCATCTCGACAACTCATGTAAATTTTAATTACATTTATTTATCTATCTATCTATCTATCTATCTATCTATCTATCTATCTATCTATCATCTATCATCTATCATCTATCTATCTATTTATATTGTGTGTGAGTGTGGAGGGAGATCAGAGGACAGCTTTTGGGAATTAGTTCTGTCCTTTCACCATGTGGGTCCTGGGCTCTGAACTCAGCTCGCCAGAGTTGGCAGCCAGTCTTGGCCTGCTGAACCGTCTCAACGGACCTTACATCATTTTTAATGTAAAATATAGGTATCATACCAATTCCATTTTAACCCTTCTTAGTTGTGCAGTACACCAGCCTTGGTTATATTCACGGTATTGTACAAAAATCACTACTATCTGTTTTCATCTTTGTTTGGAGACATCGTCTGCCCATGCAGCACAGGCTGCTCTGAACTCAAGATTCACCTGCCTTAGCCTCTTAAGTGCTGGTACAGTAGGCACGGCAGGCTAGTCCTGGCTGGACGGGTTTGTAATCCCAGCTGTTTCAGGATCTGAGGCAGGAGGATCACAAGTTCAATGTCTTCCCAGGCCTCAGAGTAGGTATGCACCAACCACCACGTCTGACTAATTATTGTCATTTCTAAAACATTTTAATCACCCTGAGTAAAAATTGTAACCAGTAAGATGCAATTCTCCGTTTCTTTCTCTGCTCAGTCTTTTGGCTCCAGAGTAATTTTCTTCATCTCAATATATCATTAACAGTTACAACATTAGCGACCTCATACAATATCTGTCCTTACGTGTTTGGCCTCCTTCACTTAGCACGTCTTCAGAGTTCTCCCACGTTGTAGCATGTGCCAGGTCTTCATCTACGGGCTTTGGTCTTGGATCGTGATACCGAGTTCCACTTGGGACATCTGTGTGGCTTTCGGGCTAAACATCAGTTATTTTTCCCCTCTTGGTTTTGGCGCTGGTGTCAGAGTTTTCTACTTCTACTCTCCCCAGCGGCACGGTGGTATTGTTGGCTTGTTGAGTTGTGCTGATGAATAACAATTTCTAACAAGTTGTCCTCGTGTGTAAGGTTGATTTTTTTAATGTGGTCTGCATAAAAATAATAGTGGCAAATATTAATCAAGTAAGAATGAAGATCTGAATGCTAAGTTGAGAGAGGCTGTGGGTAGGGAGAGAGTGAGCCTGAACTAGAATGTGCTGATTACATTTGGGGCCCCTTTGCAAGGAGGTATGTTTTCTAGTTCTGGATTGAATTCTTGTTTCTTTGGTTGTTTGCTTTGTTTTAGGGGCAGAATCTCATTATGTACTATGTGGTATATGTACACAGTGAATGTAAATAAAAAGCATGTAAATGTAAATAAGAAATTGTGACATTCACTAGAAAATTGATGGAACTGGAGAGCAAACTAAGACAGATTCAGAGACAAATATTATGTTTTCTGTGGAATCTATATTTAAATATATATATAAATATATATATATATGTCCTTCTAAACATCTGTTTCTTTATTCAGTGTGTGTATGTGTGTGTGTGGTGGGGTGAGTGGGGGCATGTATACCGCAGCATACATGTGCAGGTCAGGAAACAACTTGCAAATGTTAGTTGTTTCCGTCCACTATGTGGGTTCTGGGGGTGGAATTCAGGTTATAAGTCTTGGCAGTAAGCATCTTTACCTGGCATCTTGCTGGCCTTATATTTATTCACACACACACACACACACACACACACACACACGCATGCACATGCATGGCATTAAGTAAGAAAGAGGTCAAAGTCAAGTTGGGGGGCAAGAGAATTGACAAAACCATCTAAGGGAAAGCCCATTTCTACTGACGAGCTGAGTATTGCGTGCGCTCCCTGACTGTTGTGGAAGCGGAAACTGTGTGTTCTGGGTTCTGCTGTCATGGCATCATGACGCGGAGCCGTTGCCATCAGTGTGAGTCGCCTGCTTTCCTCTGTTCTCTGTCACCTCTCACAGCTGCCTGCATTTGTAAGCGATGGTGTGTGCCATCTCAGCCTTGGTGGTCGGTCCCTCTAAGGACTGGGTTCTCCGCTTCACATTTATTAACTGTTTCTCCGACTGCCCCTGGGGTAGGAGGGCATGGAGACCAAGAGAAAATATGATTCCCAACTCTTCAGAGGATAGGATGCGTTCCTGGGCTCCAGTGTTCAATGTCACATAGTCCCTTTCTGCTCGTATAGCAATACCAAGGGGCTGGTCTTTAATCATTTCATCTTCAATATTTTTATTAGCACAGTAGAAGAGGGGATTTAACTCTTAGGCTTAATTTCTTATGAGTTTTTGTTTTTCGAGACAGGGTTTCTCTGTGTAACAGCCCTGTCTGTCCTGGAACTCTCTCTGTAGACCAGGCCGGCCTCAGGCTCATAGAGATCCACCTGCGTCTGCCTCCTGAGTGCTGGAACTGAAGGCATGTTGCTGCCACACATGACTTCTTGTGAGATTTAATGATTTGTAGGCTGGAAATTCTTGCTTTTATTTGTTAATGGATCTTCATAATTCAAAGGATGAGCATTGACTCGGGACCCCAAGACCAAGTTCTCAGCACAAAGGAGATTTATTTGCCCCAGAGTGACAGAGGGCAGGAAATAAAAGACTAAGACAGGAGATAGAGGCCAAGGGAGAAGGAGAAGGGAACAAGAGAGAGGGGGAAGGGGACAGGGGTATTTATCTCCGTCTCTGGATGGAGAGGAGACAGATGTGGCCCATAGGAAAATGGCAGCTTATAAAGGTAAAAGGGGAAACCCCATGTTAGGATGAGGTGTTTAATTTTAATTGGGCACATTAATTAGGGTAGCCAAAGGGGGCTTTCAGTTGCTGGACTTTACTACTTTGATAGTTAGACCTTCATTGTCAGCCTCAGGAGGAAGAAGTGGCCAAATAAGGGAATAGACCTTGGTGGCTAGCTTTAGGAATGTAACCTAATGGTTTTTGGCAAGACAGGGGGAATGGGGGAGAAGGGCAAGGCCTGCCAGAGCCGTGCTCGCCATACTCCATCTGTCCAGCGTCTTTTCAGTGATCCCCAGACTTAACCCTATTGCTCATTTACCCTGCCCCTGCGAGTAGACCTGAACCTCATCGGTATTCGTAATTCATGAAATTAGGACAGCTGGCAGGCTGACCGATCCTGCGACTACCCCGGTCCGGAATCAGGTTATCAATTGGCCCACCCCAACATCCACCCTCATCTGTGATCTGCTGGAGCACACGAATGGGCCGGTCCTGCAGACCCAAAGCTGCAGAATCTCCACAACAGAGAACATCAATGGGATAACCAAGAAGAAGACCAGTGAGGGCCAGCACTGATAGCGGGACAGAAGCCAGAGGCCTCGACCCAGACCCATCTCTCTGACAGGATCTCTTCCAGTACAGATACGGATACAAGTGTTTACTGTGTGGCCTGCTGTGCCACGCTACAGCTGCCATGGCAAGATTCTTCCTTTTCTTCCTTTCTTTTTAAATTTTCTTTTATTTTGGGGATGGGGAGGTTGCAAGGGCAGAGGGCTGATATGAAGGGCAGGAAATGAGTGGGACAGAGAAACATGATTTGAAAGATACAAAGAATAAATAGAAAGTAAAAGAAAGATTTTGCTTAGTGAGTTTCTGTCTAACAGAGAGTATGGCCTACTGACTGAGTGTGCAGGTTCTGGAGTCACAACAAATACAAGCCGCAACATGTCCTGTGCGATTTTGGAGCCCCTCACGGGCTTTCTCTGGCTTTAGCGTTCTTGTTTGTAAAACGAGAACTATTTTGGTATCTGACTCAGGAGGTTACCGTGACCACTAAATGAAATGTTTAGCGCAGTTTCTAGTGTGTAATTAGCCACAGTAATAGCAATTATTGTCAAACTGCAGTGCAGCGTAGTGGAATTAGACAGACAGTGGTCGCAACCCTACTCCTGGGACAGGTGGGGGTGAAGGTCTCTACGTGACATTGAACAAGTGGTCTTCTGTCTGTATTGATTTCCACAGCCTATAAATCGATTAGCTTTCCTATTAGGCCATTAGGAAGATCTAGAACAATTTAAAACGAGCTATTATTCACTACTTTGCATTCCCCGCTCAGTTTAGGAATGCTGACCCAGAGGATCAAGGGTCATGTTTTTTAAGCGTGTGCAACAGTTGTTGTTCGATGTGTACTTATATTGGTATCTCATTTTCCAACGTCTGTCTTTTTTTTTTTGGCTAAAATAGATGAGAATCATTGAGAACAGATCAAGCATTATAAAGGACTCTAACATTTTGTTATGAAGAATAATTAGGGAGTGCAGTTTTGTGTCACTTGGATCTGTGAGTGACAAAGGAAGGCTAGGCTTGTCCCACACAGAGCCCAGAGATGTGACAGGTGTCCTATATTTTGTCTTTGGCTTGCTGATGGAAAATCAGCAACTTTAGGAAAATGTATTCAAAATGGAAGAGATTCCCTAGGTGGGTGAGTGAGTGATCAGCCAAAAAGGAGCCCTGTCCTCACCCCAGGGGAAGGGGCGAGGATGGGAGACATCTCAGAACCAAGCTGGCGCTGGCATAAGCCTGGGGTAGAGAGGATGGCAGGGCGCGGGAGTGTAGAGACTTCCGTCCCTTAAAGACTCGCTTCACTGATAGGCGTTTTGATGGTGGGGCTGGGACTCTGGAGAAGAAACATGCCTTTTCTCTCATTGTATCAGTACTCAGAAAGCTAGTGTTGGGCGGGGAGTTCTGGTTTTTCTGTGGAGTTTGGATAGGCGAGGGCGACAGGCTGACATGAGTTTATGTAATGTGAAACACAGGTAGAATACCAAGCCTGCAAAATACAGTGCCCTAAATTTTTTTTAAAAAATTAAACTATTTATTTATTTATTTATTTATTTATTTATTTATGCATGCTCCCAGGGCATGCTTGGACTACTACAGCATGGATGCAGAGGTCAGAGGACAACTTGTGTGGAGCCAAACTCAGGTTGACACACACACACGGAAATTTGGAAAAGGGCTATGAAAAGTGAGGAAGGCAGTTGGACCTAGCACATGCTACATTTTCTAGGATTCCAGTTATCAGGTAAATTAGGAAAATTAGAATGTTCTTGTAACTAACCCAGTGCTAGGGTTCAGGGATTCAAGTCTTCTAAAAACCTTCTGTGCCGTGCGCACCTGGACAAGGGAATGGCTGTGAAGACCGCGTGAGAACCGCCGCAGCCACTCCAGCTGTGGGCCCCCCCAGATTAATTGTGCTGGTATTTGCTATTTGCTGTGTCCGGTACGGTAGCCAGCTGCTAGCCATTTGTCAGCATTTGGAGTGCAACTGAAAAAGTTAAGTGTAAGTTTTATTAAATTATATTTAGCTGAGTAAAAATAGCTAAATGTGTCTAGTGTTGGGAAGCACAGTCCATGAAGTGAAGGGCACACAGACAAAGGAGGCTTTCAGAACTTTCTAGATGTTGCGTTTTTTTCCTCTCTGCCCCACCCCGGTGAGTCTGCCTGGTGCCATCATGGATCCGGGGGCAGCACCTGCCTGTGCCTTTGTGGACGCAGAAGCGCACAGCATCGCTCTTCAGGCATCTGTAGTCTGCCAGGTGGGAACCTCAGGGTTCAGCAGCTTTGCATCCCCTGTGCTGCTGAGCTGGCTCCAGGAACCTTTAATGACTGCAGCATCTGTTTCAGAACTAGGCGGAGGAAATCTTCTCCCTTCAGTCTGCAGTCAGCACAGATGGGACCTGGAGCCAGGCCTCGGCCCTGGAGAGCTAAACTGTTAACTGTTTCTGGTCGTTGTGATGGTGCCGACCCCAACAGCTGTATATGTATATGTATATGTATATGTATATGTATATGTATAGGTATAGGTATAGGTATAGGTATAGGTATAGGTATAGGTATAGGTATATGGTATACGTAATGCATTTCCAACAGCAAAAGTTTCCTTTGTAGCTATCATCCTAAATTGGAATCAGGGTAGGTAAGTGAAGGGTAAACTATGCTGGCTGGCTTTAGTTATTTATTTTCAAAGTTACAGCATTAGAGAAGCAGTAGGTTGGCAGTGTTTGGTGGTCCATTTATAGAGCAGTTGGATCCTATCTTACATACACCCAAACACATACATTTCTGTCAGAAAGCTGGCTTTAAATCAAACCAGGGTATCTGAGATGCTTCTGTTCTGAAGTTTTATCATGAATGTGGGAGTCAGTATAGTTCTACACGTCTTTCTACATCCTGAGTCTATAAAATGGCATAGCTGTGTCGCGGAGTCACCAAGATTATTTTTATCTTTTCCTGAAACAGAGTCTCACTATGTTAGGTGACTGGCCAGGATTTACTGTGGAGACCAGGCTGTCCATAAAATGGCAGAGATCTGCATGCCTCTGCCTTCCAGATTAAGGGCGTGTACCACTATGCCCTGTGGTGCATGGAATTAAAATAGGCAAGTAAGCACATGAACAAAACAACCTAGGGTTTCTGTATCTGTCAGTATTATTGATGTAGCTTTAGTTCCTCTTCACTGCTGTCTGCTACTCCATTGGGTAGCATATAGCTTACTCTATTCAGCTTTATGTCAGGGAGCTCTGGGCTGTTTGCTAGGAAAGTGTAGGAATTGTTCATCCTTTGAGTTTCATTATCATCTGAAAGCAGTGAAGGAACAAGCTATGCCCATGTCATAAGAGGAGGGACCCGAAGGAGAGAGAGGGACCAGGAATACATGATATACAGTATTTAAAATAGGTTGAAGAGACAGGTGATGGTGGCACACACTTTTAATCCCAACACTTGAGGCAGAGGCAGGTGGATCTCTGTGAGTTCAAGGCCAGCCTGGTCTACAAGAGCGAGTTCCATCGCAGCTAGGACTGTTAGAAAAAAAAAAACAAAAAACAAACAAACAACAAAAAATAGGTTGAAGAGAAAGCAACTGGAATACAGTGTTTTCTAGCTTCATGGGGCCTCCACAAAGCCTGTTTGCATTTAGTGAGTGACTGAAGGGACATACTGAGAGAAAAATGCAGTTTCCAGGATTGTCCAACTGCTAAGAAGTAGAACAGAAACTTCTGACTAGAGCCCTAGAGCAGTGGTTCTCTGTAAAAGGAGATTGTGTCACCCAGACCCGAATAATCACACAGAAACTGTATTAGTTATAACACTGTTTGGCCAGTGGCTCAGGCATATTTCTAGCTGGTTCTTATATCTTCAGTTATCCCATTTCTATTAATCTATGTATCACCACAAGGCTGTGGCCTACTGGTAAGGTTCCAGCGTCTTTCTGCTTCCACAGCTACACGGTGTCTGCTTGACTCTGCTTTCTTTCTCCCAGCATTCAGTTTAGTTTTCCTGCCTAGCTCTGTTCTGCCCTGTCATAGGCCAAATAACTTCTTTATTAACCAATGGTAACAAAACATATTCACAGCATACAGAGGGGAATCCCACATCAGTTCTCAACCTTACTTACACTGCAACCCTTTAATGCAGTTTCTTATATTGTGGTAACTCCCAACCATAAAATTATTTTCGTTGCCACTTCGTAACGGTAATTTTGCTACTGTTATGAATATATATACTGTTATGAATATAACGTAAATATCTGATATGCAGGATATCTGATGTGTGACTCCTGGAAAGGGTCATTAAACCCCAGAGGGGTCCCTACCCACAGGTTGAGAACCACTGCTTTAGATTGTTTTTGCCCAGGGGTAACTACATGATTGCATGACCAGGAGAGGCGAGGAGGCTTAAATGGAATGAGAATTCTGTGGATCCCTGTCACTTAGAATGATAGGCCAGCATTGGGCAAGGGCAGCTCGAGTTCAAGGTCAGTAAACAGAGGGAAGCCAATCAAAGGAACTGTAGATGAATGCTTTCCACCAAAGATTGCTCTGACCTGCTCTGGCCCAGGCTAGGACTTCTGCCGTGGAATCTGAGGTGCGTAGGCTTGTGGTAATTCTTCTTCCGTCAGGGCAGAACTGAAAAACCTGTGAGGATGGGATCGCTCTTCATCAGCCACAGGCAGAAGAAGCAGGGCTGGTTTAGCAGGAACTGTCCTGTCAGAGAGTAATTTGAGACAGTACTTGTAAGTTGCCCATCTGCCCTTGAACTCTTGGGCTAAAGGAATCCTCCAGAGTAGCTGAACTCCAGGCATGTGTAGCCATATAGACAACCATTTGAATTCAAAATTACATTTTATTTATTTATGGTGTATGCACGTGCATTGTGCACACATCACAGTGTGTGTGTGTGTGTGTGTGTGTAAGTCAGAGGACAACTTACGGGAGCTGGTTCTCTCCTTCTGCCATTTGGGTCCTGGGGGTTGAAGTCTGGTATCAGGCTTCATGGCAGGCGTCTGCCAGCTGTGCTATGCCACGGGCCAGCTGTTCGTCTCTACCAGGGAATTTTTATGCTGAGTTGGGGAAGAACAGGGTGTCAGTCTAGCTATTGAGATAGCTCCATTTATTTTCCAGTCTGCAGCACTTTTGATTGTTACTAGTGTAACCTATGAGAGATTATAAGTTCATGTTTTAATTTTATTTCCCTTGTTTTAAATGACTGACCGCTACTGCTAGGTCAGAGCTCCAATAGCCCTAGTGACCGTGAAGTCGAATAGAGAAAAATATCTTCTTGGGAAATGGGGACCACTGGCCTTGCACGTTGCAAGCGGCTCTCGTCCTTGCTCGTGTTTTATTTAGGTATTTAGCAGGGTCATTTTAGCCTCTAATTAACACTGTGCCTGCTCGTCAGTTGTTTTGAAGCCTGACACAGACTGAACCATCAGATCAGCCCAAGGAGAACTTGCAAAGGTGAGCTCACAGCTCACACAGTGGCCCCTAATCTCTACCTAGGGTGTGAAGGGGCGGCATCGATTCATAGAAACACCACCAACAGCTCAGTGATCACAGGAGTCTGTTGAGTCGAGGATGAAATGCAGGAGGCTATTACAGACACTCTGTCTCTATTAACCTCTCGTACCCTTCCATTTAGTGTGATGGATAGAGGAATGTGTGCCCCCAAATCACAGCGGTGTCACGTGCTCCGATGACAGATCTTCTCCTAGAAGGCGGTGTTCATCATCTTAGCAGAGAAGACTTTAGTTTAACTGGTTTGAACAGTTTCGCTTCACGTTTTATTATGGAGCTTAATAAATTAGGAAAGTAGGTAATTAGCAAGTTTAATCTTGGGTTTATTCTTTTGGGTGGATAAACACCTGTATTTTGATATGAAACAAAAGCCTGATTTGTTAATGCCAAGCATACTGAGGTATTGTTCTTACAATGAAAATAAGAATACCTAAAGTTTATCTTTTACCACTCTGTTGGAAAAACAAAGGATAAAGGTGGCGTGTTTTGTTTTCCCCTAGGCTCAGATGTACTATGAGTACATGTATGAGTATAGTGCTATGTACTATCTTAAAGTGCCAGGCTAGAACTACCAGCATTCCTAAGCTGTATATTTACTGTGTATTTACTCCCTAACTTTTGCAGTTTGATATTATTATTGTTTCCTATCTGAATCACTTGTCGTCTGCCTACAGTTCAGCTCCGAGTTTCTGGAAGCCTTATTTTGAAAACGATCGCTTTTGTCTATGGAAATGCCCATCGGAGGCCGTGGTGGTATGCCCCCTCAAACACAGTTTTAAAATTAAAATTGTATTCATTAACTATGACCAGTATCATAAACGTCACCACTCAGGAGCTCTGAGTGTCTGAAAGGAGAGGAAGTACCAGAAAGAATTTCCTTTCTCATAGAGGCATTCCCCTCAGGGTTCTCGGAAGGATGCATGCCTAGACACGGTGTATGTCAAAGTTTTGTTTTGATCTTGTTTAGGTCAATGAAATAATGTCAAACCACTTTGAGTCTTTTATTATATGGTTTATATCATTCACCATGGCTGCTTTCCTATTTGTTTTGTAAAATATCCCACCTTTTCTGTCTCGGCTAGTTTTGTCTGCAAGAGGCAAGGATTATTCTTTTGGATATGTGTCTAGTGAGAGGAGCCGTAAGTAACGGCTAATGACCAGTGCCAACCATGCTATTGTTTCTTAGTGTTGTTTGAATGCCTCACGTTATTTATTTACTTATCTAGGATGTTGGGCAGTCAAGCCAGGTGGGCTTTCTTGAGCCATCCTTCTAACTCCTCAAGTTACCGTTAAAAAAAAAAAGTCCACCAAAGCCAGCTGGACTGTGACTGGAACAGCATGGGATAAAACCGGACTCTCTGATCATGGCGAACAATGAGGACTGATGAGAAGCCAAGGTCAATGGCAAGGGGTTTTGATCCTACTTCAGGTTCTGGCTTAGTGGGAGCCTAGCCAGTTTGGATGTTAACCTTCCTAGACATGGAGGGAGGGGGGAGGACCTTGGACTTTCCACAGGACAGGGAACCATGACTGCTCTTTGGATAGGAGAGGGAGGGGGNCTCTTTGGATAGGAGAGGGAGGGGGAGAAGAGAGGGGGGAGGGGGAGAAGAGAGGGGGAGGGGGAGAAGAGTGGGGAAGGGGGAGGGAAATGGGAGGCTGGGAGGAGGCGGAAACTTTTTTTTCTTATTCTCAATAAAATAAAAAAAAATTTTAAAAAAAAATAAATAAATAAACAAACAACAAAAAAAAAGTCCAAAAATGTTTCATTGCAAATGGTATATGGGAGTAGCTGCCAGGGTTATTTATAAAAATCCCTAATACACTTATGTAAAATTATTGTCTTGCTAGGCTGAGCTTTGTGGAAGGCAGGCTCGCTCTGATTTGCTCTGCGTTTGTTTCTAGCTGTCTGTCATGGTCTCTGGCTCGGTGAACAGCTGTTAGCGGAACAAATGAATGAATGAATGAATGACTACATTTCTGACTAATCTAGCCATCTTGCAGTTAGACATTCCTAAGGACTGTGCATCTGAGGTGTGTAACATTTGATCTTTTTGTTTGTTGGTTTGGCAATGGAATCTAAGAGAGAAAGGTTCAAGGTACTCATGAGCAGAGCCGTAGTCTCAAGGTCACGACTCCTTATGCAATGAGAGCAACGGATCCTTATAGACAATCTGCCAATCTATCAATCAGAGGTGTTCATGTCCTTACTTGAGTTTTATGTTTGTTTACACAAGTAATTGTTAAGCTGATGTTACTGCATCACAGTTAGGGTTGATGAAAGCCCTATGCATAATCGCTATAATAAATTCTCCAGGGCAGCATGTCTTTATCAGTCCATAAGTGATGCAATTCAGTTTGTAGCCTGGTAGTATTAAAAAAAAAAAAAAAGAAAAGAAATCCTTATGGGTAAACATCTATCTTTCTTATCTTGACTCTTTTTCCTGGCTTATTTTGGCTCAGGATTGGAGGGTAAAGGGCATCTTGGCAGGTAAGTAATGGTGTCATATTGTGCCCATGGTCAGGACACCGAAGAGGGATTGCTGGTGCTCAGCCTCCCTGAAGCCTTCACTTACACCTTTCTGGAAGCATATTTATAGGTGTTCCTAGGAGTGTTTCCATGGTGATCCTAAATCCAGTCAAGTTGATAATAAAGATAGGAAGACTCCCGACACTCACCTTGCTTGTTTAAATCATTTGTGTGTATGTGGTGTTTCCATGGTGATCCTAAGTCCAGTGAAGTTAGGAAGATTACCCAGCACACTCACCTTGCTTGTTTCAACCATGTGTGTGTGTGTAATGGGCATCATGTGTGTGTGTGTTCATGTCTGCTTGTGTGTGGAGGCCTGAGGCTGATGTTAGATGTCTTTACCCTGTCACTTTCTACCTTACTGAGCCTAAAGTTCATTTATTTGTTTAGTCTAGTCTGGCTGGCAGTGAGCTTCACAGGGGTCTGTTTCTTCTGCTCTACCTCTGGGATTCTAGGAGAGCACGCCTTTACATGGTTTCTGGGTGTCTGAACTCAGGTCCCGATACTTAGGTAGCCATTATGTTACCGACTGAGCCGTCTCCTCAGAACCTTAAATCAGGGTTTACAAAGCCATCTGTACACTCATGTCTGGACACCTCTGCTGTTGTTCAGGTGAAGGCAGAGCACAGAGGCGGAGATTGGAGTCCTCAGTCCCTTGGTGTCCCTCCCCCGTGGTAGTTAGTGATGTTTATAATCCATCATGAAGATGGCCAACTTTTCAAAGGCAGCTGGCAGCCCCTGATTTGGTCCCGTTTACTTCTAGAGAGCCCCTCAGGGCAATTCAAACGACTCCTCGGAAAGCGTCAATTTGTCTCAGTTTGAAGGGAAATAGAAATATGAAATATTTCCCTGTAGACCTGCATGAGTGATGTTGGCGCTGAGGTCTCTGTTCCCGGTGTGAGATAACATTACAGGGACAGAACAAAACAACACATCTCTGTACTTGGACCTTGACTGTGCTCATGGACTTACGTATTGATATACTTAGAGCCTGCCTCGCTCTGAAGGGTTATGTTTTCAGATCTGTGCCGCCATTCTTGATTGGTTGTTGAGTAGTGGCAGAAATGCTGTGTGTGTTTTGAAATGCTGTCGTGTGTTTTGAAATGGAGGGAGTTATAACCTCTCTCTTGGCTTCGAGCCTGACTGGCCAAGATGGATCTCTTTGACAAGTGACCAAATGGCCTGTCTCACGTAGCGCAGCATAACAAATTCATGAGTTCATTGCTACTGTGTTTATTGTTCAATTTCCTTATAGAACTAGGGCTGGCTTCCATACTTTGTATGACTCCTGTCTTTCGAATATTCTGTCCTCTGGGAGAATCCTGGGATCCAGTGAACCCAAAGCAAGTTTCTGCAGGCTGATGGAGGTGACGAAGCCGTCTGGAAAACTTTAGCTCTCCAGGTGTTGTTGGGCTCTGCTGTGTGTTTATGCTGTGATACCTTTGCCTTTGTGTTCTGATGTCAGGGTCTCGCCTGTGTGGTCCGGTTTGTGTACAGTGGCACTAGCATTGTTGTGACAGAGAGGCAGGAGATGGAGGGCTGCTGTGACTCTGCTATCTATCCAAGGACACTAGTGATGACGTAGCCTCACCTGTGCTGCAGATATTTGGCTTTGCTAATCGCATGGATCACATGCCTGTGTTGTGGACTTGGTACCGTGTTTTCTAAGACTTTAGTAAGTGATAAAGAACATTGAGGAACATACATTCTTAAGTCTGCTAGTTCAGTCCTGTCCCCGAAGAACATGGAGTAAGAATGGCTTATCACAGTGAGGTGCTAGCTAAGCGTATTTTAACTCTAGATTTTCCAAGGATAACTAAACCAGAATTCATGTGGCGGGCCCGCTCCAGTGGCTGATGCTGCTTTACAGTTTTACTGCACGATGCCGCAAAGGGTAGAAAGTCGATCAGAGATGAAGCAGAACTGTTTTTAGAGTTCTCTTAAACACCATGATTTTCTCATGCTTCTAATCTTTTAAAAACTACGTAGCTAAAAATGCTCATTGAAATGCATTGCTTCGGTTTACCTGTTTGGATGCAAATGTTTTAGAAGACGAGCCACTCACACATTTCTCTGATTAATTAGAGGGCAGGATCAGGCCAGGCTCGGTGCTTGTTCCTCCGTACGGTAACTCCTACCACGGACAAGTTCCTCCGTACAGTAACTCCTCCAGTGGGCAAGTGATTTATTTTTAAAACTTAATTAAAAAATCATTTAGATGAGATTTAATTCATGTCCCTTACATTCCACTCATTTGCTTTGTATAATTTGATGGGCTGTGCTGCTGATACCAATTTTAGAATCCATTTGTCCCTTGAAACCTGTTCCGCTAGCTGCCAGCGCCAATCTGCTAGATCACAGGAGGACTCCATGTTTAACATTTGACGATCTGCCAGATTGTTTCCATTTTCTTTTCTTACCAGCCGTGTTTGAACCTTTTGGAGTTTTCTAATCCTTGCTGTGTGAACTTGCCTAATTGTTGTTACTCTCTTTCCTCGCGGGTTTCAAAGAGGATATTCTTGAGCTTTTTGATTGATATTTTCCAAATGATTAGTGATGTTTAATGGCTTTCATGTGTCTACTGGCTGTTTGTATATATAGAGAAAGCCCCCTTTATCTTAATGAACCTATTGTTGTTGCTTGCCCATCTTTAAGGTGGTGATGAACCAGCGCTGTCCTAGCGGAGCTGTAAGGATTAAGAGAGCCAGTGTATGTGAGCCAATCAGAGTGGTGGCCATGGTTATTGTGACAGTTCGTACGTGGTTAATGCTTCCTATTGCTCCTAATTTCTCCAGTGAGAATTTGCAAACTAAACTTAATCTTCAGTTCCTGTTCTGCCTGTGCTCCATATGATCCATTGCTCATTTATTTCTTTTAAGACCGTATGGACACCTCACATGCTTTATCTTACTGATAGAGTCTAAAATATGAATTAACAAAATAAATGTCCCCCTCCAGAAATCCTTTAGACAGAGCTAGCAGAATAGCAGTTAGATAGTGACAGGTTCTTTTAGGTAGGCATGTGAAGCTGGACTGAGAGTCTAGGTGGAGGGTTACGAAGGGCTTTGTAGACGACCTGGATGATAAACAGGAGTTCGTTCATATACAGTGACCCATTGTGGACAGTATGAGGGCGTTGGAAAGCAAATATTCAGGGTAAAGTGAGACCCTCGGAGTACTCCCTCAGTGGTGCTGGAGACTGGAACCTCTTGTACGTGCCTCTTGATTGGATCTGGAGGTCATCCATGCAGACTTTGTCCACACCTTTGCCTCATCGAGAAGACTGAGCTGATCCTCAAGGCCCAGCATGTTTAAGCAGCACTGCATGAACACAGTGACCCAAAGAGGCACTGCTCACCTAGGAGCTCAGCCTATGACTGTTGTCAGGGGCCGTGTCTGTCTTGAGAGTCATCTCCAGTGTCAGCAGAAAGTCATCGTCTCCAACAAGAGTTTGCAGCTGAGTAAGGACCGTCGGGAAAAGTGGAGCCGGAGAGGAAATCTGTCTCTCCTAGGAATCAGTGGACAGGTAGTTAGCAGGTAATGCCTTCTTTCTGAAAGAGAAGGACGATGATTGCTGGTACCTTTCTGAAGTTATGGGAAGTGGATGATGGAAAACTGATGATGGTACCCAAGGAGCTTACCAAGAGGCCTTTGGTATGAGAGGGAAAAGTTATCCACACTTCTGTCCCAAACCTGGCTTGGCTCCTGTTACTTTGAGATCCTTAATAACCTAGAGCTTTCCCACACGTGGAGTAAAACATTATGTTCGTCACTGCAAAATACGATAGAGCAGAAGGAGCCCGAATTAAAACCAAACAGAGTTTTCACACATCTCCATTCCTTATTCTATTTGGGTCTTCCAAAGTGAAGAAGCCCGTTCGTGAGTATGGAATCAGCTGTTTATAGCTTACACACTGCAGCTTCCGGAAACGCCATTCCTTGATTTCTGTTTGTTTTGGGCCTTGTTTTATGTAGTTACTGCTGCAGAGAAATATTAATAGCTTCACTTCATATAAACACAAGTAGTTTCTAGACACTTGTGCCGAGGACTAAAAGTGTTTGTGGTGTTTCAGTAATGTGAGCCAGTTCTGCAACCGCCTGTGTTTTGTATTTCTGGGAAGATAGTGAAGTGAGAATTATGACTTGAGAGCCTTCTTCTTCTTCTTCTTCTTCTTCTTCTTCTTCTTCTTCTTCTTCTTCTTCTTCTTCTTCTTCTTCTTCTTCTTCTTCCTCCTCCTCCTCCTTCTCTTCTTCCTCTTCCTTCTGTTCCTCCTTCTTTTTCATTTTTTTTAAAGACAGGGCTTCTCTATGTAGTCCTGGCTGTCTTGGAACTCACTTTATAGACCAGACTGGCCTCGAACTCAGAGATCCACCTGCCTCTGCCTCCCAAGTGCTGGGGTCAAAGGTGTGTGCCACCATGCCTGACTCTACATGCCTTCTTAATTTCTCCCCCTCCTGGCTTCCTGTTCTCTGGAGGTTTCCTTTCAGGAAGTGATAGTTCCATACTGTTCCCCCATTCACTTTTAGTGGGAGTCCGTAAGTCTTGGCTTGAACGGGAGAGCACTTGATGTTTCTGGGCTGGCTAAGAAATTGAAATGTCTCCAAAATCATAGTGTGGACGTCATGTCTATGTGTGACAATAGGGGCTGTCTTCATTTTGCTACTATTTTATTTAGCTGATAGTAGGGGCTCGGGGTCTCGCCATTGTGACAGCGTTTTCTCATGACTGCTGAGGGAACATTTGAGAGTAAGGAGGTGAAAGTCAAGTCTCTGTATAAAGTGGCATGTTCTCTTTTTTAAAGATTTTCGTTGGGCCGAAGTGTCCACATCACTTATTCGTTCGCTGACTATTAGGTTACCTGCTTATTGCTTGGCTAGATGTCAGGTACTGAGAAACTAAAGAAAGAAGACAATGCAGAGGCCATGCTTTCACGCAGAGTGAGGGCAGGAGCTCTGGCCACCCAATCAGAGAGCAGTTCTCTGGAACTTACTTTACACTGTAAATTTAAGTATTCCGGGACGCCAGACTTCATGGCAGCTGTCTTTTGGGAGAGACAGATGCACTTTGAAAAATTCACTGTAAAACACATTTTAAAGCATCTTCTATTTTTACTTGTCATTTTGATTTCAAAATTACTCCATTGAGGGAAAAACGTGGCCATAAAAATCAGTTTCGAGTTTGTAGAAGTAGCAAGTGATTAAGAAAATAGCAAATAAAATAAAGTAAAAAGGCCAATGAGAGGGCTCAGCAGGTTCAAGCGCTTGGCATGCAAGTGCGATGACCCAAGTTCGATTCCCAGAACCTTCTGCAACCCATGGTAGAACTAACTAAAAGTTCCACAGTCGTCTAAATGGGCCAGTAGAAGGAAGAGCAGCAACAACGGGAAGGATGTGACATTCAAAAGGAGATCTTTAAGAGACAATTAAAATTTGCCATTTAAGGTAGCACATAATTTTGAAAATGCATTCAAGTAATGGTATTTTAAAAACTGTTTCTCTAATTTTCTCTTGGGGAAAATGGATGCTTTAATTTACTGCTATTGGGATTCTTTCAGTTTCGTCAAGGCTGATCAGTTACAAATTTCCATCTCCCGATACTATTATAAATGAGCAATAAACCGGGATATTGCTTTGTGGTGAAATGGGTGAACTTACCTGAAAAGAGGCAATTATCTTCTCTGTATTGAAAGATGTTTCATAGCAGCCTAATGTGTAGGAATGAGAGAAAGCTGATGTGTTAACATCTTCTTAGCCTCTTCTATCATCTCGGTAGAAACCCCCAAATATTTGCTTCTCTCTTGTCTTTGAGAGGGGTTGGTACTGATTTGTCAGCTTGACAAGATTGAGAAGCACCGTGGATATAAACCACCAATGGATACATCACCAGTGTCTGTGAGGGAACGTCCAGATGAGATAAATCGGGTTGGGTTGAAGACCTGTCTGTTGGCCGGGGTCCTGGACTGAATAAAATTGAAGAAGAGCTGAGTACTGCATCCATCTCGCTACTTTGGGAGTATGGACACAGTGCGACCAGCCCGTATTATGTTCCTACTGCCATGGTTTCCCGCCACAGTGGATTTTACCCTTGAATATAGACCAAAATCATCCTTCCCTCGTTTTCCGCCATGATAGATTTTATCCTTGAAGATAGACCAAAATAACCTTTCCCTCCTTAGGTCGCTTGTGTCAGGTATTTTCCTCAGCAATGCACGAATCGGGAATGCAGCGAGTCTATTCTTTCAGATAAAAGTATATAAAAGTTTTCAAAAGACTGTTTAGTTAGGGATACTAGCCTTACCAAATGGTTGACACTTAACTATGTTGTGACTTCAGAGCACTTCATATTTTGGATTATTTGTTAAGGTATGGTTAACCTGTCCTGTTGTTTACTCTTATTTTAGTTCAGTGGGGTTAAATTGCCCACTGTTTCATGACTAAAGGTAAACTACACCTCAATCCCAGGTTAATGTGACTGTAACATCAATGGTTCATCTATTACACCTAATTCTCTTAGAGCGTTGCTGAGGGAGAAGTGCAGTCTTAGAGAAATTAATTTATAAAGCACATACACAGCAAAATATGCTCCATGAGAATACTCAGTGACTGTGGATGAGCAAGCAGTCCATGGAAGAGAAGCCATAACAGTGAATGGGTGTGTGAATGGGTGCGTGAATGGGTGCGTGAATAGGTGCGTGAATGGGTGTGTAAAGATGTTCTAGCCCGGCAGCTCGTGATGAGGAGCCCAACAGCACACAGTGAAGCAGCATCTCACATTCTCCGCCTGGCTCTCAGGAGTTGACAGGGTAGGCTTTCAGGGTGTCTCTTTACACTGCCATAGGAGTGTGGATGTCTGCAGCCATGTTGGAGACCCATTTGTTAATGCACAAAATTGTTCAAGTGTGTGTTCCTACAGCTCGGCGATTTCACTTCCAGGACTACACGTTCTACAGGGTTCACTGTAGTTTAGTTTATAATAGTAAGAACATTGTCACTAACTTAGTGACCTTGGTGTGGATATAAAACCAGTTCTGTCAACATGGAAAGATAAAATAAGTTGAGATTTAAATTAACACTATAATATAGGTGTATGTATATATTTGTATCTGAACCATATAGTATATGTTTATGAGGCAGTCTTTACTCAAGGGTCAGATAGAATGGACTTTTAAATACAATAATCATATTTGTGTTTATAAATATATAATATGCTTAAATATTTATATGTAAAATTTTTAAGAATTAGATTTTAGGCTGCGAGGAGTCGCCGGCGGTCGGGCCGCGTGGGCTCTCACGAGGCAGCTCGCGGCTTCCGGCCGCGCAGGCCCGCTCAAGATGTCGTACATGCTCCCGCATCTGCACAATGGCTGGCAGGTAGACCAGGCCATCCTGTCGGAGGAGGACCGCGTGGTCGTCATTCGTTTCGGACACGACTGGGACCCCACTTGCATGAAGATGGACGAGGTTCTGTACAGCATCGCCGAAAAGAAATGGAAGATAGTGGGAGATCTTTCTCATCTTGTGTGAAGATATCCCAGCTGTTTTAAAGCAAACGGTGTTGGTGTCGCTTGTGCTCCTGGCATCCTCTGTGGTTCTCGAGCCTGACAGGCCTATCTGCTGCCAATATGAACATCCGCCGTGCTCGGCCCGATGATCTGATGAACATGCAGCACTGCAACCTGCTTGCCTGCCCGAGAACTACCAGATGAAGTACTACTTCTACCACGGCCTCTCTTGGCCCCAGCTCTCCTACATTGCTGAGGATGAGGATGGCAAGATTGTGGGCTATGTCCTGGCCAAGATGGAGGAGGACCCCGATGATGTCCCTCATGGACACATCACCTCACTGGCTGTGAAACATTCCCACCGGCGCCTCGGCCTGGCCCAGAAGCTGATGGACCAGGCCTCACGGGCCATGATCGAGAACTTCAATGCCAAGTATGTATCCCTGCATGTGAGGAAGAGCAACAGGGCTGCCCTGCACCTTTATTCCAACACCCTGAACTTCCAGGTTAGTGAGGTGGAGCCCAAGTACTATGCAGATGGAGAAGATGCCTATGCCATGAAACGAGATCTCTCCCAGATGGCGGAGGAGCTGAGTCGGCAGCTGGTGCTGAAGAAGGGCAGTTACGTGGTTCTGGTTTCCAAGGAGAATCAGGGCAGCACACTTCCTGGTTCTGAAGAGGCGTGTCAGCAGAACCTGGCTGGAGATGACAGTGGCAGTGACAGCAAAGACAGCGCTGATGTTCAGGACAGCTTGCAAGACTTGGATTCCACCTCCTAGAGCCCGCTCGAGCATTGTAGGTTCTTGCATTTTAGCCACAGTTTTCTTGGGAACCCTGGCTCTGCTCTGCAGTTTCTACTCTGGAGTCACCCACAGTGACCCAAATGGCTTCTCATTGTCAGCGCTTAGCAGCAGCCTTCCACATAGCCTAATCATGAAGGCACTCCAGGACACAAAAGCTGCTGTGCAGGAGCCAAGGAGCTTTGAGGACTGCCATGGCAGCACCATCCTTGGCTTCTCCCATGCTGCCGGCTGCTGTATTCGGTCTGCAGTTGTTCTGTACTTATTGTGTGTATGCTGTAGGGTTTTGCCTAGAATGCCAAACAGGAAGTGGTGATAACTCAGGAAACTCCTCAGCTTTCAGCGTTTGCCATTATTTGGGTTTTCATTTTTGAGTAAGCAGGACCATCATTAGTCCTTATGCCCTCTGCCTCTGTCTGGTGGACGTTACCTACTCTTGCCTTCTATGGAGACTGCCCGTACCCTGCCCTCCATCTTTGAAGAAGACTGTTCCCTTTTGGTGGGAGGAGATAGGTGTTGGACTTCTGCACAAGCAGAATTTGTAGATCTTAAGTAAAGGACAAGCAGAAATCAATTTGTAATCTCTGAACACCCCCCCAATAAAAATATTAAAAAGGGAAAAAAAAAGAATTAGATTTTAGTCACTTCATATTATCCAGATTTTTTTTATCATAGTTTGTTCTCTCTCTCTCTCTCTCTCTCTCTCTCTCTCTCTCTCTCTCTCTCTCTCTCTCTCTCTCTCTTTCACTGTGTAGTCCTGGCCAACCTGGAACTTGCTTTGTAGACCAGACTGCCCTCCAGCTCCTCTGCCTTCTAAGTAATGGGATTAAAGGCATGTGCTGTAATGACTAGCTGGACCTTAATCTTGAAAGGCAGAAACCACATGGACGGTAAGACATACTGCTGTATTTGAGAAGAAAACACTAATGGGCTTGGTCTTAGATCCTTTGCCTAGGTTGTGTGTGATCCTGGGTTCTGTCTGAAGCACTTAGGAAAGGAAAGGAAAAAATATCTTTAGAAAGTAATAAAATAGGTTGAATACACAGGATTTGGTGTTTTCGGATGTAAACCATCGTTGGTGTGTTAGAGCTCATTGGAATTTTACCTGTGGTACTTTCATTTGTTTATGCCGTGTGGTGTCTGTATTAGCAATACTTAAGTGGTACTTGATTTGAATCTTTGGGCAGAGCCAGAGATTTTTTTTTATTTTATTTTTTTTTTATCATTTTAGACTTTAAGATTTAGGGAGAATCAAATACTTTTAGGATATCAAAGTTGTATATCTAGAGGAGTTGGCTGAAAAGGTTTCTAGGATCACTGAAAAAAGTCCTTCTTTTGGTATTTTGGCTCTAGCGTGTGTGTGTGTGTGTGTGTGTGTGTGTGTGTGTGTGTGTGAGCACACGTCTGTCTGTCTTGCCAGAAAAAAAATCCTAGCGTACTTCATTACCGAGAGTGTCACCAATTTTCAATTACTGACTATCAACATGACCTACAACTTGTAAAACCTTGTAGCAGACAATTGTTCGTATAATGGGGAGAGTTGGAATCTGTGCTCTCAAAAAAGAATGTTAATTTGCTCCTTAACTTGTTACAGATACCGTGCACACAGCGAATGGGAGGTAAAAGTCATAATTGCCTTTTAATATCATTGGAGATTTAATAGTCTCCCCTGGCTTTAATTTCCATAAAGGAAAGATTCAAAAAACATTTTTACTGCTTCCAAGTTAGACCTTGACGAGACAGCCTAGGCAGCCATTGACGCTGAATTGAAATTAACAAGGGTAGAGGCTTTGGGGCCTGTATGAAGCAGTGAAGGCTTTGGAGCCTGTACGAAGCAGTGAAGGCTTTGGAGCCTGTATGAAGCAGTGAAGGAAGCACAGGATGCCAGACAACATTTAAGGCCAGGGTCACTTGCTCTTGGTCATGAGGGTTTTATTTTTTATTTATTTATTTTTTATTTTTTTAAAAATATTTATTTATTTATTATGTATACAATATTCTGTCTGTGTGTATGTCTGCAGGTCAGAAGAGGGCACCTGACCTCACTTCAGATGGTTGTGAGCCACCATGTGGTTGCTGGGAATTGAACTCAGGACCTTTGGAAGAGCAGGCAATGCTCTTAACCTCTGAGCCATCTCTCCAGCCCCTGTCATGAGGGTTTTAAAGCGGTGCCTGTAAACTGTCTGAATGAGTGAGCACCACTACACACATGTAGATTTTGCCTTTTCAGCAGCCCTGGGAGAGGCATGCAAAACCTTATTTTTCCTCCGTTCTGATGTGGTATATCTCCTTGAATGAAATTATCTATGCCATATAAGGCATAGAGTTAGAGGGAATTACCACCATTTGAAAATGCACTTAGGCGATTTGCCTATCTCTCGTGGTCGATAGCCTCAGCCGATTCGCTTGCCTCTCGTGGTAGATAGCCTTAGCGATTCGCTTGTCTGTCATGGTAGCTATCCTGTTGCTGAAGGAATTAACTTCCTTTTCCTGTACCACACCCCTAACACCCACTCCTACTCAGTAGTCTGTCCATGAGAAAGTGACTTCTGTTTGAACTCGGGTCTTGGGCAGCCCATGACTTCTCCGAATTCTCTTTTCACCGCGGCCCTTTCTGCACACGCTGTCTGCTCAACTGATCTTGGCTGCGGTGGCTCCCCGCTTTTACCACATAGCTCACCGACAATCGTGTGCACAGGCCACATGGTTTCACTGTGGTCCCTCACATTGCTCCCCGACAATCGTGTGCACAGCCTACATGGTTTCACTGTGGTCCCTCACGGAACACTGGAGTTTGTGTACCCGTTGGCCGTAAAGACAATGGCTTTAATTTAGGGATCTGAGGACAGTGGACAGGGCAGGTCCCAGTGGATAGCCACCTTCCCTGATACTTGCCATCCCTTTGTTTAACAGTTAGTAAGGATTTAAATTGCTTGTTTCCCTTCCAGGAGGGTTTGGTGCCAGTGAGCAGGAGATTCAATTTCCCTGAAATATTAGTCATTATGTTTTCTTATTTTCTACTTTATATGCTAGAATTGTGAGATACACTGATAGGGAACACAGGAAAACAAACCTAAATCACTTCTGCTTTCTGTTTCTCATGGAGTTATATTCTTTGACCACATCTGTTGCTTTGTATTAAAAATCATTTGTTAGTTTATATGGATGCTGGAGTGAATCTCTTTAATTCTGAAAAAGGCCTTTGGGCCCAAACCAGCGTAATTACGATTTGGCAACAAGAAAACGGAAGATCCTGTCTCTAAATTGTTTTGAATATTCAAGCCAAAGGGAGGTCTTATGTTTAGCATTTTCTAGCATCTTTCATTTAGTTAGAGTTATAGTAATTTCAGTACTCTGGAAGAATAGCATGATTTTAATTGAGATAATCTTTTTCTCATAGTGGAGAATTTCCACGAAGAATCAGCCAAGCATTTGCCCACACAGCATCGCCATTTTTAATGAATCCTAATGCTCAGATTTCAAAGATATAAGCATGAAAATTTTGTAAAGATATATTATTACTATGGTCTTTTTACATGAAAAGAATCTATTTAGACTTTATTTACCTAGTTATGTTTGGCTTTCTCCATGTAAAGAAAGCATGTTTTTCTCCATGGGATTTAATCCTGAGAGCTGCTCATGGAAGCCGTCGGGAGCCCTCATGTACATCTCCCCAAAGACCATCTTATATCTCAGTGGTATGAACAATATTTTCTTAGGAATTCTACCCATAGAATCATCCTTATAACTGGTTTTAAACTGTGTAGTGTTAAGTCAGTTTGCCCAAATCAGTATTTTCCCTTACAGTTGTAAGTAACGTAAGTTTTACCCAATTCTCTTGTTTCGCGGCTCAGATTTCTTTCCCAAGGGTCTGCTTTGTCAGTCAGCCACACACTCAACCTTGGGCTTTGAGATTTTATTCAGTTTGCTGATGGCCCCTGGGTGTGGACCGTAGACCCGAGGGCCGATGAAATTTTGCCTCCAAGTTCGAAGCAGGTACATCACTGGGAAACTGGATTATTTTCTTAGAGCCGCTTTCATGTCGAAATTCTAGTTGTGCCTCCACACAAGGGTCCTGGAAGCTAGCACAAGGGGCCTGCATGCTCCACAAGCAATCTGCCAACCAAGCTACATCCCAGACCTGTTTGTTTTTTCTTCACAGAATTTTCTTCTCAATAACTTGAGAAAGAAATCACCATTTTTGGCTTCTTATTGTTTTGGTGCACGTGCTAAGAATTGTGGGCAAATGGAAATGTCTGTGTACTGGTCTTCAACATAGCCAGTCAAGTCTCAGTTATGAGAGAAATGCCAGTTCTGAGTGGACCCTTGCCACCCTTGGGATAATGCCCTTGCAAAGGGATGCTCCTGCAACCTGAAAATGAACCACTCGTCGCCTCTCTACCCCAGGACAACCATACTCCCCCTGATAACGTGCATAACTTGCATCATCCTCCAACCTCATTCATTGCTTGCACAAGAGCCGGAGACTCAAAGAAGACAGTGACTTTAGGTCGTTTGCCCTTGGCAGTGCTGTGGTCCCTTCACGCCCAGCAGGTTCTCCACGGGCACATGGAGTCACCAGGAGCCTCACACTTCTAGGGCATTTTGCTTGTGTTTTGCCACATTTAGAAAAAGCCTCACGATTTACATAAAAACCTGTTCTTCGTTCATTTTCATTCAGTGTTTCTCCTTTTAGTCCCAGGAATTGCCTAAAATAAGCGGTCTCCTTTCTGGAAGATGACTAGTTATTTCTGGTTTGGATTTGATGTATGCATTTCTTGCTGCTGCTTTCAAGAAGTGCAGCTTTGTTTTTCATTTGATGCGCTTAAAAGCGAGAGAGAGGAGAGTGTTTTCTAAAATGCCTGCAGGCCTTGATTCTTCGTCTTCCTCCTTTTTCTTCTGTTGTTCAAGAGCTTCTCAGCAGGGGTCCTTACCCCCAGCACCCAAGCGCACCCCAAGAGGAAAGTGGGACTCTACTTGGAACCCCTGGCTGCTCTAAACAAGCACTCACAAAGTTTCCCTTAGATTCAGTTAGCTTTGTTTTTGGAACTTGAGAATTAAAATCTATTTATTTGTTTATAAAAATTGTGACCATCTGATGGCTTCATGGTGGGATTTCTGGCCAAAGCAAGCGGCAGTTGAACTCTTCTGCTGCCTGGGTCATCTCGCCTAGTTCGCGACAATGCTGCGCTAGAATGCGCTGCGGCTCCTTGTTGGGAGCTGTGGAAGGGAGGTGGAGCGGGTGTGGTCCTGGCCGCTGTTCATCACTGATATTCATCGATATCTCGATTCCATTCACTATTTCTTAGAAGTAAACACCAGAACTTTGTGTAGTTGGGAATCCTTATTTCCAGGCAACAGAAGTAACCTCTGAATGAGGTAGACAAAGAGAAGCAAGACTGACTGTTTACTCTTATTTCCTCCTATAATTATAGCCGTTGACTTAAGTCAGATCTGAGAGCCATTGGCAATTGTTTCCGTGCACTTGTATTTTGAGTTTGTTGTAGATGAAGGTGACCAGTGTGAGAGCCGGTGGCCAGGTCTGGAGACTGGAAGTCCCCTGGCAGCTCTTGTTTCCCCAGCGTTGCTTCAAATCACGACTGAATCTTGGGTTACAGTCCTCCTTATTCCTAACATCCTTACAGGAGTTACTGGGTAACATTTTCTGTCTTGCTTGCTGATCCATTCTGTTGTAGTGTTGTGTACCGTTTCATTGAAAACATTTGCCATACAATTTTAGTTTTTACTTTCTGCCTTATTATTATAAAATGTGTTTTTTTTTTCTTGTTATTTGTTTGTTTGTGTTTTGAGATAGTGCCTCAGAGGTAATCCTCCTGTCTCCATCTCCTGAGTGCCTGGATCACAGATGTGCACCACTGTCTGTATCTAATTTAAATTCTTGATTTGCATGTTTAGCCCATTTAGTTTCAGCTTTTCTTCTTTTACATGAATATTTAAAGTTAAAATTTTTCTGTATTATTTTAGTACAAGTTTGGGTATTTCCCTCATTATTTACTTAAAATATATCTCCTAATTTTCATCGTGACTCCTCTGCTCCTCAGACAATATAGAAGCGTGTCTCACATATCCAGAAGAGACTTTATTGCTTTTTCTTAAAAAACATTTTCTAGGGAGATGGCTCTGCTGTTCTTCCAGAGGTCCTGAGTTCAATTCCCAGCAACCACATGGTGGCTCACAACCATCTGTAATGAGATCTGGTGTCCTCTTCTGGCCTGCAGGCAGAACACTGTAAACATAACAAATAATAAATCTTTGGGAAAAAGTATGTTTATAAAATGTTTTCTAAGCTGGGCAGTGGTGGCGCATGCCTTTAATCCCAGCACATGGGAGGCAGAGGCAGGCAGATCTCTGTGAATTCAAGGCCAGCCTGATCTACAGAGCAAATTCCAGGACTGGCCCAAAAGCTACAGAGAAACCCTGTCTTGAAAAAAAAAATGTTTTCTAATCTCTCCATTGGTAGAGAAAATGACTGGTACTATTTATTCTCCTGGGTACTTTTTGGGAGTGGCCAGTGATGCTAGAAAAAGTCATGTGATGACACAGCCACATGACAGGTGCAAGTGACTCGCCAAGTTACTTTTTCCTTATTTGCTTGGTCAGTGAATCTCCAGTAGAGCGTCTGTATTTTCATATACATTATTGTACATTTTGTATACATTATTATTTATTTTTATATAATAACTACCTCTTGCATGGTGCTTCCTGTATTCCAGACATTGTTTTAAGGTCCTTCCAAATATTAACTTAATTGTGTGTTGTTCTCTTAAAGGTCCATTATTTGTGCTCTATATATTTTGAGACTTGATATATTTGTTACTGGATACATGACAGCTAGTGAGTGGCTGGGGTCTTTTATCATTACCCTTTGACCTCCTTTATCTCTTATGATTCTTTTAACCTTTTCCTGATATTGATCTGACCACATGGGCTTTTTTTTTTTAATAGTTTGCCTGATGTGGCCTTCTCTTCCCATCTTGCGTGCCTTTTTGTTTGAAGCATGAGTAAATTCAATTTTTCTCCAGTTTTCTTCATAAGTGGCAGTAGAATTGGATGGTTAGAAGCAAAATTTAGGCCAGGTCGGTTGGTTTGGTTTGCTGTTTAGTGTGTAGAATTTGGCAGCTCCCCTTTGACCCTTCTTTCCATGGCATCTCTCATGCCATGCCTTGCTCTCAGCCAGGTCCTCCAGTGGAAAGGTGGCGGATGATCAAGTTCTCATTTCCAGTAAGGTTGTTGTCACCTCGCAGAGTCACATGGCACGGTCACCTCATACTTCCCTAGCTAATTTCTACTGTAGCATCTCTCTCTCTCTCTCTCTCTCTCTCTCTCTCTCTCTCTCTCTCTCTCTCTCTCTCTCTCTTTTATTTATTTTTATTTTTTAAGACAGGATCTCACATGTAGCTCTGGTTGTCATCTCACTATGTAGACCACACTGGTTCATCACAGATATCCCCCTGCCTCTGTCTCTGCTGGGTTTAAAGGTGTATGCCACCACACCCAGCTAGCATCTACTTTTGATCTCTTCAAAATATATTAAATATTTCCAAAGTGGACACAGTAAGACTGTTCATCTTAGAGGACTCTTCCAAGTTAAGCATGCCTTAGATGAACAGAGCATGGAACCGTGCCCAGCACACCAGTAAATGCTCACACTGAGTCTTTCTGTTTTCCCATTGACTTTGTTATATTCTGACTGTTGGTGCTTTGACCTGCCGGGACTCTGTCCACCAGTTCACTGTCTTCTCTTTGTTGGGCACCATTAATGTTACCAGACTTGCTCTTTTAATTTTATGGTTTGGTCTTTTAAATGTCTGATTTTGTTGTAGTAGTTGCTCAGATGACTTGGGAAAAACAGCTCTGATGCATCTCAGTCCTAATCCTGCCTGTCTGAAGTGGGATTTAATGGAGTTTCTAAATCATTTCTTAGCAGGAGTCTATGTTATGAAGCTTGATAAGCTCCGTGCCTAGGATGTATGATTTCGGCGATCTGGGGAGATGACTCATAATTTGTCTTTTTATATTTGAAGTGTACAGAATACAGTTTGGGAATCCACAATCAGATGATTGAAAACCCTAAATTGCTCTAAAGTCTGAGGCATTTTGTGCATTCACACGCTGAGGGAAAATCCCGTGCTGACCAAGTGTATCAGGTTGCGTTCAGTCACAAGTGCAGTAAAAATGCAGTCACTTCAGGCTCTTGCACAAAGTATGTGAGAAATGGAAGTGATGTTTGTGTCCAGAATTGGTTCCCAGCTCTAAATTATCTCATCTCAATTAAAATACTGTAACCAGGAAAATCTCAAATCCTAAACGCTTGTCTAGTTCCAGACATTTCAGATAAGAGAAGCCCAGTCTGTACTTTGTCCAGGTGATGTATTGACCTGGGGTTCCCTATGGAGAGAGAAATGTTTCCATGAATAGAGGTTTTACGATAGGAATATTGTTATATATCAATTAAATTTAGCTTGAAAAGAAAATTAGCAGTAATGTTGATTGTACAACGTGTGAATAGTCTTTTTTTTTTTGTTGTTAGTAGGGGTCGAATCTCAGACTTCATACATATTAGGCACCGAGTGAGCTATGTCCCTAGACCCCAGATGTGAATTTTCTTAATGCCTCTGCACCCTATGTTTTAAATTGGTTAGCACGTTAAAATTATGTTGAGTATCTTTGTTGTATGTTCTTTCCTTTGGGTGTGTGTGTGAAACTATTCACCTAAGATAGAGAGGGCACACTGAAAACTAAAGAAAGGGTTCCACCCAAGCCTGGCCTGCTGAACTGGTGAGTTTGTTGAGGTGACCTACAGGAACCCGGGTGACTCACAAGCAGCTACATCAGGATATCCACTAGGTGGCCTGTAGGCGGCCTGTAGGTGGCCTGTAGGTGACTAGGGCCACAGAGAAGCCCTGACTTATTCAACCCTCTACTCATGTGGTGGTGATTGGAATTCTGAGGGAAGGGATGAATCTGACAGGATCTCCTCAACCTCATAATCTGGTCTTCTCCCGGTGTGAGGGGTTAAAAGGCTGGATCTCTCGAGGGTCATCATAGCCGCTCTGCATCAAGATGGAGATGTTCATCAAACTGAGAGGAAATAGCTGTATTACAACCTGATACCACAGCCCCGTGTGTGTGTGTGTGTGTGTGTGTGTGTGTGTGTGTGTGTGTGTGTGCGCGCGCGCATATCCAATATGCCTCTTTGTGCATGTGCATAGAAGCCAGAGGCCACTTTGTGTGGCTTCCTTTAATGCTTTCCACCTTGTTTTTGAGACAGGGTCTCTCACTGAACTTAGATCTCACCGTTTGGGCTGGCTGACAGTAGCCAGCATGTGTTGGGATCCACCTGGCTTCTGCTCTTGCTAGCACTAGGGATAAACGTGCACACCGCCAAACCCAGCTTTTATGTGGGTGCTTAGATTCCAAGCTCAGTCCTCATGCTTGGGCAGCAAGATCGCTATAGCCCCCCCCCCCCAAATAAGTCTAAGTCTTAACGCCTCCTGTGTGAGGACTCTGCAGAACTAGTGGTATCAGCATGCTGATTTGTGTTTTCTTTGCTCAGTCATACATGTTTCTCATTTATTTCTAACATGGAATTAATTGTTTCCAACAGGAAGGAAAAACGCCTCCTATGTGAGGACTCTGCAGAACGAGTGGTATCAGCATGCTGATTTGTGTTTTCTTTGCTCAGTCATACATGTTTCTCATTTATTTTTAACATGGAATTAATTGTTTCCAACAGGAAGGAAAAACTGATGCGGTGTTCTCAATGCCGAATCGCCAAATACTGCAGTGCCAAGTGTCAGGTAAGATTACTGAGCTGTTCGGTAGAAGGTTCAGATTGTCCTCCTGTGCGTCTGTTCTCGGTCACACTCATGGCCATTGTCTGCTCCCCTTTTCATCTTTTTAAAAACAAAACCAAAATGGTGATTGTTTTACTTGTTATTTTCTTTCAGTTTAAAATTTAATATTTGCGTAGTTTGAATAGGCTTTGTCAAGGAAGGAGGGAAGGAGTCTGGTGCACATCTTTAATTTCAGCACTTGGAAGGCAGAGGCAGGCGGATCTCTGTGAGTTCAAGGCCAGCCTGGTCTACAAGAGCTAGTTCTAGGACAGGCTCCAAAGCCACACAGAGAAACACTGTCTCGAAAAACAAAACAAAACAAAACAGAACACCCAACAAGCAAACAACAAACAAACCAAAAAAGAAAAAAGAAAAAAGAAAGAAAAAGGAGGGAAAGGAAGGAAGGGTAAAAGGGAGAGAGATAAAGACAGGCATAATTACATATATGTTCCTGTTAGGGCAAATAGTCAAAGCCAGGCACCAGGTACCACTTCTCCCCCAACACTTCTCCTAGTGTCCCCCCCCCCCCCGTTTAGCTGTGAATTCAGTGGATTATTTCACTGATGACATTAGTGCCCTTGTGATCCAGTCAGCTACCAGTAGCACCAGCCGCGGGTCCAGCCTGTACTTTAAAGCCCACACATTTGGTGGTGTGTTTCAGTTTAAACCATCATACCACTGTTAAGGTTTTTGTACGGACATATTTGAAAATCTGTATATGTTCATAAAAGTAGATATAGGTTGTTTTGGTTCCGGTTCTTCCATGTCTTGATTTCTTTTTTCATATTTAGAGACTATTTTGTATCACCAAGCATATTTCATTTTATATATCTATATGTATATACACACATATATATACATATACACATACACATAAACATATAGATATATTTGCCATTATCATAATTTTCTTATTAATGGATGTTTAGATTTTCTCTCAAACTTGTTATTATTAATAATATACCCAACATTATTTTTTAGGTTTTTGTATACTTCTAAAAATTTATTTCATGATAAATTTTAATTATGTTTTTTGGTAGAAGGATTTATGCATTTTGAATTTTTAAAGATAATGCCAAACTGCCTTCCTAAAGATTAAATTAATTTGTAATGAATATGGTTGTTAATATCTTTGGAATTCTTTTAAGGATGTATAATTAACATTCAGCATGACCTTTTCTCCGAATCTTTTGATTAATTAATCATTTAATAAGAGGTATAATTATGCTCTAGTGAATTAGATCATTAAAAACGTCTTATTGAAACTTTTGTGTCTGGGTCATCCCATCCTCATTCATATTTTGGGATGTGTGTGTGCTTGCTTGTGTGTTTATGTGCACAGGCACTTACATGTAGTTGTTCTTCCTTTGGAATCTAGACCTTTATTCTCAGGGGTTCTTCTGCCATCTCATTTTTGCCTTTGAAATTAGTCTCTTCAGAATGCAAACAAGATGATCTTAATGGAAAAGACTCCATATACAAAATTATCAGAGGATCTGAGTCCTGATGTTACTTCTGCCACTTTCTAGTTAAATTATATCATAGGAAACACAAGATCAGGCCTCAGTTTCTGAGTCTGCACTGATAAGAGCCACTATCTGTTAGGTGTCTGCTGGGTGCTAGGTGCTGAGAGCTAATATTTGTTAGGTGTCTGCTGGGTGCTGGGTGCTGAGAGTTAATACTTGTTAGCTATCTGCTGGGTGCTAGGTGCTAACTTATTCCATTTAACTTTTTAGAGCCGTGTATAACTTGACTACTGTCACCATGCTCAATTACCAGTAATAAACAGCTCAGAACAGCAAGTGAATTGTTACCCATCTCATAGTTGATACTTGATACACCGTAGATTTTGGGAAATAAATGTACATACTAACAGCACATGTCCAGATTTATGCTTACCTTCTAAATGTAAATTTCATTTTTTGCAGCTGGGCAGTGGTAGCACACGCCTTTAATCCCAGCACTTGGGAGGCAGAGGCTGGCTGATCTCTGTGAGTTCGAGGCCAACTTGGTCTGCAAGAGCAAATTCCAGGACAGGCACCAAAAACTACAGAGAAACCCTGTCTCAAAAAAAAAAAATCTTTCTTGCTATAACATTCTGATTATATCTGTTTTTCTTTTATCTGTTGCATTTGACATTTGTTTCTTGGCTAATTATTTTCACTCTGGTACATGCCCAGAAAGATCTTTATCCCTTCTACGCCCCCTCCTCCCAAGCTATTCTATTTTGTAATCAAAAGACACAAAAGGAAAAAAATTACAGTAGAAATCAAGAGCTAGGGAGAAGGTTCAGTGGGTAAAGTGTGTGCGGGGCGAGCATCATCCTGGGTTCAGATCATCAGCTAGGACAGTACCTGTGGTAACCCCAACTCCGTGGGAATCAGACAGGCTTGGGAGCAAAGCAGGCAGATCTCTGAAGTTCATTAGCCAGCCAGTCTAGATGAGTCCGTGAGCTCAGGTACAGTGAGAGACTGTCTCCAAAAATAAAGGTGGAGAGCAATGAAGCAAAGATGCTCTGTTTCAGTGTTGACCCTCCACACATATGTAGACGTACATCATGCATATCTCCACACATGCATATAGGCGCACACCATACATAGAAATAATATCAGAGAGAGAGAGAGAGAGAGAGAGAGAGAGAGAGAGAGAGAGAGAGAGAGAGAGAGAGAGAACACACATGCTTTTCCCCAAGATAAATCATAAAAGTCTATTCTGTGGTGATATTTCAGCCTCCTCCATTCCTCGTAAATTTGGGCTCCGTGTTTCCAAATGTCTGCTCAGGTGGAATACATGTAGAAACAATGAATCAACAAACTATTTGATACACATCTTTTGGAAACTTCATTTCTAATCTCAGTGGACTAAGCCTTTTTTTCCCCCCACAATTTTACAAATATATTTTCTCTGAGGCTACTTTCTCCGGTTATAATAAAACATAGAGAAAAGAAAAAACCCATTATCTGATTAGAACAAGTAGAGGGACTTTGGTAAGTGGGTATGTCACTTTGATTCATTGTGGTGTACATGTTTTATTACATATATTAGTTATTCACTGTAGCATCAATAACAGTGTCACGGTTAGATATAATGTGTAAGGCAATGGGGAAATAGCCAGCAAGATGGAGTATGTGTCGGTAGCTTGAGTGCGTGTCTATGTGCGTGTGTGTGTGTGTGTGTGTAGGGGTGCTGTGTGGGCGTCGAAGTGGTAGGCAGAGACTGGCCAGACATATGCATTTAAACTGCTCTAGTTATCCACACCTGGAGGTCCAGAGCTAACTGCTGTAATTATTGTGGGTACCTAGAAAGCCGCACAAAATTAAACTGACAAACTGAACTATGAGGACGATGAGCAGTAATGAGCAGGAAGTAAAAGTAAGTGGAATGGAAATTGGTGTAGAGATTGTGACTCTGGAGCAAAAAATACGTTCGCCTGAGAGGGACATGGCTTTGGCTCAATAATTGGGCTTTTATGTGGGCCTATGGTATTGATAAGTTGCCTGAGAAAGGTTTCGGGGAGTTTCACGGGTGTCATATGTTCTTCCTCCTCAGAGAATGCTGTCGTTGTTAGCTTTCTCATTTCATTTTTAAACAGAAGCAACCACGAAATAAAAACTAAGATACTGCAGAATTATGCAGGACTAAAACAGTGGACATTTTCTCCAGTTTCCTTTTCTTCTTTTTTCTAAGATAGTTTGTGTTTCTTCTGTGAATGCGGTAGATTCGAAGACAACTGTCCCTCCGTGTTTCCTATGCATTCGGTCAGTCAGTGCACTTGCTTGTCCACTGCCTGCACAGGCTTATTTCTGAGACTGACAGGAATGGGTTTTCATTGGCTGCTTTAAGCTCCTGCCTGTGCCTTACTGTGGGACGTCCATCGCGTTATTTCCTGGTGCGGGAACAGGTCTCCATATTGGCGTAATGGAATATCACAGTTGATCCTGAGACTGTAAAGGAGAAACAGGCTGTTTTTTTATTGAGTAATTTTCAAAATGTAAAACTGATAGCACTTTTGAGAGCTTTTCTGGATTTCGTCTGGCTTGTGATATTTGCATCTGGCTTGTGATATTTGCATTTGTAATTGACCTCATTGCTGAGCAAAGCACATGACCAGGTTCTAGATCAAATTTCACTTACGAAGTTTTGAAAAGCATTATATTTGTAGACAGAAGTTCTGTTTCATATTAGCGACTTTATATCTCTTTACATATATAAATCATATTTTGGGTCTGTATTTCATGTGTAGTTATCAAATGATTTGATTAATCTTATGGTGGAAAAATTAATCCTACATCAGTAAGCATTTCACAGGGTGATTTTATCAGTTGTTTTTGGAACACTGTACTCAAAGTGGGAAACTGAGGAAAGCTAAGCCTTTTGATTCTTTCAGAAATAATTGTTCCAGACCTCAGACTAGGATTTGCACAGTTTTATTTTTAGTCTATCCTGACAATCTCTCTTTTAGTTGATTCATCAAGACCATTGGCACTCAAAATGATTTTTTTTTTACAGAATAATAAACACCTTTATTACATGAGCTATGACGGATGGTTTATTTGCCTTTCCGGGCTTTGACCTTCCTCAGATAGAACTCCAGCTCCTTGTCTTCTAGCACATAGCCATCTGCTCTGCCACACTGGCCTGGTCTTGAGGCGACACAGGCCAGAAGCTTGCCCTGCTGGAACTGCTCCTCCAGGAGACTGCTGATCTTGGCGTTCTTTTTCCGTTCATCGTATTTCTTCTGAATTTTCTTTGATCGTTTTTTGTTTAATATTTCTTCCTCCTCAGGAGTCAGCTTGGCCCCCTTCTTGCGGCCCAGGGACAGTGCATTGTGGGACTCGTACCACTGTCGGTCCGGGGTGCTGTCAATGAGCACGATGCAGTTCTTGACCAGAGTCTTGGTGCGGACCAGCTCGTTATTGGACGCATCGTAGACGACGTCAATGATCCTTGTCTTTCGAGTACAGCACTCAGAACCCCAGGAAAAGTTCCCCACATCCAATCTCAGGGCACGGTACTTCTTATTGCCTCCTCGCACACGGACCGTGTGAACGCGACGAGGGCCGACGAGGGCCAATCTTAGTGTTAGCCGCAGGCCGTCCCAGCTCATACTTCGGCTTCTTGTGGTAGGGCTTTCTCTTGCCCCCGGTCTTGCGGCGCTTGTGCTCGCTTGTGCTCGGCGCTGGCAGGAAAGAGGAAGCGCAAAGCTTCACGGTCCGGTTTCTAAAACTCAGCCCCGCCTTCTTTACCTCAGAATGATTCTTGTTACTGATATCTATCAGACCTGCTACTGTTTTCTGTTTCTTGTTCTTTTCCTGTTTTTGTTTTTCATTTTCCTGCCTTGTGTAAGGTTTTTTTTTTTTTTTTTTATTGTTTTGTTAGAGACAGGGTTTCTCAGTATGTAGCCTTGGTTGTNTTTTCATTTTCCTGCCTTGTGTAAGGTTTTTTTTTTTTTTTTTATTGTTTTGTTTAGAGACAGGGTTTCTCAGTATGTAGCCTTGGTTGTCCGGGAACTCAATCTGTAGACCAGGCTGGTCTCGAACTCACAGAGATCCACCTGCCTCTTCTTCCCACGTGCTGGGATTAAAGGCTTGCTCCACCACCGCCCAGCCTTTCATTTTTTATTTTTTATTTGGAAACTATTCCTTTTTCTCTTCTTCCCTGTGCCTTTTAGTTTCTTGAGGTTGGGTCTTACTATGTAGCCCACACTGGCTTCAAATTCATAAATCCCAAGATGGCTTAACTCTAAAGCCATCCTGCCATAGTGTTCTGAGTGCCTGGATTAGAGGTGTGTGTCACCATGTCCTCTCTCTAGGGAAAGCACCTGTGAGTGTAAGAATGGGACCCAATGGAAGACTGTAGCAGTGGTCTGGGCAGTCTCAGCATCGTATTTAAACTGGACGTTTCATCTTAACTCTCTGTTGCTTGCTCTAAGTCATGCCAGTACTAGGGAGATGTTTTAAGATACTTTAGTACTCTAGGCTTTTGGTTAACTCCCTCCCCCCACACCCCCCCCACCGCCAGGTTTTCGTCTCATTCTCTGTCAGCTACATAGCTTTCATTTAGAAGTTTTTGCCTGGCAGGGTAGCCTGTCCCAGAGGCAGCTGTGACACCGTTGATGGCCTCCTAAATTGCTTCTGTATCCTGTCTTACCAGTTTGAACTTTCTGATGAGGGCTAGCCACCACTCTGGTGACTTTAAGAACTGGAGATGCTGTTTATGTCAGGGAAATAAAATGCCCTTTTTTGCTAGGTCCACATAGAACCTGCTGTTGATATTTTGGTTAGCCCAGCATGGAGATCATGGTTTAGCATTTTTTTTTTCCTGTATGGTAAATTTTCTTGGTTATATGGGTTGCTAATAACTTTTCAACTTTGTCTTAGCACAAAGAGAATGACTTTATTCTTGTATTGATGTGGGCTTCCCTTCTTTATGCTGTGAGTATGTTTTATTGCCCTTGGCTAATAAGAAGCTGTTTTGGTCAGTGGCTTAGCAGAATAGAGCAAGGTGGGAATTCCAAGAAGATAGAGGAGGAAAGAAGGTGGAGTCAGTCAGAGATGCCATGTAGCCCTGAAAGGAGAAAGACATGAGCTGCTAGCAGGACCTTACCGGTAGGTAGGCCACAAACCTTGTGATAAAATATAAAATAACGGGTTAATTTAAGATGTAAGAGCTAGCTAGAAATACGCTTAAGCTATTGGCCAAACAGCATTGTAGTTAATATAGTTTCTGTGTGATTGTTTTGGGTCTGGGCGGCCAGGAAACGAGCAAGCAAAATGTGACTACAGAGATTTTACTTGCTGGCTGTAGTTTTTCTGAACCCTGTACTAGATGATAATGGCTTACTCTGGGGTTCTAGTGTTATTATTGCCCCATATTATATGGTTTTTGGTTAACCAAGATATTGTGATTTCCACAGAGGTTATAATTTAGTCTTGTTTCATTTTCTGACAACTTGGAGCCTTGTGGCCATTCCTGACCCTGTTCCTTCATCATCTTTGGCTCTCCCTTCGTACTTTGAGTAGTACTGGGAAGGGGCTCTCGCTGTGTTGGGACATGCATGCCCCAGCATTAAAGTGAGAAGACCATGCTGCTCACTGTCACTGAGTCTCCTGAGCTCTCTGAGAGGTCTTTATGTAAGAATTGGATCAGGGTCCTTCAGTCAGCTGCCGCTGGGAGACAGGCTGCTCCGCCTCCAGTTTATTTTCCCAGGTTCCAACTTTGCAGATCTTCATGCCTCTGGCGACCTGTGCTTCAACTTTGGGCCTTTTCCAGCGCGGAGGAGGAGCTATTATTCATTTGCTACCAAGTGCTCTTGAGTCGAGTGAAAGCTCTCAGGTCTCTATTGGTGTCTGCAGATTGAGGGGCAGCTCACTTCTTTTGAGTTTTGCCCATAGGACCCCCTTGCGGATAACTGTGACTGGTATGAGGTAGACACTGAAAGCCCCGGCAGGGATTAAACACAGTCCAGGGGCTGGTGAGAGGACCTAGTGCGTGAAGACATTTGCTGCTAACCCTGATGCCTCAGATTCAACCCTGGAGATCCACGTGGTGGAAAGAGGGAACTGCTGCCTGCTGTCTGTCCTTGACCTCCATACATCCACTGTGACACACACATACATACACTTACACACGGCCCACGCACACACCTTTATAAAGAAATGTAATACAATTTCAGATATCCAGTTCTATATCAAGTTTTCTGGGGGTAGTTCTTAGGACGTGCATTTGAACAGATAATATATATGTGTGTATGTTTGGCATGCATAGGATTGTTCTAAGTTTGAGATTTTTAACTCTTCTTAGACCTAGCTACACATTTTATGACAGTTATGTTTATTGCCCTCTCTACTATCTTGAAATGAAATGCAATCCACCTGTGTTTGTATATTTGCTGTTTCTTCTTCTTCTTCTTCTTCTTCTTCTTCTTCTTCTTCTTCTTCTTCTTCTTCTTCTTCTTCTTCTTCTTCTTCTTCTTCTTCTTCTTCCTCCTCCTCCTCCTCTTTNTTTTTTTTTTTTTTTTTTTTTTTTTTTTTTTTTTTTTTTAAGACATTGTTTCTCTGTGTGGCTCTGGCTGTCCTGGAACTCTTTCTGTAGACCAAGCTGTCTTTGACCTCAGGGATCTGCCTGCTTCTGCCTCCAAAGTGCTGGGATTAAAGGCGTATGCCACCACTCCTGGCTCAAATTTGTATATTTATAAGGAGAAATAAAATAAAGACTAACAAAATAATGTGTCCTGCTATGTAAATAGTTAGGCATGACTAGACTGGATGTCATAATTATGCAAACCCATAAAGCCACTATGAGAAGGAGGAGCAGACACAGGGTGGGAGGTCTGCTGGGTTGGGAACTTGATAGAGTAAGTGCTGTGACTTTAGTTGATCCAGCTTTATGAAATATTGACAAACTTTAGTCAGGATCTCAAAGTCTTCCCTTAGCTTGACAACAACAACAAAGTTAGCACTGTTAGGACTGTAAAAACAAGTCAACCATGGTTTGGTTCTAGACTGAGCCGATTAGAAACAGGTTTTTACCTTCACAGCAGATCTTGAAGGACAGTGAAACTTGTGTTGCTTTTGGAATAAGTTTTTCTCTTGTGGAAATGTCCTCTGTGGGAGGTCTGGAATCTCATTTCCTGCTAATTAAGTCCCCATCATGCACCGCAACATGGAGACAAACAAAAATAGCAGCATGGATTTGCAGGTCAACCTTCAATATTGGTATTGTTCTCTTTGGGAACTCCTCTTGTAATTAGCATGTAGTCTGAACATTATAAATACTGCAAGAGTCACGGAGACTTGCAGTTTCTGAGTCGCAGATACTCAGGACACATGGGTTTCTATGACGGACTTTCCTTTTCTCATCTGAAACTCGAATTTCCTGTTGTCCTTGACTCTTAATGCAGTGTTTGGTTTTTCTTTATCACATGCCAGTTTCTGCTTATTGTACATCATTGCTAATTTTCATCTGTGAGAACAGAAAAACATCACAGCCAGCGTTGTGAACTAACGTTCTTCGTGTTCCTGGTTGGCAGTAGAAGAAGAACATAGAAAGAATGGTTATCATTCAAGAAACTGGTGGACAGTTAAACTTAGTGTGCCACTGAGGTCCCGACCAAGGCATGTGCTGAGTGAGGTGCCAGTGTGTGTCAGTTCACAGGGAGCCTTTAACAGCCTCTCTGCGGGGCTTGGACTTAAAGCCTCTGGAAAGAGTGCAAGCAGCAGGGCCTGGGGAATGTTTTCAAAACCTGGTTTTTTATCATCATGGTTAGAAGAAATGGAATAGACTGACACTTTCCTCAAAAATGAAGCACTTTCAAGTAGTTTGATGACATTCTATATTTATGACTACATGGTCTGATTTAACTTTTGAATGGCCAAAAAAAAAAAAAAAAAGGAAAAGAGCTTTTTTTAATTCTCTAAAACCAATGGAAAGATAAGCACATTACACGGAACGACCCAGAATAGAATGAAAGAAGATTTTCTCCCAGTATCTATTTATTATTTAGACAGATCTATTAATTATGTTAAAGACCAGAAGTTTCTTTTGACGAGAATTCTCTAAATGTTAGCTGCCTAACCGGTAATTGATTCTCTTTCTGAAGTGTATTTCGGCCGCCAGGTGGCCCAGCTGATCACATCGAGAGGTTTTCAGAGGAGGATAATGGATTGATTAAAACCTACTTTTACAATCGTCTGCCCCATATGGTCTCTGCCACACCTTGTCGATTACTCTTGTTCAGTGGGTCACTTGGCTCAGGCAAAGGTACAATCTCTTTGGCCCATTGACACTGTGTGGTCCCTTTCTTCTCACACAGTCTGTTCCTGAGGGCATCTTTTAAACTTCTAGACTTTTATAACCAAAGAAAACTCTTTCAGCTCAGTCGTGGTTCTCCCTTCAGTTTTAATTCAATTTTTTAAAAAAAATTCTTCTCTCTCTAAGCATCCTGACTGCAGTTTGCCCTCTCTCTCTTCTCCCCAGTTCTCCCCTCCAAGTCTCGCAGATCCACTCCTCTGTTTCCCGTCAGAAAAGAGCAGGGATATCAACCAACCACAGCATAACAAGATACAATAAGAGTAGACACAAATCCTCATATCAAGACTGGATGAGGTAACCCAGTGGGAGGAAAGGGCTCCTAAGTGCCAGCCAAAGAGTCAGAGACACCCTCCACTCCCATTAGTCACACAAGAACACCAAGATACACAGCTATGACATATATGCAGAGGACCTGGTGCAGACTCATGCAGGCTCCGTGGTTGTAGCTCCAATCTCTGTGAGCCCCTATAAGCCCCATTTAGTTGATTCTGTGGGCCGTGCTCTTATGGTTTTCTTGACCCTTCTGACACCTCCCTCTCTTCAGCAGGGTTCCCTGAGCTCCGCCTAATGTTTGTCTGTGGGTCTCTACATCTGTTCCCATTGGTTGCTGGATGAAGCCTCTCTGATGACGATTGGGCTAGGTGCTAATCTATTAGTGTACCATGTTGTATGTAGTAGGGCCGCATTCATTTTAGTTTCCCCCACCTAGCTCTATTCTGCTAAGCCACTGGCCTAAACAGCGTCTTTATTCATTAACCAATAAAAAGAACACATATACAGAAGGACTTCCCACACCAGTAGCAGAGTAACTCAATATTTAAAGATAACAGCATTGTAGTTTCTCATCAGAATGAAGAATTCTGCATTGGTCTGCTTAACCTACTTTCATTCCAAGACCAGATGGAAGTAAGCATCTTAGCACATCTTAGGCAGTGTATAGCAACCTACATCCCCAAGGATGGCAATGACAGCCGTGGGATGCTGTGTTGCATCATTTGTTGATGTTTCTTTGATGCATTAGAATTTTTGGTAGGAGAATATATTTTGCTAACCAGGTTGTGTATGGTCTTGTGTTTTTCAAACTAATTTGACAGCAAAACAGTGAACTTTTTGATTACCTTGTGCATCTTGGTGATTGACAGTTGCCAGTTCAGTACTCCTTCGTGCACAACAGGCTTTTTTGCTCTGCCAAGTCAGATTTTAATATCATGCCTCCAGGTAAGTACTGGTGTTAGGTAGCTGCCCGCAAGGCCATTCGAGCTGTAAATGTAAGCACTGTGGCAGACAGAGTCCAGTCTGATGAGCAGCCTTCCTGCAGCAGACTCCTGGGATTTAATATTTAGTAGCATATGTCTTCCTTTCTCCCAGATGAGAATTATGGAAGTCATTATGCCCTGTTTCTGCCTTGCTTATAAAGCAACTTAAATAAATGTACAAACATGGCAGTCACTTAGTGTTCATGCTGCGCGTGCCAAGGGGTTTACTATCCTTGTTTATGTGTGGGAAGTTTGTTTTAAATTCCAGGTCATGCGCCTTGCTCTCTCTCTCTCTCTAATATTGGGATGCTTTCTAGTGTCTGGATTGCTGAGGAAAGGAAATGCACTGTCTTTTGTTAATTACTTAGCCATGTGTCTAGCACATTCTAGAATGCTAAGTGGATGTCAGAGGACTTGCCTCAATCACACTAGTGATTTTTAACATTTTGTGTCTGCTGTCACAAGCTATTTCTTTTATAACTTTCATTTTTTCTTTTCCAAAAGATAAGGTTTCACGCAGCGCAAGTTGACTTGAACTTATTACATAGTCAAGGATGACCTTGAACTCCTAATCCTTCTTCCTCAGCCTCCTGAGGAATTACAGGCATGCCATCTCTTTTTCTTCTTTTTTCCTCCTCCACGGCTTCCGCACTCTATTGCTGAGCTCTGTGCCCAGCTCTTCTCATCCTTCTCTACATGGATCCAGCTCAGATGCGAGCGAGGTATAAACAGCGGATGGAAGGATTACAAAGAACACTAAGCAGGATCATGATAATCATTGCGAGCAGCTCTGTGTGGAGTTCATGGCAGAAATGACAGGCTCGTTAAACAGTGCTTCCCAAGCCTAGGTTGCTAGGGGCTGGCCAGGCAAACACCAGAAGGCTCACTTGAACAGAAATATGAGTCAGGTGTATAATTTGTATGAAGTAAGAATGTATGGGCATCAAGCATGTCAGCAATAGAACATACGAGACTTGCTCTAGCCATTACCCTCTCCTCAGGGATTGAATCCTTCCCTCTAGTCCACTCACATCTAGATATGAGACCAGCCCGCTGCTCACACTCATGTCTAGATATGAGACCAGTCCACTGCTCACACTCATGTCTACATAGGTGACCAACCCGCTGCTCACACTCATGTCTAGATATGAGACCAGCCCACTGCTCACACTCATGTCTAGATATGAGACCAGCCCGCTGCTCACACTCATGTCTACATAGGTGACTAGCCCGCTGCTCACACTCATGTCTAGATTGGTGACCAACCCTCTGCTTTCCCCAACCTCATCATGTAGTTAGTCTTACAAGTGTGCTGATCAGAAAATTTATCTTCCCACCTACATGCTTTTTCAAATGCAAAGGCTCTGTTATAATTAAGCCAGGGCAGATGTATGACCTTGTACACTCTTTAGCAAACTGCATATTATGGGTTAGTGCCTTTCATGTGAGAGCTACAATCTTTGTAGTTTTGCGTCTGTCAGCCCTCCTGGTATTCCTGACTTTTTTACAGCAAGGTGGAAACTCAGAATGTTAGTTTCCCTGTTTTGATTTCCCTTAGCCACATGTTTTATTTTCTGGCTCTAAGTAATATTTTCATTTGTGAGTCTGTTCTTTTTGGGGGGTTGGGGAAGTCTTGGTTTTAGTGTTTTGAGACAGGGTTTCTTTGTGTAGCCTTGTTTTTTCTGGAACTCACTCTGTAGACCAGGCTGGCCTTCAATTTACAGAGATCCACCTGTTTAGGTGTGCGCCACCACTGTCTGAGTGACATTTTCATTTAAAAAAAAAACTGTCTTGTATATGGCTAAATATTAAGTTTAAGCACTAAGAAAAACCCACTGGTTCTTATTATGGGTTGTAACCCATAATAAAAAGAGGGTTATTTTGGTAATAACCAGAGGGCAAATGAAAGGACAAAGTGAAACTGAGGTATTGGTGCCTTAATCTGGTACCTACTTGACGAAGGCTAAATTCTGGATCATTTGCCGTATTACATAATGAGTTTTGTATTTTACAGACATTTTTAGGCTTTTGAAATTAAATTGTTGTTCAGGATTGGCTTAAGTGAAAGTTGACTTTCATCTTCGATGTCCTTCCCTACTCTTGTTTTCTAGAAAAAAGCTTGGCCGGACCACAAACGGGAGTGCAGATGTCTTAAAAGCTGCAAGCCCAGATATCCCCCTGACTCCGTGAGACTTCTGGGGAGAGTCATTGTCAAACTTGTGAGTACACAGCCCATGAGAGAAGCCTGGATTTAATTTGATAAAAGTGATTGCTGATCCTATCCGTATTTAAGACAGACTGAATTTGTGTTAAGGTGGAAGGTGGATTGTCCCAGGCAGTATGGTAAGACAAGAAACCCGTGTTCCTTGAAACTCGGTCATTGACTTGATGACCATGGCTGTATGGCTCCTGTCTATAGAGATTTTGTTACCTCTCTCTTGAGTAGAGTTTTGAGGTAATGGATATTACAAGCTAATACTTACTATGTTTTCTTTGTCATTTTTTTTTCTTACACTGCCTTTACTGTCTTTTCAAGTGCGGACATAATTAGATAGTAATACATTAAATTGACAAATCCTTTTTTTTTCTTTTGTAGAGCCAGGATTTGTGATTCTGTTGTCCTTTCCGCTGTAACACAGCGGAGTCTGAGATCCTGATCTGAGGGCTCTTTTAGATTGTTCCACTAGGTTGTGGTGTAAATGCCTCAGGTTACTGCAGGCTCCAATTTGGTCCCATCATTTACTAATTGACTGTGGACGTTTTCGTTCCCTTTTCTCCACTCTGAACTTTGATAGAGGCTTTGAGACTGTGAAAGTATGGGAACTTCTTGTAAAGAGTTCTTTACTTAGAGACAAAACTGCTTTGGTGATGTTGCAAGGCAGCTTTTAAGGTTGTTACTAACTAACTCCAAGAAAAGCTGAAGAGGCCTGGGGAAAGGACTCTGTGTTTAGTGGTGCTGGCTGCAAGCTGAGGGCCTGAGTTCTGCTTCTGGAACCCATGTGATGGAAGGGGAGAACTGGCTTCTTAAGTTATTCACTGAGACACACACACACGTTCATGAATAAATAAATGTTTTTAAGAAGCTATGAAAATGGCATATAGAAAATAATATTTAAAAAAAATCTCGTTGTAGCTGGGTATGGTAATACACACCTTTAATCCCAGTACTCAGGAGGCTGAGGCAGGTGGATTGCTGTGCGTTCGAGCCCCACTTGGTCTACAGACTAATTTCCAGGACAGCCAGAGCTACATAGTGATGTAGTGGTGTATCATGTCTGAAAAAATTATCCAAGTGTGGTCAAATATACTTATTTATATATGGGAGCGGTCACCTTTGTCTTCTCCTTCTCCTTCCCAGATGGACGAGAAGCCCTCAGAGTCAGAGAGACTCTACTCATTCTACGATCTGGAGTCCAGTAAGTGATTACCCATGACTATCTTTAAACCTACCATTTGCCGACTGAACTCCCCTCCTTCCCTCTCCCTATCCCGCTCCTCCCGTTGTCTCCTCTCCCCAGAGGTTCAGTCCTGGCACTCAGCCTGTGGGCCACAACCATCAGAAACCAACTCCCATGGTCATAGGAACTGAGAAAATGCTCAGTAGTAAAATGACAGCTATGAAGTAGCAATGAAAATGGTGTTATGGCTAGAGTCACCGACGTATGAGGAACTGTATTGAAGGGTCGCAGTGTTAGGAGGGTTGAGAGCCTTCTAGGTCTAGGGCCTCACTCATGGTAGGCACACCCTTAGCCACTGAGTGACCTCCACATACTGCTTTAACGACGACTTTGCTTTTCTGTGTTTATCGCATAAAACAGCCCTGAAGAAGTCTTTGTTTTGATAAACAGCTAACACATACGTTTGTCTAGTTGATCTAGGGTAGGTTGGGAACACCTAGGTTTGTAAAGGTCTACAGTAGGCATAGTCATGGAACTGGGCAGAGGGACTCATCTTCATAGGGAAACTGTGGCAGAGGGTTGGCGCTATGAAGAATTATTCAGTATCGTGAGAATGTTAGGTTTGTGACTTTTGTCAAGCTTTGTTAAAGCACCATACAGTCCTTTCCATGAATATCTGTAATCCTGCAGTGAGAGCAGAAGTCCAGACCTTTAAATGACGGCTTCCCTCTCTTCTGCCGGAAGCCTAGAGCAGGGAGCTGTCAGCCAAGCAGTCCCTCTTCTGCTGTCTGGCTGGACTGTGCTTGTCTAAGTGAGGCTGTTTTGGGCATGTAGTGATCACTCTGCGAATGCTCCACCTAGAAGGACTCCTCCTCTTCAGGAGGCGTTGCTCCGGTCACCACCACTCCAGACACCATGCACTGGCCTGAGAAGACAGGAGCCTGAGCCAAGCCTTGGTGAACTTTAGCTGTCTCTGTTGCTGCTCTTGTTCAAGACGGGAGTGGGAACATCACTTTATGAACTCAGAAAGAAGCTGTTTGATTGGTCGAACTAAAAACTGTTCTTTGATTGGTACAAATACAACCCTTCATTTGCACGCCCTACTTCCTCTGTTCCTGGCTCTATCATTATTAGGCTGGTCACCTAGTTTTCAAGTCAACGTGACGACTCCCTCCTGAGCTGAGTGGTGTTTTAACAGTTAACCCAATAAAAAGCTTCTCCTAAAGGGACTTCTCTCACCTACCTGTGATTTTTTTTTTTTATATCATGGATGGAGTGGTGGTCTGGACTGGTAACACAGGGGAAGTCGATGGTAGTGGAACAGTACCTGTGACGATGGCTGAAGAGTGTCCGGCTCGGGGTACAGAGTAAAAGCAGTGTAATGGTTGGAGAAGGGAAGACTTGAGAAGTCAGTGGGCAGGAGGCTAGGGCCTTGGTCACGGGAAGGGTTCCTGGGAGTTGCCGCACCTTGAAGATAGAAGGCTTCTACATCCAAGGTGCTTGAGAGCTGGGATGCTAGCGCTGGCGTCCTGATTCCCTAGGCTCAAGCTGTCATGCTTAGCTGGTGCCGAACTGCTGCCAGCTGCTGCTGTCACAGATGTTGCTTAGAGCCAAGGGCTTCAGGAGCCACCTTGTGTCAGTTTGGTCGCGCTTGGAGTCCAGGGCTCCGTGCCTCTGAGTCCCCTACCCAGTGCGCTGTCTTTAGCTTCTAAGGTCTCCATTTGTGCACTTCTGGTTTTTACGAATGGAAGCTGTGATTTTTTTTTTTTTTGGTTTGTTTTTTGGTTTTTTGAGACAGGGTTTCTCTGTGGCTTTGGAGCCTGTCCTGGCACTAGTTCTGTAGACCAGGCTGGTCTTGAACTCACAGAGATCTGCCTGCCTCTGCCTCGAAGCTGTGATTTTTTGAATCTATCAATCCAACCCATAATCCTTTGCCGTGTACAAGGGAGTACTCATGATTTCCTCCTGAGCAGGACCGAGGAATCTCACTCAGTGTGTTAGTAACATAGCTGTTAGTCTAAGTGATAACATTTGTCTTCTGTTTCGCCTCCCTTTATCCCCTTCTTCCCTTTCTTGCTTTGCTCTCCATGTTAGCAAAGAGTGACAGCAAAAAGTGTCACCCCAGGGAATCCCTTGGTGTCATCAGCCCTTTAGATGCTAAGAAAAGCTGCAGGTACAGATGACTTAGGCTCTGTGACAGTGGTGAGCATCGTTCTTTTCCTGAGCTACCATGGTGGTTGCCGGCTGCCATGGGTGCCCTATGGCTTCCCAGGTGTGGGTGTCAAGTACAGTCAGGTTTATTTTGCTTCTGTGCAGCCACAGGTCCTCTTCACTGAGGGTGTGAGTGGTTCTAGTCTCAAACTAGCCCGAACACATAGACTACGTTGGTGACACTGTTTACCACTTCTGGATAGAGATGAATGAGAAGATGATCTCTAGATCTACAGTTCTAGGACCTCAAGTGTCAATGGTAATAAATTATTATTTACGAAATCATGGGCTAATTATTCTGTTGGACAAATAATTGGAAGAAAATATGCACACCTGACATGAGGTGGAGCGTTAGTTCAATCTGATGTGTCTTTTCAAGTTTTAATGGAGAACTAATTAGTCATTTTTCTTTGCGGTACTGCTGTGTAATTAACACCGTTTGCCGTGAATTTGACTATTAGCATTAGCCCTGCTCAGGAGCAAGCGATTGCGTTGCCTTTGGTGAAATGCTTTCATATGTTATTAGTGTGACAGTGCACTCTTAGCCTTAATATGTCATTTGTAATGACATATAATTTAAATGTGGTATTATAATTTAAGATAATGCTCAAGGAATCCATACTGGCTTTAGAAAAAAAATCTCTTTTTATGTGTGCTTTTTAGGAAAATGTAATCGACACGTAAAGTATCTAAACAAATTTATGGTGTCCAGTGTATGTATATAATATGTAACAGTAAAATCGGGGTAGTTAGCATTACCATTTCAAAAAGTGTATCATTGTGTATATTGGGAACCTTTTGGAAGTTGAAATGTTTCAGTAGAGTAATTCAGCATAAATATATAAGTAATGAAAATATCAGAATGACAGGTGTTTTATGTCAGAAGTGTGTCATGTTTTTGTGTTGGGAATTCTTTGACTATTTTCATCTGGTAAGGGCTTAAGCCTGTATGCTGTGGAATAGCAGTATGGATTCTCCCAGCTAGCTGTATTTTGGTACCCATTGTCTAGCCTCCTCCCTCTGTCCCGCTGTCCTTTCTCGCATCTGGTGATCACTGTTTCACTGTTTTGTTTGAGATCTGCTTATTTCCTAGCTACCTTTGTCAGCTCGATTCAGTCACCTGAGAGGAGAAGGCTCAGATGAGAACTGCTTAGATCTGGTGGGCGTGTGAACAGTTCTGCGTGGGATCATTTAGTTACTAGTGCATGTAGGAGAGCCCAGGCCATTCTGTGGGGCATTTCATTTGTGTTTTAATAAATAAAGTTTGCCTGAAGATCAGAGAGTAAAACGGCTCCACTGGCCAGCCTTACAGACCAGGCAGTGGTGACACACACCTTTAATCCCAGTAGCCACACTAGTTGCCATAGAAACCGGGTGGTGCACACCTTTAATCCCAGGCCTAGGGAGGAATATAAGACAAGAGGAGACAGCTCACAGACACAGTCTCATTCTGAGATTACTGGAGGCAGGGTAGCCATTTTGGATTGAGGTCGAGGTAAGAGCCGTGGCTGGCTGCTTTGCTTTTCGGGTCTTCAGGTCAAACCCCAATTTCTCTCACTGAGCTTTTATTAATCGTTCTTCACCATTCCTTGAGCAAGTGGTCTTGGGCTGTATAGGACAACTAGGTAAGTCTGTGTCTGTGAGTGCACCAGAGAGAGAGTCACCAAGCAGTGTCCTTCCATGGCTTCTGTTCCTTCTGGGCCTTCAGTTCCTGCCCCAACCTCCTTCTGTGACTGACCTGGAACTGTAAGTCAGATGAACCCTTTCTTCTCCTAAGTTGCTTTTGGTCAGTGTTTTATCACAGCAGCAGAAAGGAAGCTAGGCAACCTTTTATAACTTCCTCCAGTGGACGGGGATGTGCGATATTTGTCTTCCTGTGCCTGGCTGATTTCCCTTAACACTGTGATCTCCAGTCTTCTCCCACCATCTTTTTGAACACCTTGGTAGTATGCTGCTGTATAGATGTGCCTTATTTTCTTTTCTATTCATCCTCATTCCTTGTTTTGAGTATTGTGTGCAGAGCTGCAGTAAATTTGACATAGCACTGTTCTGCACACTGTCTACACAGCATTGTCGAGGAGTTTGCCCATGTTTCTGCATGTATGCCAGGGTTTTTATTTTATGCTTTTGGATAATAACCATTCTAGCCAGAGTGAGATGTCATCTCATCGTCTTAGTTTAGTGTGATTAGCGCTGTGGACTGTTTTGTCATGCGTCTGGTCACCGTTTGTTTCTCTTTTGAGAGCGCGTACTTCCCTTCATCATTTCATATTGCTTTGAGTTCATTTTTGTCGCCATCTTGTTTATTTATTTATTTTTTGTTTTTACTTTCTTTTCTTTTCTTTTTTTTTTTTCGAGACAGGGTTTCTCTGTGGCTTTGGGGCTTGGAGCCTGTCCTGGAACTAGCTCTGTAGACCAGGCTGGTCTCGAACTCACAGAGATCCGCCTGCCTCTGCCTCCCAAGTGCTGGGATTAAAGGCGAGTGCCACCATCGCCCGGCCCCTTGTTTTTACTTTCTAAGTTTCTGCTCCCTCCCTTCTTCCCGATTCCTCCCCCACTGCCCCTCCTCTCCCAGCTACTGAGTTATTTTGAATTCTGTATGTAGTCTAAATATTAGTCCCTTGAGATGAATGACTTGCTGGTGTTCGTCTGTTATGTAGGTTGTCTCTGTGCTGTACTGATTGTATTTTTTTTTAAATTTTTTTTTTTGAGACAGGGTTTCTCTGTAGCTTTGGTGCCTATTCTGGAACTAGCTCTTGTGGACTAGGCTGGCCTCAAACCCATAGAGATCCACCTGCCTCTGCCTCCCGAGTGCTGGGATTAAAGGTGTGCGCTACCACCGCCTGGCCTGATTGTATTCTTTATGCAGATATTTTTATTATTGTTTATTGGGTTTTGTTTTTTAATTTCTGTTTCTCTTGGTAGGATTTTGTGGTTATAGTCAACAGCTTTGTGCTCAGATCAATGTCCTAAACCTTTTCTTTTATGTTTGTTCATTAAACGTTTCATGGTTTTGGTCATATATTTATGTTTTTGATACATTTAATATTGCCTTTGTGTATGAAGAGAAATAGAGTTCTAGTTTCGTTCTTCTATACATGGATATATATCTACTTTCCTGGCACGATTTATTGAAGGTGCCATCTTTTCCTTTAATGTGTATTTGTAGCAACTTTGCCGAGAGTCATGTGGTGTGGGCACAGATGATTTCTGGCCTCTGTGCTCTGGTGCAGTGATGGGCAGGTCTGCTGTCATGTCCATGGCATGTTCTTCAGTGATGATGGAATTGTAGATGTTTCTCACATGAGATATGTCACATTTCTATCGTTGCTACTCCGGGTGGCATAGGCTTTCCAAATGTTTCTCCTGTTCTTGGGCAGGTTGTCATTGTTGATCTCTAGGAATCACATTGAGTTCTTAAGTCACCTGGGAGAGTGTGGGTGTCTTAACAATGTTAATTGTTCTAACTCATGCACATGGGCTGTTTTCTTTAATGTTTATGTTCTTTCTCCGCCCGTCCGTCCGTCCGTCCGTCCCTCTCTCCCTCCCTCCTTCCTCTCTTCCCTTCTTCCTCCCTCCCTCTCTTCCTCCTTTTTAGCGTCTTTCATCAGAATTTTGTAGTTGCAGAGGATTTCGCTCCTCTGGTTAAATCTCTTCCTGCATGTCTCATTTTGGGGTCACAATTGTGACGCACATTGTTTTGTTTCTTTTGTCATTAAATTTGCCATTAATGTATATAAAGTCTAGCCGGGCAGTGGTGGCGCATGCCTTTAATCAATCCCAGCACTCTGGAGGCAGAGGCAGGCAGATATCTGTGAGTTCAAGGCCAGCCTGGTCTACAGAGAGAGTGCTAGGACAGGCTTCAAAGCTACAGAGAAACCCTTTCTTAAAGAAGAAAAAAAAATCGTAGTAACTTTTATGCTGGTTTTGTACCCTGGAACATTACAGAATTATTTTATTTTATGCCAGTTTTGTATCCTGGAACATTCCAGAGTTACTATCAGCTTTAGCTCTTTTCTTATGTCTGGTGTCTTTCTCTTTAACCCCAAGGTAAGGAGAAGAAGCATAGCCTTCTATCTCTGTCTCTGTTTGTCCAGTCTGGGCAGATTTTTCTTATAGTACACATTTTGTCTGACAAACTTCAATTGTTTAAACTTCATATGAACTTCGGATATCTAATTTTCTGCCTTTTTAACCTTTCAGATAATACTGTTTATGAGTCAGTTGTGACCTACTCATGAATTATTATGGGGAAAAGTCAGTTTAAATTCACTGCTTTAATTAGGATTTATGACGGTACAGCTGTGCTCCGTGATGTACAAAATCTGGTAACGCGCAGCTGGTTCGGGTTGCTGTACTTTTAGAGCCCGTCTGTGCATTTATTTATTTATTTGTTTGCTTGTTCGTTCGATAGCTCTGTGATCTGTTTTGTAGATAAAGCTGGATAGATTTAACCGATATGATATGTTTCATGATTTGTAGTTGTCAGGATAGATTGCATGTCAGGAAAGATCTTGTTTAATAGCCATCATTGCACACTGAAAATTATCCGTGATGTCCACTTGGTGATCATACTCTTTCTTCTCTTTACAAAAAAGATATTGACAAACTCACCGAAGATAAGAAAGAGGGCCTGAGGCAACTTGCAATGACTTTCCAGCATTTCATGAGAGAAGAGATTCAGGATGCTTCTCAGCTGCCGCCATCTTTTGACCTTTTTGAAGCCTTTGCAAAAGTAAGTTTGAAGATTCGTCTCTGTGTTCGTGCTGTGAGTCAGTCCTTTACCCTTTGCTGTCTGCAAACATGTCTAGAGCTGCGATGGTACATTGAAGACTGTTAGAACCGCGATGGTACACTGTAGACGGTTAATGCCTGGTATCACTGCCTGTCTAAACGAGCAGGCAATGAAGGAATTCGGTATTGCCTGGACCGAAAAGGGTCTTTTCTGCTTTTCCAGTAATGGTCCTGGAGATTTTCCATTGCTAATACTGCAAACATCCACTTTGGAGTGTTCACTGTCTTTTCTCGAAAGATCACAGCATATCTATTTCATTATATTCTATTGAAGAATTTCGTTTTATTGTTGGACTTATTTTTAATGTTGGTTGTTTTAGTCAAGTGAAAAAAAATCTATTGGAATTCTTTTATAATTTGAAAACACATCAGTTTCTGACTTAAAATAATTTAAAGATCAGATTAGTGTAATCTGGGGTTAAAGAAAGAAAATAGACTTACTTAGTGTTCATCTGTGCTGTGTTAGTGGGAGTTACACAAAGTGTCCTGATTGAGAATGAGCCTGCACGTTTGCTTTGGCCCAGGCAGCAAGGATGCAGTGGGCGGACGGCGCATGCCTGGCACCACCCACTCTGCTCTGGGTCTGCTGTCTTTGTCCATTTCTTTTTAATGGTCGTCATGTTTTACATTGGAAGATGACTTTGCCATTTACCTTGAACTTTGTAAAACACGGATTTTATAACATCCCCCAGTTATTTTAAAGTATACTTTCGAAATTACCTACCTGGTGAACGTAAATGTGATTATTTTGATTGCTAGAGATTTATTCTCGTTTTTTCCTTCAAGGTTATTTTTATTTTTCAAGTCTGTCCTGTACTTTTCTGATAATATGATCTTAGCATTATATTCCGGTTTATCTATAATCCGAATTTGGTTTGAAATATGGTGGCTGCTCCCTGCTTGTTTATTTTGCGCGTTCTTGAAAAGTTACAGCCTCTCGTAGTCCCATAGGTACAGTCACACAGCCTCTTGTATATAGTCTCATAGGTACAGTCACACAGCCTCTCGTAGTCCCATAGGTACAGTCACACAGCCTCTTGTAGTTACATAGGTACAGTCACACAGCCTCTCGTAGTCCCATAGGTACAGTCACACAGCCTCTCATACGTAGTCCCATAGGTACAGTCACACAGCCTCTCGTACGTAGTCCCATAGGTACAGTCACACAGCCTCTTGTAGTCCCATAGGTACAGCCACACAGCCTCTTGTAGTCCCATAGGTACAGTCACACAGCCTCTCGTACGTAGTCCCATAGGTACAGTCACACAGCCTCTTGTAGTTCCATAGGTACAGCCACAGCCTCTTGTAGTCCCATAGGTACAGTCACACAGCCTCCTCGGTGTGAAGCACTGAAAATGCTTGCGGTATCTGGTGCTTCGTCTCTCACCCCGACAGTGCTGCTGCTCTGTGGTGTCATTTCTGCTGTCGAAAATATCTTCCAAACAAGCGTAATTACAGTGTGTATTCATATAGAATGTCTCAGACACTGCTAAACCTAAAACGTGAGTGGATGCCTCGTTCCTGTTGTTTATTGTTAAACGCCTTCAATGGCGTTTATCTTGTGGAACTCTTTCCGTGTCAGGCATGAGAAGCGTTCTGGCCTTGCAGTGAAAGTGGGTAGATGTTTGGATAAATTTTGAATAATAAGCAATCCTCCTTCCACACACTTGTAGACGTGCTTGCTATAAAATGGAACATTTTGGCCTGGGGAGAGGTCTCAGGTGCAAAAGTGCTGACCACACAAGCGGATACTGTAGACTTCCCACCCCCGGCACCCATGTAAAGGGAGGCTGTGGGGGTGCATGCTTGCAACCCTAGAGTGCATATGAAATGTTACAAGCTGGTCCATGGGGCTCCCTGGCCCACCAGTCACTTGTCCAGTCAGGAAGTCCCAGGTCTCAGTGAAAGTCTGTCCACAAAAACCGAGATGAGTGGTTCCCACGGAGTGACAGAGGAACACACCCACCCACACAAGTGCACACGTGTGTGAACACAGAGCCGCACAAGTGTACACATGTGTGCGCACACACCCGCACAAGCGCACACATGTAAACATATATATATATATATCATCGAGATTTTGGAGTCTAGTTGGACTCAGACATGTAACTTGTCCTAAGATATTTTTAGTAAAAGTCAGAGGAAACCAGATAATTAGCTGGACTCCCGTGCTCTTTGCCACAGTGTCCTCAGGTAGTATTTCGTCGCTTGTGGTTATTTTTCTGCTTATAAATTTATCTGTAGAAGACATCACTGTCTTGATTTTGATTCCTCAGGAAAATTACCTTAAGCTAATCAGTGTCCTTCAGACCACAGAGAGGCCCAGAGCACTGAGTGTATAGGAATGCGCGGGCCTCTTCAGCACCGCGTGGGTGGAAGGCACGGGCAGAGGACCTTTCCACTCTTCTAACCCATACCCACTTTATCATCATCTTACAGTCACCCGGAGAGAGGAAACGGGCAGCACCACAGCGCATGCCCGCTAGTTGGCTGCTCCTGCGTGCCTGCCATATGCGAATTGTCCACACACGACTTTCACGTGTGGTCCTCCTCCTTGGTCTGTGAAATGGGGCTTTCCCTGGCCTCAAGGAAAAGACCGTGTGTTCTGGGTTGGTTTTGTTCTCTTTTATAGTCATTTATGTAATATGTCAGCATTAGACTCAATTCACTTTTGTTTTAGCCTGGGTCTTTGTCACCAAAGGCCCATGGCATATTTTGGTAGGAGCGAATCTTGTTTATTCAAGCTGGGCCCAGTCAAGGACACAGTGAATCATCCCTCAAAGCTGCCTCTACTGGTGGCCTTAGCTGCTGGACCCTCTGGTGGAGGGTGGAACCCTCTGGAGTTTCCGGTGGAAGAGTAACGGCTCCTCTACTAGACCAGGTTCTTAGAATGCTTCTAAAGTTGTAGTTTTTGCCCAGCAAAATTTCTGCCAACACTCTAGAGACCTCTCTGCATGGGTATTTGGTGGGTCACAGTCTCAAGGACTTCTTAGAATTGGCATTGGGTTTGCTTTTATCACCTCCACATAAGCAAACAGCAGTTGACGTGTAGATCCCAGGAATTTTTCATGTGCTGTAGGCAACGAATTTGTTGTTTGGTTGTAAAGCTGAGCACCACGAGATATATTGAAATGAATCCCCCCTCCCCCATCCCAATCGCAGCTATCAAGGAGGCTTCTCACTGAGAATTAGAAATTGACCAGAATTTGAGAAGCTCTGTCTGCAGATTGTCCGCGGTGGTGTTGAGAGGCTGGTGGGGAGTGTGGTGCTCTCATTGGCTACCCAGTGGGGCATCCACGAGAGAAGATTGAGAAGGTCAGTGTGTGGAAGATCAGCTCAGTCGTGTGGTTCTTCCTGTCAGAGTTTGAACGAAAGCTGGATGCTTCCCTGCCCTGGCCTCCAGAAGTCCCGCACAAGAAGAGCTGATGCCACGAGAACTGGTGGATGAGTGAGAGATAGATAGATAGATAGTTAGAGAGAGAGAGAGAGAGAGAGAGAGAGAGAGAGAGAGAGAGAGAGAGAGAGAGAGAGTTTTTTTCTGAAACTTAAAATCTATGTTCTTGGGGGCTATAAAACTCTGAAATTCGAGGAAGGGGGGCAGGTGGTGGCTGCCTCTGAGAATAACAGAGGCAGCTGAGGGGCAGGAGATGGCTGGAGACGTCAGTGAGGGAGCTTAGAGAAGGTGATTAGTCACGTGCTCATTAGCTCCCCCTTTGCCTCCTCCCAGCGTGCCCTTCCCTCCTCCTCCCTTACCACACATTTGCTCTTCTGCTTTTACTTTCTTATGAAGTTTCTAGTTAGGTGTTGAGGTGGATTCATCTAGGAAGGGCGAATAAAGACTGCTCTAATGAAGTCTTCAGGTCGAGTCCTAGACATTTGCTCCAAATGCAGAGAAAGAGTGTATAGTAATTCTAGTTATTGACTTACAAGATCAGAAAAGCACAGCTAGTGAGCCCCGATTCATTTATTTAGTTAAAAATATTATTATTTTATGTGTTTGGGTCTTGCTTTCATGTAATTAAGTGCGCCTCATGTGTGTGCTGTGCCCACGCAGGCCAAAGAGAGCACTGTATCCCTTGGAAGGGAAGGCACATACAGTTGTTAACAGCCTTTGGGTGCTGAGACTCAAACCTGGGTCCTCTGAAGAACAGCCAGTGCTCTTAACCGCTGAGACATCTCTGCAGCCTCGAGAGGACAGATTTAAATGGCTGCTGTGTGGTGTGACAGTTAAGTCATTTTCTCAAAGCAAGAAGTGAAATTCTTCTGGTCTGTTTTCTTCTATCTGTGCACTTGTATGTACACACTCAGACACAACACACACACACACACAAATGCACAGGTAGACAAATACAGATAGGAGAATTTCACTTTCTCTCTTTGAGAAAATACATATGTGTGTGTTCACATGTGAATAGGATGTTAGTATCTCCTTTGTGTGTAAAAATGAGGACTAACTAAGTTGCTTGGTAGAGTAGCTGGCGCATTCCTGTGAACGTCTACTGCTGTTGCTCTGCCCCCCCCCCTGCATTATTGGTATTTGAGGATAAAATGTCAGCGTTTTATGCCTCCCAGTGCTGCCGTTCAGCCTTGAGCACAGACTGCGACTGGTTGTAAACCTGAGTTTCAGACGGTTGCTCACTGTTGTGCTCAGAGTCGGTGTCTCTTGAGATGCCGTCAATTACCTGTCTTCCTGAGAAGAAATTTTGCGGCCAGAAAATAGTATCTCTACCCTCATACGGTATTTTTGTTTCAGTCCACAGCTATTGTGGCAAAAATCCCCTTCTGCCTTTGCTTGTAGCCACTCACTTGACTCCTGAGTGTTTCCTGCAGGTCGTGTAAAAAGGAGGTGATGGATGAATTCTGTTTCGCGAGGAGGAGAAAGCTAAATTACAAGTGTTTTCGTTATCATTACTTTCTGAAATGGACTGCACCGTGTAATATTTCTATTCACCATAATGGTTAGAATGGTTATGATTAGGCTAAGTATAATTTTAGCGAACAGCTTTTGAGGTTTTTATAATAAATGCACAGAAAATATGTGTTTAGGGGTTAATATAGGGCTCTGGGAAAAGACAACTACCTTTTATTCTAGATGATCACTTTTCTAAATATGAATTCTGACTGATTAGAAACACTATAAGATCAGACCAATAAAGAAGACACTGAGCAAGTTGCACAGAATATTTCAGAAATAGACATTAAATTGGAAGCAGCAGAATAACAGTGACCTTCCCAACCACAGAACATGTGTCTTTGTGTGTTCCCAGGGCTCTGCAGCACTGTTGGATTTCACAGTGTTGTGCCGTTGGCATGGAGGTTTTCGATTACAAATTCCACATCTGTTTGAGAAGATATTCCCTCCCCTTTTTCTTTCAAACTAAATAATAATTCTTCTGGTTCCATTTTATTCTTTAAGGCACATATGCATTCTTAACTGTACTTTTTAATTTAATAAAGCGTAATTTTTAATGCACGTAGCACATTTGCAGTGCAGGCTGGTTGTGTGCATTTGAAAGCACACATGAGAAGGTGACTCTTTTGTTTTGGGATACTGAACTTTTATATTCTGTTTCATTATGAGCAAATTCTTTTTATTTTCAATTGGAGAATTCAGGATGTGTTATAACAAGAATCTTATAAATTAATAAGATGAGAAGTGATATTGATTAGAGGTTTTGAGGGACATTAGAGATAAGGCCAAATAAAACAGGTCTCGAATTCAGAATTATAACTTGCATTTAGCTGGCATGCACTATCAAGATGTAGAGTGTTGATAATCTGCCCTATCATTTTAGTAAAGAATTGACAAGGAAGTCTTTATCCTTTTCTTTTGAATATTTTTTTTCCTGTTTTGATTCTCTGGGAGAATGCACATCAAGACAAAGCAAGCGTGAAGTTTATCTTGATAGATTCCACTCTCAGTCTAGACCTTCAGTTAATTCCTGCTAGCTGGTTGTGCAGGCTGAGCTGGGCTGGGTGACGCCGGAGCTCTGTGTTGTCTAGTTCGTGCGCAGAACATTACCTCCTGGTGTTTGGAAAGGTCATGAGTATGTGTACGCTTGCCACTTGAGGGCTTCAAGTTCTCATCAGACTAAATTTTAGTGCCTCTTTGTTGATGAGCTCAATTGGGTTTCACTGCTACAGCATGCTATAAAGTAGGAAGGAAGGCAATTTTTTGAATTAATAAAGTGATGGATTATCTAATTACAAAGTTGATGTGAGAGAGCTGCATTGTAACTTTGACTGCATTACTGGATGATCCCAGTGACTGATCAGATGGGCCTGGGTTTCCATTAAGGGAAAATATGCTATTAAATATTTAATACCGAGTGTGAGCAACGCACCAGGACCGCTAACCTCCAGGCACCCGGGTGCGCATACCTATGTGTTTGGCAGAGACCGCTGTTAGAGACAGTGCGGTGTGATCTGAACAGCTGCTGGAGTCTTAGTTGTTGGGATTTTACTTCTCTGCTGGTCTTAAGTAAGGCAGGCAAACAGCCAAGATACTTAATGCACAGTGGTACTGGCATTCTAATTACGAACCGGTGATACACTCATGATTTATATGTTTTTTTCTTTATTATAATAGATTGAGTCCCCAAGTCGATTCAAGAGACATTTGTTCTCAAAGATGCGCATCAGCCCTTCCAGGAAAGTGATGTTTGTTGGACACTTGGGCTTTGAAGACAAAACAAATCATCGCTTGAATTTTAATGATGCTATTTATTTATCATGTTCTTCACTTTTAGCCATTTGGTTAATATTTCTCTTCCTTTATGTGTAAATAATCTATGATGGGTGTGTGTTTATCATGGTTCAAGGCCAGCTGCCTGCTAACTTCCGGAGGTGGGAAGGATGATTAGTGAGCCCTTTATCAGCATTTTTATTTATACTTATGCTGCCCAAGGTTAATTGCTTATCTTGGGTCTACTGCTTTGTCTAAAAGTATCCTTTTACTTGTTTGAGTGTCTAACTTGCCATTAATTCAGGTAAAGGTGAGCTTTTGAAGATGGCAGAACAGTTTTGCCCCTTTATTTAGGGGCAGAAACTTTCTTTTTGGGCTACTGTACCACTCTGAGAAAGTGACCTGGAATTAGGAATTGCATTAACTGGAACCTGAAAAGCTTCCCTGTTTAATTATCGGCAAATAAAATGATACAGAATAATTAGGTGGTCCTGTTTTGTGAATATTATTTTAATAAATATTTAAAAATAGTAACTCAATCTTTAAGTATGCACTCAACAGAAGGGCATCTTTAATATCATGGCAAAATTTATGAAGTTTAGTAAATTAGCTGTCACGTCAGTGTGATAGAGAGATCGCTATTTCAGGAAATGAAGACTTGCGGTATTAACTACCCTAGGGCTTGGAAAGCCTTTCTGTAAGAGGCACGTACCTGGCTGTCACTGCAGTCATGTCTCTAAGGTAGTTTCCCAAAAAATCAATTGTTTTAAATTGCCAAGAAAACTCCCAGCTTGTCATTGATATGTATGTATGTATGTATGTATGTATCTATCTATCTATCTTTCTTTCTATCTATCTATCTATCTATCTATCTATCTATCTATCTATCTATCTATCTATTCATTATTTTTGCTCTAATCTCTTGATTCTACTGTGCCAGACTCCCAAGCACTGGGACTGCAGGTGTGTCCCACCACCCCCCGGTCATCTCAGTATTTTGCCCTCTAAACCTTACGGAATGGCAAACTGGGCTTCATTAACATACGCATTACCTCACAGGGTGTCAGTTTCATTTTGCTGTGGTAGCCAAAAGGCTGAACCGTGTGTTAGAGAAGGACGTGGCTGTGCACTAACGAAGCTTTGTTTGTGAACATAGAATATCAGTTTCCGTATATTTTGACATACCCTGGAATGGTCTTCTGTTCATTTCCCCCAGTAACCTTTAAAAATAAATGAGCATGGTTTTAGCTTGCAGGCTGTATTAAAGCAGATGGCGGGCCAGATTTGGCCTGCAGGCCATTATTTGGCAATCTATAAATCTTTTTTGTAAGCCAGGAGATATTCTGCTCATACTAGGGAACAGAATGTACTGTCAGAAAAGTCTCTAATTAAAAAATAATAATAAAGGGGTAGGAAATGTTTTACCTTTCCTAACAAGTCATTAGTTCTATTTGTTTTGGTTTCCTATTCTATTTATAGGTATACATATATACATATACGACATATATGTGATATCTCGTTTTTCATTTATTTTTATCTCTAAGATAATATAATCCAATAGCTTTAAAAGTTTCAATTCAACAATACAGTACAAGAGATGCAGTTATGCTACTAAAAAAGAAATGGTCAAATAGAGAAAATATATACTTGTTAAAAATAGAGAAAACATATTCTTATTAATGTCTTGTGTGTTTAAAATAAATTAAATTTTGTTATTTTTATATATATGAGAGACAGAATCTCACCATATAGCCCTGACTGGCTTAGAATTTTCTATGTAGACCACCTGGAACACAGAATTAGTTACATCTTCCTCTGCCTCCCAAGTGCTGAGATTAAAGCATGTACCACCATGTCCAGGTTATTTTTAAAATTATTACTATTATTTGTCACTGTTGGTGGGGGGAAGAGAGGCAGAATGAATGAGAGCTGGGGAGTCTTACGTGTGCCACCTTGAGGGCGTGGTGAGCGGAGGACAGCTTGGTTGGTTGTCTTCTACTGTGGGTTCTGGGGAGTGAACTCAAGCGTCAGGGTTGTGGCTAATGCTTTTACCGGCACAGTCATCTCCCCAACACTGTTTATTTTATTTTAAAATAAGACAAGGTTTTGCATTGTAGTTCAGGCTATCCTGGAGCTTTTGGTCCTCTTGCATCATGGCTCTTTCTCCCACTTGCTAGGATTATTGGTGTATATCCCCATTTTTGGATATGTTTGTATTTTTAAAAAGCTACAGGTATTATATTGTTTTATTTTTCCTGGTAGGAAACATAAAGATACAACTTTGTGTTAATATTAGAAATATCTTGGTTGGCGTGCGTCTGCACACGTGTGTGTGTATGTGTGTGCTATGTGTGGGTATACATGCGTGTGGAAGGCAGAGATTGGTAATGAGTTTCTCCCTCTATCACGTCTCTGTCTTCCTCTCTGGAGACTGGGTCTCTCAGCAGTTCCCAGATTGGTCTAGACAGGCTGGCCACACTAGGAGCACAGCTCCCCCGTACTGGGTATCAGACCCTGGTCTGTCAGGTTTCCCTGTGGATGCTGGGGAATTTGAACTCTGGTTCTCATATTTGCACAGCGCGCGTTTGGCCCTCTGAGCCGTTTCTCCAGCCCCAGGTTCAAAACTCTTTGTTTGATTCTTTTATGTTTTTTTTATTTTTATTACTGCCCTCAGACGACGTTGTGATTTGTCTTTTTCTATTACAGTGGAGGAGAGCTTTTCCTGAGAGGAAAAGAACAAATGTGTTTTAGAGGTGTGATGTTAATAGTGACGAAGATTGTCATAAATTGCTCCGCCGCATTTTATAATAAGCAAGAGCAGAGCTATATTTTTGAGATTAGAAATCATTTGTTGCCCTTTGAAGTGGAAAATAGTGTGGTTTGATGCATTAACAAAATAAAGAAATAACTTTGGTGATGGCTTCTCTAAGTCAGATTTTTTTTTAACAAAAATAAGTCCTGATCAAGGTCAAAGGCAGTCTCTCTACATCTCCAAGTAGTTCAAAGGTGTACTTACATTAAAACATTTATATTAAGCACGCAGTGTTGCATGCTTAAAGGGACATATCCCAGTAAGTACTGGTCTCTGAAACATGTTGAAGAAAAGCCAGTGGGCCATACCATTTTTAGCCACTGTGGCTGCAAATCCTTAAAATTAGATGCTCCAAGGATGAATTAGGCTGTCCTGGCATAAGATGAAGCTGCCTGGCCCTGGAAGGGTTTCACTAAGGATCAGAGCGGGGCTGCCAGGATGGGTTGTCTCAGTATATATAAAGTAGGGCCAGAAGGTAAGTGGTGTGCCCCTGGGGCTTGTGAAGTTGTCATATTGTTGGAGCATCATGGGGGCTGCTGGCTTTTTACTTACCTCACCTTCTGAAGTTTCCTTTCTCACTAAGGTTTCAGCTAAAGTCTTCAGTCAGATCCAGCACTAGGGCTGGCCTTTTTGTTTTGTGAAACCAGTCTCCCCTGGTGTTTTCTATTGCAGTTTTTGGTGACTGTATTTTGTGAGCTGCATGTCTTTCCTTCTCAGACTCTCATGTAGGTTGTGAACCTCATGAGAACATATTCATGCTTCCCCGCTTCCTTCATGCAGCGTGACAGAATCAGATAATATTCGGCTGAAAGATCAAAGAAATTATCCACCTCATAACCTACCCAGCTCTTCTCCCCCTCCCTTTCCCATGATGCATCAGGTGCTGTGCAGAAAGCCGGGTTTATTATGTTCTGTTCTGAGACTACTTTTGTTCCTTGATGCTGACTAGTTCAGGAACTACCCTCTGAATTAAAGTACAAATGCACTAGAATGCCAACTTACGTAACTAATGTCACAGCAGCTCGTCGGCAGTCTTTGTTTCTTGTATTGAAAATCATCTCCAGGGCTGGAGAGATGGCTCAGAGGTTAAGAGCATTGACTGCTCTTCCAAAGGTCCTGAGTTCAATTCCCAGCAACCACATGGTGGCTCACAACCATCTGTAAAGGGGTCTGGTGCCCTCTTCTGGCCTGCAGGTATACACACAGACAGAATATTGTATACATAATAAATAAATAATTTTTAAAAAAAGAAAATTATCTCCGTAAAGTCAGGAAATTAAGAATATTCGATGTAATAGTATTCCCCCCCGAACATCTTGAAACTAGATTAGGTTCTCTCTACACTGAAGAATTTCAGCTTCGGCGATCTGTGTGTCTGTGCTGAAATGACTGGGACTCGCCCAGCCAGCCGAGCACTCTCACCTCCGGTGTCTCGACAAGAAACAGAATTTCTGCATTACACATCAGCAATATGTGGGTTCATTGGTCGTTCCAATGCTTTGGCCCATGGTAGACCAGGAAGCCGACGGTGTTAGACAGTGGTGCTGGGCTGTGTGTCTTATCAGTAGATCAAGGGACAGTGGAAGGATTGGCCTCGGGATTGCCAGTGCCGCACTCTCCGGTTCTACTTTTAGTATTTTATAACTCTACAAAGTACTTTCCGTCGATAGACATGGTTATTTCCATCCATAGACACAGCCGTCTCAGTCCATAGTCCACGGTCATCTCCATCCATAGTCCACGGCCGTCTCCATCCATAGTCCACAGTCATCTCCATCCATAGCCACGGCCGTCTCCATCCATAGCCACGGCCGTCTCCATCCATAGCCACGGCCGTCTCCATCCATAGCCACGGCCGTCTCCATCCATAGCTACGGTCATCTCCATCCATAGTCACGGTCGTCTCCTGCATCAGCCCTCAAAGTGACTGTGGTATTCTGCCCTTTGTAGGTGAGGAATGTGTAAGGTCACACATGTGTAAGGGCAGGGATCAGAGCTCTAGCCTGACTTCCTCACCGCAGAGTTCCTGCTCACCTTACTCCTTCACACTGCACTCTGTGTGACGAAGGTTCTGTGGTATGGCTCTAATTACGAAGGAATAAAAAACACAGGAACCAAATCCAGAGCGACAGAAATAAGAATATTTACTAGTATTTCTCTTTCTATTAGGAAAATATTGGTGCGGGCAAAGCAGTACATTGTAAAATACTGTTCCTCCCTGTTTCCATGCCAGGGATCTGTTGTGTTCCCCGTTCCCTTTCTTCCAGGCAGCCCTAACTTAGTGTGGGTAGGGTGGGTTGGAAGACGGTATATTTTCTTATCAAGTCGTTTGCATTGCTAGAGCTGCAAATCCATGTGCAAATAAAGGCCATTGAAGTAGAATTTGCATGGGGAGAAGGCTGCCTTTTGATATCTGAATTGTGTAGCCTGTAAGTACCATATATTAAAATGTGAATTATTCAGGAGCCCCCCCAGCATGAGTCTGTATTGTTTCTAGGTCATTATTAGACATATTTTCTCTGTAATTCTATAGATAGATATTTTGTACATTAAACATTTTGTAATTTTATCAACTATATATGCAGTATAGAAGAAAATCCTCTTTGGTAGTAATGCCTTTCCCTTTTATGAGTATTTATTTTACCTGCACATTTATATTCATTAATAGCACAAGGAAAGCATTTTGCAGTATCATTTTTGAACCCACGCTTTCCAAGCAAAATAAAAGCATAATAAAAATAACACATTAAAAAGCATAATAAAAAATAATACATTAGCCCAACCTGAGCAATGATAGGGGCCATTACATACTTTGATTGGCATTTTTTTTTTGTTTTTGTTTTTGTTTTCTGTGTTGCTTTGGAACCAGTCCTGGAACTAGCTCTTGTAGACCAGGCTGACTGACCTCGAACTCACAGAGATCCGCCTGTCTTTGCCTCCTGAGCGCTGGGATTAAAGGCGAGCACCATCACTGCCTGGCTCGGTTTTAGTTTTGATGCTTATAGAAAAACGTATCAAGTTCTGTGCTGTTCAGGCAGCTGTCTCCTTAGGCTCTCTTGTGTTAGCACGCAGGTTCAGAACACCCTGTGTGCGACTTCCCCCTTACCCTTTCCTGTCTGTGTGGTGGTGTTTATTTGGGGCCTGTGAGGAACTGGTGCCCTGGGGTCTGTTTCCTCTGCAGAGGCAGAATTGTTAAGCTGTGCTGTTTTAGTGGCCATCCATCTCCCGGGAAGAGACATTCCTTGCCTTGCCTACATCCCACCTTCCCAAGGTTCCAAACAGAGGTATGCACATCACATATGCAGATTTTATGTTCAGCTTCAAGGAGTCCTTCGGCTGTTTGCTGTGGCATGGCCCGTGCCCAGGTAGTTCACCGCTTCACTTTACCAGCGATCTTTCGCAGATTCGCCTCCCACCGTTGGCCAGGGGTCCGTAACTGTGGCTTTTACACCTCCTTGTTTCTTGAGAAAACTCCAGGTTTCATTTCTGGTCTTGGTATTTTTTTCCCCTAAGCTCTAATCTCATATTTTGTAATTAATGAAAACTTTCACCCGGAAAACCTATCTTTACTTCAGACCTTTCGTTCCCAGTTTGTAAGCCACCCTCCTTCTCAACAGAAGCATTCTCCAGAGAGCATTCCTGCGTCCCCCTTGGTATTGGTATGGGACCAAGCAGGCCAAGACCTCAGCAGGACAGCAGGGCACCTCTGCCCCCGCCCCCTCTCTCGTCCTCCCTCCCTCTCTCTCTCTCTCCCTCCCTCCCTCCCTCCCACACTCACACACATCTACCTTGTTTCTTTTTTTAATTTGGCTGCTGCCCTGACTAGGAGTATTGTTTACCTGCTTCTTACTCTTTCTCAGTTTTATTCACCAGTGGTAGAGATAAAAACATACCCAAGCCCAAATCTGACCACTTTCCACTCCCCATACAAGTGTCTATGAAGAGGGCTGGAGACAGTTCAACATGTGAGATGCTTGTCATGCTGTTTCCCCAAAAGGCTGCACCTCAGAGACTCCAGTACAAGGAGTGGCGAGGATTCAGCCTCTGGGTGCCCTAACTCCTCCACATTGTCGTTTCTTCAAGAGACCAAAGCTGATCATGGACATGAGGGCACACAGGCAGAGGCCATCCAAGCCAGCCACAAATCCCCAATGGTTACACCGTGTGTCGGTGTGTGTGCGCGTGTGTTCTGACTTGGGTCAACTTCAGTTCTGAATAATATTAATCCTCTGTAGTGGTTGAGTGGATTTTTCTGCGTTGTCAGGATTGTTGGATTTGGTAATTAGATAATTACAAGCATGTGATCAGATTTCAGAAATCTACTTACGTTTGCTAATGGTTGCTATGGCTGCGAGGGTTTTTTATTTGTTTAGTTAAATCATTTTATTAAGAGGTGAAGGTAGGTGGGGCTGCCTGTGAGTGGCAGCTGATATCCCAGGTGGTGCAGATCTCCCTGCTCTTACTGAATGGGAGCCCTTCTAGCGTTTGTGTAAGAAATGATGATGCTACAAAGATAGTTTTTCATGCTTAAAATATTCCTTTCATACCAGTGAGATTAGAGGATTTGTTACTTCCTGCCCCTCAAGTCTGCCCGAAGACTCCCGCGGAGTCCTCTGCACTTTGTGCACGAGAGGCACTGTGCTCCCGGAGTTAAACATGCTCTCTAATTTATTGGAGTAGAATCTTTGCTTTATGACAAGAAATGTTGAAACTTGGTGATTTTGTTGTTTAAAAATTCTTTTGAAAATTCCTCGATGTTTTCAATTATAGAACACAGTGGGGCTCACAGTGAGTGAGCCTGTTTGAAGGGTTCCATATTCGCTAACAGCCACCAGCCTGGCCGTTTGACAGTTCCCTTAAAGCTCAATTCCTTTCCTTTATTCCTACCTTCGTTAGCACGCCACCTTCCGTTCTGCCTGGCAACTTCCTTCTAGTCTTCACACTGTTGCCACCACCATTGCACTCCCCAGAGAGCACGTGACGCCCTTACGATAGATAGGCTAAGTATGACAAGCAGTGAAAAACGGATGGTGGCGGTCACAGTCTCCCAAGGGACTTCTGGGTAATTATGCTTTAGTTGTTGGTGTGTTTAGTTCTTTTAGCTCCTTCATGATAGGACAGGAGCTAAATCTTAACTCTCCTTTTCCTGTTAAGTGATGCGGGAAGAGGGAGTTTGAATTTTCTGAACTACAGCATATTCAGCCAGTTCGCTCTGACCTAAAATACCTAACAATCACACTGCTTAGTTTCTGCCCCGTTTCTTCATTTCTTTGGAATGCATCGGAATTAAGAGGAGCTTGTGGATGACAAATCAAACTGCTTTCCCTTGTCCTCTTTATCACCGGCACACAATAGTAAATATCCCAGTCACATAGGAAGCAGGGCTAAGAGTCTCAACCCTCCCAGACAAGAAGCCTCCTACCACGCTGCCAAACTCAAAACAGCAATAGCATATGATGCTCAAGAGGAAGAACGGTTCACATTTACAACTGAAGCTATCTCAAAGGCAGGCCAGCATGTTCTGTTCAATACGCTCAACAGAAAACAGCTGTCGAGCCAAGACAGACGAAATGACTTCAGCGTGAGAGCGCTCAGCGCAGCACTTCCTTACACTCAAAAGTTTTCTGTTGCTTCCAAATAGGGAAAGGATCACAATGTCAACATTTAAGGAAGAAGAACTTCAAATGAGCACTCAAGCTCGTGTCCATCCAGAAACAAAGAAATGTACTCAAGCACCTAGGGTTTCGAAAGGCAATTACACTAACATAGTCTAAGAAGCATTGCGTGTCGGTGCAGTTAGCAGAGCATCAAGGGAGTTTCTAAAATCAATATGTGTGGTTTTTTTTTTAACTGTTTGAAATCATTTAATGTTAGCAATGAAATATCCTCACAGGCTTTGTCGTTCACAGAACAGGCTAAAATTCTAGCAAAATGATGCATGCCAACATATTTTAACACAGATGGGGAAGCAGAAGGATAAAATGTATGCAGACAAAAATATAAGAGCAGGCGCTTGGGTTTGTATTGCTCTGCTCCAGTCAGACAAGATTACAGCAAACTGTCCAGTGCAACCCGAAAGGCAAGAGCAGAAATGAAGTCACAACACATCACTCGCTGACAGCTGCCTGCCTGGGACGAGTGGAGCTGTGAACACGGTGACCCTCATGCCATCATCTGGGTACCGGGTAGTAAGGTTCAGGATTCTGCCTCACTTCTTACACTCGGTGTCTACTGTGGCCAATGTAAAATCCTGTAGAAGTAACTGGGCCCCCAAAGGACATTTAGATAAAAGCAATGAGACCCAGGAATAGAGATACCCCACAGAAATGTTTCCTGGGACACGAGCGGGATTTTGAAAAGAAAGGTGCCGTTTGCTGAGACATGGCCTTTCAAGATGCTTTAGTGACAATCCCAGCGCATTCTTTTATGATTTACAATCTGGCATGAGAGGTCTCACCCAATTTTTGAAATTTAAGAACAAATGGAACCTAAATATATGGTGATAACCAATAAACAAAGGACTGGATGGCGCAAAAGAAAAGCAGACAAACATCAGTGTAACTGCAGCTGCTTTCTGGGTATCAGACACAGCTGGAAATCCAGGTTTTTGAAACAGGGAGATGAACTTACTAGAACAAATCTTTCTGGGCAATGAGATACATAATGGGATTTCTTCTTTAGCTCATACTTTTCCTAGTCGACATAATCTGATCTATTGTTTGTAGAAACCAAATATTTGTATGCAAGATTTTCAAGGAAACTATGCTGTGCATGACTGCCTTTAATTTTGTGTTTATTATTTCACTACGAAGACCATTGAAAGTGATTATAACACACCAGCTCCAAGGAGTGAGATCTGTTCTTTATTGTTTCTTAAGTTCTGCCTTCTTTTTAGGTGACTCATGATAGTGGTATAAATTTATGGAGTCTAATGTGAGTTTCCAGTATATGCATATACACGTGAAGATCCAATCAATCTGTTGATTCTTCAGAATGATTGGTGGTAGGCTACCTCAAAAGGGACGGTGACAGAGATGGACAAAGAAAGGATGCTCAAAAGATGTGAATATCAGCCAGCACTGATATTCCAGTCTGCAGCTGGTCTTCATTTCTGATGGACGGGAGCCTTCAGCTACTCCCTTTGGGACAAACAAGACAGCTCAGGTTTGACAACCAATCTAACCAATGGAGCCAGCCAAGGAAGTGCCTATGCTTTCCCTTAGCCTGGAGACTTCTGTCCTGACACGGTAGGGCAGAGGCATGAGGGGAAGGAGTAGCCGAGGTGTTCTAGAAGGCCCAGGAAGTCTGGCGTCTGAAACCAGCGGTTCAGGAAGAAGGTAGCCAGCATTCAAAGTTCAGAAGTGCTAACTAAGTAAATTCTGCATCGAATTGAATACTTAGAAACCGACAGGGCCATTCACTTTCTCTCATGGATGACAATTATGAGACACGCTCACCCTTAGCCCCAGGCTGTCATCCTGCTTCAGCTTCCTAAATATTGGCATTACAGGTATGATCCATGATACCTAGATTTTTTTTTAAAATTTACATTCTTAGGACACCCTCCATATATATATACGATTGAAACTCAAATAAATTCTGCCACACTCAGCTTGTGAGGTCAGCTTTGAAGTATTTCAGGAGGAGCCGCAGTGCCATGGTGATTTAGGGTTTGGCAGACTTAAGGTCGTTTATAATGGAATTGTCCAGAAGGAGGAAGAAAGGTCAAAGCGATCCGGATCAGCTCTGAGCAAGTGTGCTGAAATTACATCTCGTAGGGCATAATTTTGTACTGTTCCACCTTAAAAGCTGCAGAGCACTTTAATTTGGGAACTTACTGCATGGTAGTTAGAGATGCAGGTGTGTTTGGCGTGTGCTCTACAGTCTCTTATGCACCACAGGAAGGCAATACTAATTTAAGAGATTATCTGTCGAGAAGCTGGATGGCCCGTCTTCGTGGTTCACCTTGCTGTTTAAATAGTACCATTTAGGATATAAAGAATGGTTCATTTAATTCACAAACATCAAAATTGGAAAGATGTATTCACACACACTTTTGAATTTTGTGTTTTAAGTAACACTACATAGTTATAGTAAAATTGAAGATGCGTTTGGTTGAATATTTTGTCTCCACTGTGATGGCTGCAGGCCTTTAATTCTGATTCGTCATTCGTACAGCAGTGGTAGTCATGTGTTGTGGTAGCACATAGAGTGTTCAGCAGGTATGCGCTGTGATATTGTCTTCCTAATCAGACAGCTTCTCATGAGGCTGGAGCTAGTGAGAACCTCAGTCACTGGGCTGGGTCCTGGGCAAGGGCTACCGTGATATGTCAAGAGGCATACATCACATGCTAAGACAGACTAGTAGTTGAAGTTGTAGGACAAGACAACTGCAGATAGTTTTACGAGAAAGGAACCTTGAAGTGTTTGCTTTATTTATATTAGATGTTCTAATTAAGGAATCTGTGGACATTAAAAACTCCAGTTTCTAAAGATGGCCGTGGAAGCACACATGTTAATTTCAAATTATAATCTTCAAATGGCCTTATTTCCCTTATCATCTCGCTACTATTAATTTTTAACATATTTATGAGGAAGTGTCCCTTATCTGCATATTATTAAGTGGAAGCCGGCAGACTTGAACATTAGCATTCCTTTCTACCATAGGAAAGCTGTGAACTTTGCATGCCCCTTGTAGTCGATGTTAAAAGGACGAGTTGTGTGATGAGGAAGATAACAAGGATGCTCTTATCCTGATCCTTGTGCTGAAATGAGGTCCTCTCTAATTCTCTGAAGTTATAGAGTCACATGGCCGCAGCAGCAGTTTGGCGTCTTGTGAGCTTCTAGAACCATCTGTGACATTGAATATGGAATCAGGGTTTGTTTCTCCTGAAGTGTGAAGTGTGAGCTGGACGCTGGACTCTGTGAGATCCCGACCTCCCTAACGCAAGGTTGAGGCAGTTTCAGGAAAAGTGAATTCTTGTGTCAATAGATATTATTTCCAAAAAATCGTCCATGCTCCCTGTCTTACATAATTGTCTCTGAATGTGGCCTGCACTCTGGGCCTCTTGCAGGGATGCAAGGCAGAGCAAGTCTGTGTTGGTTTGTCCTGGGAGCTGCCTAAGGCTGCTGTCATTCTGAAGCTGAGCAGAATAAGAACTTTCAGTCAGCGTGGTGGAGCATGCCTTTAATACCAGTGCTTGGGAGGCAGAGGCAGGTTGTGAGTTTGAAGAAGCCTGATCTACATAGTCCATTCTAGGCCATTCCGGACTACACAGTGAGGTCCTACCTCAACGTGCCCCCCCCCCATCAACAAAGTTGCAAGTGTCACATCTTTTTGTGGCACAAGCAAATATAACTATAACTCAGAAAGGGTCATCACAGGGCTATTCCTCTTCAGATAAAAATGGATTAATTTGTAACCCTTAGCTCTAAAGCCGTGGGACCATTGAAAAGACATTAAGTTCAAGTCCAGTGTCATAGGTGTCTATGGAGATCAGACAACACAGTGGTCCTTTGTGGGTGCTGGCAACTGTGAGGCTGGTGTGAATGTCCGGACCGCAGGAACTTAACCAGCTCCGGCAAGCTGGGCCGCAGGAACAGGAGCAGCCCCGGCAGGCTGGGCCGGCACATGCTATGGGCAGTTGTGCAGCTACGATGAGATGATCAAAACCTCTGGGATGCATTTTCTCCTCACTGTTTTTTTCCTGCTCAGGAAATGTATTTCTTTGTGTTTTTGTTGCCAGTCATTTACCGTTACGCACTTCTGTGGCTGTGTGCACATGAAGACATTTCAGATTTATCATTTTGTGGTATGCTTTGAGGTTATTTTTTTTAATTGAATTATATTTTCACCTTTACTCTGATGGCCTCCATAGAAATTTCTTCAAGTTTATTGTGTTTGGTATTTTTTTTATAGATATTTGTTACTATATTTATTTTATGTAGGAAGTCTTTTGGATGTGTTTTATGTTTTCTTTTTTTCCCTAGTTACCAGGATCCTAGTTTTTTTCTTAAGTTACTTTATATTTTTTGTCACCGGTATCTGAAATGCAGGACTGTTAGTCACACACATGTTAGTTTTGTGGACCAGTAAAATGACTTTGTTTCCTGCTACATACTTTCTGATCTAATTTGCATTAATATAATTTTGATTTTATATTTTATTTTTAAGCGAGTATAATGCCATCTGAGCACATTCTAAACTTGTTATTTCCAATTGATTAATGATTAATTTTTGCCTCTCCTAAAAACTCCATAACTTTCAAATCACTTAGAACATGAATTATAGGAAAGCAGTTTTATAAATTGCCTGCTCTTTGTTTCTTTGTGTCTTTAAAATATACTTTACGTTCATTGGTATATTATGTGTCATCAGTTATAATATTTTTGTTATCAGAATCCCATTTTGAATGCATCAGAACATGAACTTTCCGGAAAACCTGTAGTAACAGTAGTGACTGTGTATTAGGGACTTAACCATGGGCCATGCTGTGTTCTAGCAATGTCCTAGTTTCTGTTCCCGCATAACAGACAGCTGCCATCTTAGTGGCTTACACAGCACTCAAAGGCAGTGGTTTCTGGGAACACCCCAGAGTCCCCCCAACTCAAGTATTAACTCATTTATTTCTTACAAGTTGACGAGGCAGGTGCTCATAGCAAGTAGTGTTTCAGAATCTATCGATCTGGGTCCAGAGCCTGGATAGCAGCTTGGGCATCCTGACTTGAGAACATACATTGTCTTCTATCTAGTCTTACACACGCTCTTCTATCTAGTCTTAACTGCATGAAGATATCTCAGTTATCCACAGACCCCTTATACAATGGTAGTTCAGTGAGGGCATCATGAAGCCAAAATCCCCATCTCCTACTGAGGTTGCAACCACTGCAGTATTGCAGCACCATGGATTGTGCTCACGTTTGTGGGCGATGCAGGTTCTATAAAAGCATAGCTATACAGTTGTACACAAGGCACAGTATGTAACAATGGTAGCAAATGTGACTGGTTTATGTATTTGTGGTAGCATGCTTTCATCGCTGTGATAGTGTGCACTCTTTCTATTTACTAAAAGTGAGGCTGCTCGGGAGGTGGGAGCACTTGTCACCAAGACTATTGCCATGAGTTTGATCCCACACCCACAAGGTGACCAGAGGGACAGAGAGAACTGTCTTCTGCAAGTTGTCCTCTGATCTTCACATGTGTGCTCTGGCATGTGCCTCCATGCATGCTTGTGCTTCCACTCTCTCTCACACACACATACATACATGTATAAAAATAAACATATTATGAAAAAATTTTAAAGCTGTTGTATTATGTCAGCAACAGTCTGACGTGTCTCCTGGATCTGTGTCATTTCTGCTGTATCTCTTACTGCATCATTTTTTTCCTGTGCCAGATCTAACTTACTGTAGTTTTGTTCCTAAGCCACAACATGGCAATACCTGCACATGTATTCTCTATACCTCCATATAGCCTAGGTGTATGACAGGCCGTCTCGTCTGGGCAGAGTAATCTAACAAAACCATCTAACGACACATATCCAAGGACATGTCCTGTTGTTATGTGTCATATCACTGGGTTTCCTTGGTAGGAGCCCAGAGTTGTTGCCATTTCTTTGTATCATTTTCAGAGACTTTATTTAGTATTTTAGATATTGGGTGTTTCCATGGGTAGATGCATGTGAACTCAGAGGCCAGAGGGGTGAGGCTCCCTGGAGCTAGAGTTATAAGTGGTTGTGAGCTGCCCACCGTGGGTGCTGAGAATGAATTGGGGTCCCCCTTTTATTACTTTTCATGTTTGTTTGTGTCTCTCCTGTCATAGCATGGTGTTTCTTAGACAATACATGTGCTTGTATTTACAAAACTTTTGCTCGAGTCCCCAGGCTTTCGTGGGTTGGAATTTACTTCTTTGGTCATCTAAGAAGTACTGATGGATTGTTCCCCAGCTCTGGGTCCTGTCCCATCCATCTGTCTACGTGGTGTGGATACCACTGTTATTTTCTCTCTTTGCCTTAATGCTTGCCAAAGTCTAGACCTAGCTTCTTGTTGTAAAATTTGGACTCCATTGGGTCACTTTCCACCCGGCAGCTCTTTGCGTGGCCAAGAGGAGATCCTCTTTTGAAGGTGAAGTGTGAGCAGGGCAGCGTGACACCTGGTTCCTGTTACACCATTGTGCCATCCTCACCTGCTCTTCCCGTGGTTCCCATCATCAGGTGGGCACTTTCTGGGAGTTCTGATTCCATCTTTCCCTCCCTTCCATCACCATCTCACTGAAACTGCATGAAACGCAGAGAGAGTTTATTGGCTGTGAAAAATAACTCCATCTCACATGGCCAATCCCTGGGCTTCTGATGGTGGCATTAGTATCTGGTCTCTGTCCTTTGGTGGGCTCTACTTCCTTGAGTTGCCCAGTTCTTAAATGGCCTCCTTTGTGGTGGGAAAACAGTGGACCAACCCAGGTTGAATTCCAACAGAAAGGGGGGAAATGATCTGTTTGCTTGTTTAAACGTAGTCCCTCAAATTAGCCGTGCCATGGGTCGGATCAGGCTGACTTTCTTGAACTAAGCTGTAACCCATGGGAAATCAGTGCTTCATTTGTTAGTCCTGACCCCATGGTCATCTGGGGTCTCAGTTCCGGTTTCTCATAGACCGATAGGAAGAATGACACAGGGAACATGGGTCACATAGTGTGTGCCCCACCATCCTTGCTCATTGACTGTCCCCTCTTAATTTTCTCCGATACTGACCACCCATAGCACATACATATACCACTTTGCTTTGGATCCCAACCATTCATTTATTCATGTATTTGCCAGGCATTTGCTTGGTGCCAGGGATGTTGCAGGCACTGTGCAAAAGAACATGAAAACAAAGATAAAAAAGATATATCGGACCCCCTCAGGGAATTAACAATACACTGCGGGTGATTTAGTCTTTGGACAGACAATAAAGCTTAGGAGATGGCAGACTTAATGCTGTGCCCCTTTGGGCATGTCGCAGTTATTTTCCACAAAATAGGCTCGTGATATTCGGAGGTTTGTGCTCGTATCTTATTAAAACACGGTTTTATTACTCTGCACTCACCAGATAAGGCATCTTACTTAGTGACCGTTTGTTTAAGCTGAGGCCTCAGGGCATTCCCAGCCCGTATTGTTCCCCCTGATCGCCTCAGGAAGTGCTCTCTTGCCTCGCCAGGTTCCTGTGGAGCCTGGGAATTCTCCTAGCCCTCCTCTTGACCTGCGTTGCCTCGCAGTCAGTCCCTTTGGTTTATCTTGGCTCCTGGACAGGTGTTGGACAGTGGGCAGGGAATTGTTTACCGCCTGCCTGCTTGAATCTCTTGAATAATGAAAATGTTTGCGCTGTGAATATGGGAACCAGTTTTTGGCTCTTTATTTTATTTTATGCATCCAAGTGTTTTGCCTGAACGTATGTCTGTACTGTATGCATGCCTGCTGCTCTCGGAGGCCAGAAGATGCCATCAGACTCCCTGGAACTGAAGTTACAGGTGGTTGTGAGCCTTTACATGGGTGCAAAGAATTGAACCCAGGTCCCCCCCAAGGGGACTTTTAACTACTGAGTCATCTCTCCAGCCTTTTCTTTTGCTTTTTAAATTGTACTTTAAAAGTAATTTTTTTAGATTAATGAATAAAGTAACAGGTTTCATTGTCAGTATTATTTTGTCAATTCATATTTTTTTTGTTTGTAAGATATTATATAATTTTCCCTTTAAGTTCTCATTTATATTTAACAGGAGGATTTGGGTTTAGCTATTCATGGAGTTTTCCTTCCGGAACTGGTCTTTGTTTGTTTGTTTTTCCATGTTCCCAGGATTTCTCTGTGTAGCCCTGGCTGTCCTGGAACTCACTCTGTAGACCAGGCTAGCCTTGAACGTGGAGATCTGCCTGCCTCTGCCTCCCAGGTGCTGGGATTTAAGGCGTGTACCACCACCACCCAGTTGAACTGGTATCATTTTGATATTTGTCGCACAGCACGGCTAGTATTTATCATTAGGAGAAGACTTTTATTTCTGGAACCCAACTCTTCTTAGGATGGCTAGCACTGTTATGGAAAGAAAGTGAGCTCCACTCACAGGCTGGTGTTTTCTGTCTTTGCAATAAAGCCCTCCACCTCTGAAAAATTGGAACTCTGTCAATTGTAACCAGACCTAAGCATTGTCTTAGGCTTTTGCATGTAGAGATGTTTCTTTGTCTTTAGTGATGGAATAATATGAGGATATTACAGATTCTGATGCCTGTGTCATTGTATAGTGCTAACATTTGCCTTGCCTTCCTAAAGCCATCGACTCTCATACATTTTCATCTGATGGAGGTATAGCTTAGACTTTATTAGGGGAAAATGTCCATCTTATCGATCTGATGATGCCGAGTGTGGCAGCCCCTGCCTGGCCTGTGAATTGTACTGAAAGCTCAAGGCAGCCCTATCTCACTCAAGTTCACTTTCACATTCATGGACTTTGAACCTAAACCAGTCCAAGTTTTTGAACCCAGTTTTAAAGCTTTTCTGTCATGGACAAAATCACTATTCAGCATTTAGATTTTTTTTTTGAGACATGGTTTCTCTGTAGCTTTGTAGCCTGTCCTGGAACTAGCTCTTGTAGACCAGGTTGGCCTTGAACTCACAGAGATCTGCCTGCCTTTGCCTCCAGAGTGCTGGGATTAAAGGCGTGCGCCACCGCCCAGTTAGAGTTGTTTTCCACTCGTTGCCTTGGTCGTCCTTGGTAGAACACTGTTACACTTCTTCTTGCTTCTTGCTTCTTGCCTAATGTAATCCTCTCTAATTAGTGTTAATTTTTCTCTAAGTAAATTAACTATTATAAAAGTTCTTTTCCATTTCTGGCTTGTCTTTGGTAGAACTGACTGAACTTATGGATGGAAATAGACAAAGGAACAGCTTACGTTGTTTGTTGTCTCTCCGGAAGAGGGTGCATCAACAAAGGAAAAGCGGGTTCACTGTTCCACGCCTTCAAAGTTAAAGACAGTGGAATATTCATTATAAGGAAAACACAGTTGTAGTTATAATTCCTAGATAATAGTGACATTTAAATCCAAGATGTCCTATTGGCAGAAAACGGAAATTGTAACTGTCTGCCTCTAAAATATGGTGTTATTGTCCCACGAAACAAGGATGCATACAGATAACATATATGACTCGAATGGAAATCTTGGGAAGAAATTTTTAAAATTTAATTAAAAAGCTACCCCAATTCTAGGAAGATACACATCTTTCTCTGACAGATGCCATGGATCTGTGGCATTCACACATCAGAAGAATAAACAAATGGTTGACTTCCGATGCATTACAGAATATTCTTTTATTTTAGTGATTTATTTATTTTTATTTTATATGCATTGGTGTTTTTCCTGCCTGCATGTCTTTGTGAGGGTGTTGGATCCCCTGGAACTGGAGCTCCAGACAGTTGTGAGCTGCCATGTGGGTAATGGGAATTGAACATGGGTCCTCTGGAAGAGCAGCCAGTATTCTTAGCTGCTGAGCCATCTCTCCAGCCCTCACGTTACAGAATATTCTTACCTTTGTTATGACATGTAAGTAAGCTACTAGGATCTTTTTAAAGAACCAGTCATTGCCTCTGACCACAAGCAAGAAAAGTCCCTGCCCTGAGAACAATAGCTGCTCCTGGTTCTTACATCTGGGAAGGGTGATATGAACACTACCATCACCTTCATCTGCAGAACGGTCTCCACGCTAAGGACTAAGAGCTGAGGACAGGGGACTTGGTGCACCGCCTCCATCCCCCCCCCCCCCACCGTCTTTCTTTAGGCTCGTTTTCATACCTTCTACTGTGATGAATTAGGTTCACAGTTAACTTTAGATGCTGAGAGCAGTATTCTCTCCTTGACCTCTCTGAGGTACATGCTGTTAATGTTCCCTTTAGTCTTTTCCATGACTCGACGATGTTGCCCCTGGCTCACACGCCACAGATGTTACTATTGGCCTCCCTTAAAGACGATATTTATTTCTCCTTTATTCTTGATCTTGTATTTTTTTAACATAATGTTTTCTTCCGCAGATTCGACCCTTCACCAACTCTTATCTATTTCAAATCACCTTCCTGATCTCCCTCCTCACCCTCCCAGCATTTCTAACTGTTGCTCTTTGTTGTGTGCCCATCCCATCATCCAGAGTTAAATAGCTTTGATGACCATCTAGCACTTTTCCTTAGACCCATATGACATGTGTTTCCCTTACTGCACTTACTTAGTTTTTGTCTCCTGTTTAATTTCAGCAACGCAGAAACCTTTGAATATGTCAGCATTTCAGCAAATCCTGTTATTTTAGAACTTCATCTAAAGAAAATGTGTTTCTCTACTGGATAGATTTGCTACTTACTTAATTACTTAATATTTCATCCAAATTAAATAAAATAGAAAATATCTAATGGTATACACTTGCTATAATCTTTATTATTACTATTATTAGGTTTTTTTGAGACAGAGTTTCTCTTTGTAGCCCTGGTGTCCAGGAACTCACACTGTAGACCAGGCTGTCGTCGAACTCACGGAGATCCGCCTGCTTCTGCTTCCCGTGTGCTAGGATTAAAGGTGTGCTTCACCACCACTCAGCAGTCTTATCTGTTATTAACAATGGCCTTAATTCTCTTCAGTGGGATGAATGACAGTTCTCTATTCAGAATAGAAAGATTGACTTTTTGCACAGAAACTACCATTATATGTAGTTTGGGAACTATATTTTAGGAAAAAAAACCCTATCTATCTATCTATCTATCTATCTATCTATCTATCTATCTATCTATCTATCTATGTGTGTGTAAAATATGAATCTGTAAAAAGCAAATCATTTTCACATGTCTACCCTGGCTGTGTAGGTTATGCAGGTGTGGCTCAGTTTCTCCTGTCATTTTTGCTGTTATTTTTTCTTACAAAGCCATTTTATCATTGAACTTACAAGAGTTGCAGTTTTTATTCTGGTTATTTTTCAGGACGTTCAGCAATCCTCTGCCATTGCACAAAGTCATTGCAAATCAAAAAGAAATGATTCGCGTACAGCTCGAGTTGTTAGGGGAAGTGTTAACATCTTTGTATAGTTGTAGAAACAAGGACTTGAAAAGTATGAGCGGAGAGAAGAATCCATCGAATTTTCACAGGCGCCCCTGAAGCTTGACAGTTGCATAGCAATTGCCCCCAGCTGCTTAAGCAGCCTTCGTGTCCAGACTTTAGGATGACCCAGTTAATACCAGTCTCTTTCTTCTCCTCCTCTTGGTTTTGAATATGCTCTTCTGATATTTTCTAGATAAATGTAAAATACTGTAATCCATAGGCATCCTGGTGTGCACTCCACCCCACCTGCACATACGCACCCCAAAACAAAACTCCAAAGGCAAACCTTGGAGGCTTCTGGAGCAGTGATTCCTTATAATCCACACTTCTTGTGAGATGGATTTTATTCTCCTTTTGATGAATTCTGACCTTTTCGCTACATGGCTGTCACCTCAGTTGTTTAACAATTTACTTTACTTGTTCAGAGAATTGAGTTTCCTGGATCTTATAGCTATAGCTTGTATTGGTGTCAAGGTCAAAATCTTTTAATTTTATTGATGGAGCTGGTGTTATAACCGGAGGGTCTCCTGTTGTATATTTAAATCCTGTCATAGTGCCTAAAAACTGTCATATCCTGGCTTCCCGTCCAGCAAATATTTTTATTAAATTCCTTGGCTATATCTAGTTTACTTTTCCTTGGGAGAAATATTACAGAATAACACCAGCATCATGATCACAAATAGATTGTTGCCATGGCAACCTGGCAGTTTTTTTTTTTTTTTAAATATTAGAATTTCGTTGTTGAAGCAAAACTTATGACACCGGGGACCTTTTCCTGATGGTGAGAACTTTCTGCTGTCTCCGAGCCTGGGAACCTGGGAATGATGCTGTGTCCAAACGGAGACCAGCTCTGCTTTAGGAAGCACACACTTAGTTCATTTACCGCCTCTGTTAACCAGTGGCTCCGCTGCTATGTTAGGAGACCCACACCCTGTTAGCTCTAGACACTCTGCGGGCATTGTCTTTTCCACAGTTGGACACCAGTGAGATCTAAGCCAGCCGAAGAAAGGAAAATCCCACTCCATCTCTGGCATCACAGAGCCTGGCCACTTACTCACTGCAGTAGGTCTTAGAATATTGCTCGGCTTCCCTGAGACTGGTTTTCAGAGTTGTCAGTAGGAGCATTAATCTCTGCCTTATGGGATTATTTTATTAAATTATTGTTTTACTCACAGAGAGCACAGCAATAGTACATAGACAGCATATTGGATTTATGTAGCATCTCACTTAACCTCCATAAGTAACTCTCTTGCTTTTGTTACCAGTTGCTGTGACAAAATACAGGGACAAAAGCAACTTAGAGGTCAAAGGGTCTATTGTAGTTTACAGTTCCAGCTTTTGGCCCATCATTAGGGGAGGCAAAGTGACAAGAACAGAGGCGTCAACAGTTAGTGTAGAGAGGACGGTCACAGATTCGTCCACAGAGCAGAGAGGGCAGTCACAGAGTCGTCCACAGAGCAGAGAGGGCGGTCACGGAGTTGTCCACAGAGCAGAGAGGATGGATGGATGCACGCTTGTTCTTGGCTCCACCTTACACATATCAGGATATCCTGTTCAGTGAATGGTGCTGTCCACAGTTAAGATGGGGTGTCATCATCAATTAACTTAATATGACAATTCCCCACAGACATACCCATAGGCCAACCTCATCTGGACAGTCCTTCATTGAGCCTCTCTTTTTAGGGGATTCTAGAGTGTATCAAGGTGACAGTTAAAACCATATAGATAACAGTAAGAGAAAGGCCACCATTTTCTGTTTACATGTGAAGATGTATGGGCTCCGGTGGTTTGGAAGAAAATGGCCCCCAAAGGGAGTGGCACTATTTAGGACGTGTGGCTTTGTTGGGTAGCTTTGGTCTTGTTGGAGGAAGTGTGTCTCTGTGGGGGTGGGCTTTGGGGGTCTCTGTTCTCAAGCTTCCCTCAGTGTGATAGTCGACTTCCTGTTTTCTGTGCATCAAGATATAGAACTCTGAGCCCTGACACCATGTCCGCCTGCATGCTGCCAGCTCCCCTTCATGATCATAATGGACTGAACCTCTGAAACTGTAAGCGTGCCATTACTAACTCAATGCCTACTTCCGGGGGGTGGACTTCCCCAGGAAAAGGTCTGGGCATGGAATTAAGAATTGGGAACTATCATTGTCCACTATGTTCAGCGAGTCCAGTTTTATCCCGGGCTTTTTCAGACCCAGGCCAGCTGGCCTTGGTGAGTTTCCAATAGAACATCCCCATTGTCTCAGTGTGTGGGTGCACCCCTCGCGGTCCTTCCTTGCTCGTGCTCTCTCTCCTTCTGCTCCTGATTTGGACCTTGCGATTTGGGGGAGGGGGAGGGAAATGGGAGGCAGCGGTGGGGAAGAGACAGAAATCTTTAATTAAAAAAAAAAAAGAATTGGGAACTTGCCATGGCACTGATGCTAGCCTTTGCTGTTCCAGTAGAAATGAAAAGAACCGTGAAAAGCCGGGCGGTGGTGGCGCACGCCTTTAATCCCAGCACCGGAGGCAGAGACAGGCGGATCTCTGTGAGTTCGAGACCAGCCTGGTCTACAAGAGCTAGTTCCAGGACAGGCTCCAAAACCACAGAGAAACCCTGTCTCGAAAAACCATTTGGGAGGGTGGCAAAATGTCTCTCGCTGATGTGCTTAAAGTGCTTACAATACAAGTGTGGGTGTGAGTTCGGGTTCTCAGAACCCTTGTAATGCAGGATGGGTTTGGTTGGCCACCTTTAATCCTACCCAGATGGTGGGCTCAGGGGATCCCCAGAGTCAGACAACTCGTGAGATTAACCGTATCTGTGAGCTCTGGGTTTGATTGAGGGACTCTACTTCGATGTCTGGAGGGTGACTTCTGACATTTGATTTGGGCCTTCGTGTGCACGCCCACACATGACTTGCACATGAACCCAGACTGTGCCCACACGTGCAAACATTCACCGTACATGCGCACCTCCCCCCAATACATACAAAGAAAAAGAAAAACAAGAAACCATTGGAGCAGAAATGCTTACGAAGCAAAACCGAGAAAGAGAAGACAGGAAAGATGATTGAGGTGTACTAGAGAGAGCAACAGCGCTGCCACAGGGGCTCAATAGTCCCCAGTGCTGCAGGGGTCACTGAAGAGGATGGCAAGATGAACGAACGGCTCTAAGGAATCCTGTGCTGGTCTCTGCTCCAGCACCTTAGTGCGATGAATGCTGGACCTTCGTGAGGAAGTGGTCTGGGAATGGATGAAAAGCCCAAGGTGTTGGTTGGAGGGCCAGTGGAGAGTTCCTGCATTCTCTTAGCGTCTCGTGAAGAGGCTGAGTAGGTGAACCAATTAGAGTAAACCATTGACAGTGAGTGCATGAGAGGGTTCTTAGAGTTCTGAGAAGTCGATAGGAAGGGGGCCAGTGAGTGCCAGGATAGCCACTTCCGTGGAGTCAGCCGTGGGCTCCAACCTGCGTGGGCTGTTCCAGGCGTGGGCTGTTCCCCGCATGGGCTGTTCCCCATGTGGGCTGGCCAGCTTCCTGGAGTAGTCTCATCCAGAAGGACGGCTGTTTAGCTCCATGTATGCATTATGCCGCTTAAAGTCCACAGTCCTCTATATTTTTTTAAAACTTTAATTTTGATAGCGCCTTAAATCAAGTGAATAAAAAGCGCACAGTCATCTCACTTACTGTAAAGCTGCCTCCCGAAATCTCAGGTTCACCAGGGGCCAGTCAGTCTGCAAAACAGAATGTAACATGCAGAATTGCGGTTGGAGGATCACATGATTTGTTGAACAAACTGTACAGCTCACACAGCCAAGGGGTACCTACACAGGCCGAGTCCTTGGATGAGGTGTTCTCTAGGTGGGGGGACCTGTAAGGCTAGGGGGTAAGCGATATTAACCAGCCTAGGGATTCATAATCTTTTCAGTGTGGTTGTAATATATGCAAGAGCCCCATGCATGCTTCACTTAAGATTTTTAATAATAACACAGGGACCCAAACCCACCTGGAGAGGAAAGGGTGTGCTTGTAGCTTACAGTCCGTCATCAAAGAAGCCAGGGCAGGAGCTCAAAGGAACCTGGCAGAGACAGGAACCAAAGCAAAGCCTTCAAGAGGCCATCCACTCTCCTGCTTTCCATGGCTCGCTCAGCTTCATGTCTTATACAGCCCAGGGCACCTGTCCTGGGGTGGTCCCACTCACAGTGGACTGGGCTCTCCCACATCTGTCTTTAATAAGAGGATACCCTGCAGACTTGCCCACTAAATTGAGGCTCCTTCTTCCCAGATGACCCCAGCTTTTTCAGGTTGATAAAAAACTGGCCAGCACATGGTTTTTATTTTGATTTAATTTGGAGTGCGACGGAACCACAGTCCTCTGATATTTTAAGCATTCTCCCTGCCTCTCCCAGCCCCAAACTGTCCTTTGGTAGGACAGACGTGGTGACAGGTGGACCTTTGTCCATCCGCTGTGAGATGGTCCGAGATTAGTGCATGGAATCCTCCTTGTTATTATCTGCAGAGTTTTCCAGCTCATGCATCTGTTCTCAATATTCTTCGTTTTCTCTTGTGGTGCCAGGGATAAAACCCTTGTGATTTGTACAAGCTAGGAAAGTGCTCCACCTCTGATTTTTACATCCAGCCGTGAATCTTTTTTTTTCTTTCATTTAAAAAAGTTAATTATTTTCTTTTTATTATTTATTCGTTATTTAATTAATTCTTTTCTCTTTTTATTATTTATTTTTGCCCCCTCCCTCTGCTCCTCCCAGCCAGCCTCATCTCCCCTCTCCCCCAGATCTACTCCCCCTCCGTATCCCTTCACAAAAGAGCAGGCGTCCCAGGGATATCCGCTGAGCATGTCATAACAAGATACAATAAGACACGGCACAAGCCCTCATATCAGGGCTGGACAAGGCAACCCAGTGGGAGGAAATGGGTACCAAATGCAGGCAACAGGGTCTGATATCCCCTCCATTCCCACTAGTCCCATGAAAACACCAAGCTAACAACTAGAACATACATGCAGAGGACCTAGCTCAGACCCATGCAGGCTCCGTGGTTGCTGCATCAGCGTCTGCGAGCCCTGGTGTCCTTGATCCTTCTGCCAGGCGTGAATCTTCACTCTTATTCATAGCTAAGGCTATGTTCCTGGAAGTGGTGTGTGTGTGTGTAAGTGTGTTTCAGCCACCACCCCACATTCCTTGTCTAATGTCTGTGCATAATTTGCTCAGTTCCTCGTGTTGCTTTCTGTTGCTAGTTTCTGTTTTAACTTGGCCCTTCTGCCTTGAATGCTCTCAAGTAATGGCCTGCCAGTACTGTGCCTGGCCCTTTAAGGAGGGTTGTCATGTGTCATGTTCTTTACTGCGTCAGTGCTTCAGTGCAGCATATGTCTACAAAAATTATATTGTGCTGTGCTGAGTGATTGGAATGTTGGAGTGGGTTTTTATTAGCAATGTATTTGCCCGTATAGTGATCATATCTTTTTTAATATGTGACAGTTATAGTAAGTTTAAGATACAGGCATATTGGATTGGTTGTGAGAGGTAGAAAATGCCTCCTTTACTACCTACATGCGTGATAATCAAATTCATTTTTCCCCAAGACCAATATTTCTTTCTTTCCATTGTAATTAGGTTCCTCATTCTGCAAGTTAATTATGATTATAAATATTGAATACTTGGCATGTTTTCTCAAGTATGAAAATAAAAGCTTATACTTAATGTGTAAACTCAGCTCTACAGAGGTCCAGGCATATGGCTGCTCGTGTTGTCTAAATCTTCGGGGCCTTTTGTCGCTGTTGTTACAAACGTGCTCAAAGGGCTCCCACGTCAGTGCTCTTTCTGTTCTCTAGAAACAAAAGAATACATTCTAAAGTTCATTAATTTATAATTTGAGACATTACTCTATCGGACCCTTAATTGAAGGTCTACATATAGTCTCTGTTTGCTGAGCTGCCCACGGTCTCTAAACATTTGGTCTAGGATTTTTGGCTAAAAGCCAGCAGCAAATTATACTTCCTGTGCAACTCTCAGCTCCTTTCTCCCTTCCTGGAGCACGAGCTACAAAATGTACTCATAAGACATCAAATTTGAATTGCAAATTTGTATGTGGATATTATCTTACAAGTAGCTGGGAAAGCAACCAAGAGGGAACAATTCCCTAATTTGTTAGTAAGTTGTATACATAATTTGTTACTGATGTGCAGCTTGACCATGCGGTCATCAGTGTTTTGGAGATTTGTAAATAATGGTGTCCTTCAGCCTTTCTTTTCTCTTTATGAACCAACAGCCACAGATTTTCTCTTTTACTTAGATCAAAGGTGCTACAGAATCTGCAATTCCAGCCCTCCCGAGACCAAGGCAGGAGTACTGTAAATTCAAGGCCAGCCTGGGCTAAGCCCGAAGTGTGTCTCAGCAAACCGGCTCCCACAAACAAGCAACAAAGTTTTCTTAACTGTAGGCCACATGTGGAGTCTATTCATGAGTAGCCTTTCTGTGGGGGAGTTCCAGAGAGTCAGTAATGTAAGACTCTCTCCCCCAATAACTTTGGCTGGAAAACTCTGACCTCTTCCCTTAGCTTCTGAAACGGGAACAGAAGCAAAACACAGAAACAGAAAGTTTATCTGTAAGTTTTCTGTCATAATGACACCAGAAAATTCAGGTAGCTATATTTAAATTTATTTATTTAGCTTTTGAGACATGGATTTGCTCTGTGATCCTGTCTGTCCTGGAGTTCATTCCTTATTCAGTATGTATCTAGGCTGGGCTCGAACTTTAGAGTCTCCCAAGTATGAGATCATCAGTGCGCACCGTCTACCTGGCTTAAAGTTATCTTATTCTTTTGGGATTGTATCTAGGGACTCACATACGCTAGGCGAATGCTCAGCCACTGGGATATACACAGCCCCTCTTTTAACCATTTTTATTGAGTGAAAAGGACTGTTAGTAACAGAAGAAAAGGTTCAGAATATGGGGGGTGTTCTCTTTCGATGGGAAACTTTATACCCTCTCCAGGTTATCTCCAGTATCATCATAATATAGTCACATCACTTTTGTGTGTGTGTGTAAACACATGCATTTGTATATGCGTGTGGTTGCACATGTGTTCATGTATGTGCGGAGGCCCACATGTTGATGTCAAGTGATTTCCCACAGCCATTCTCCATGTGATTTATTGAGGCAGGGTCTCTCACCAAACCTGGAGATCTCCAGTTCTGGCTGCCCTGGCTAGTCGGTGTGCCCCAGGGATGCCGTGTCTGCCAAGGTGGAGGTCACCATCTCCAGAGCCACATTCTACTCTTCGGCTCCTGTGACAAGTGCCTGGCCTTCCATAGCTACATTTTTAAAATGGCATCCAGTGTTCCTGTACAGGAGAGAGGACCTGGCTCTGTCACCAGGAGCGGGGTTCTTTCAGGTCTGTGCACTTCATTGTGCTGACGTTCTGTCCTTCATAGACCCACACAGTAACGAAGGCAGTAAGTGACGCTCACCATCTGCCTCGATAGTGTGGGAATTTCCCTGCGTTCTTGGAGATGTATATGGTCCCTACTCGGGGTCTCCCCTGTCTAACCACTGGCCCGGCATTGTCTTAGATTACTGCTGTGAACCCTGTAAGTGAATCCATAGCCGTTTTCAGAATCCTAGCCACCAGCAATACGAGAGTCCTAGGCTTTCTGTTTCAAGCAAAAACAACCAAACAACAAAACCAAGACAGACAGATAGACTCTGTCTCTGTCTCTCTCTCTCCACACACACACACACACACACACACACACACACACACACACACACACACACACACACACACACAAATTGAGACCAGATCAAAATGTGTGCATTTAAAATTATTGTTTACCTTATAATTTGGGCTCAGATATTCCCCCCAAAGATCTGCAACTACTTTTCTTTTGAGACAAAGTTTCTTTGTGTAGCCTTTGCAGACTTAGAACTCACAATGAGACCAGGCTGGCCTGGAACTCGGAGCTCATTCTGCCCCCGCCTCCTGCATGATGGAATTAAAAGTGTGAGCCACAACCCTGGCTACAGCTACATTTTTCATGGAGGTTAGTGAAAAAAAACTTTTCTTATTTGAATTTGGAGTCTGTAAGTGTGATCATCGCACATTAGGCGGGCAGCAGACTAACTCCTTAGTCAACAAAAGGCTTCTGCCCTTTGCCAGGTCCTGAATTAGGTGACTGTTACAGAGATGAACAAAGGCAGCGTCTCAGCCTCACACTTTTATTGATTAATTGTTACTACAGACACATTTCTAAGAGAAATCTTGCCCAGCTACCCAGGGAATTGATGGACAAAAGGACAAATTTTCTGAGACTTTGAGTACAAAACATCTGTCATGATTCTCATACTTAGACACCAGCATTATGTGAAAACTTGGGCAAATAATTTGTATGGCAAACTTTAAATTTGAAATCTGAGACATGGAAAAATACTTGTTTTTAAGAGATATTGATAATATGTATGGTGATTTTTGAGTATTAGATTGTTTTGTTTTAAAAAGTGCTAGCATGTGCCAGAAACAAGATTTTTTAAAATTATCCTTTATTAATCTGTGTGTGGGGGAGGAGGAGGAGGAGGAGGAGGAGGAGGAGGAGGAGGAGGAG
>NW_026067925.1:6767680-6884401 GCF_014885135.2 Alexandromys fortis | reverse complement strand
TCAGTATGGCTATAGGATAGGGTCATTTCAGGTTCTCTGTCCTCAGCTGCCCCAGGAACTAACTGGGGACATCGCCCTGGGCACCTGGGAGCACCAAATCTCTTGCCAACCCTAAGATGGCTCCCTTAATTAAGATGTGTGCTTCCCTGCTCCCCTATCCAACCTTCCTTTATCCCAAACATCCCGTTTCCCAAGTTCCCCCCAACCTCCCCTTCTCACTTTTCTCTCCCCATCTCCCCTTACCTAAATCTTAACCTAACTGCTGAAGTAGCTGATCTGCAGCGTGTGGCAGTTCTGTGTGCCGCTGTGGTTGAGCTCTGAGGAAGGGCTCACAGGTGAATGCACCCTCCTAAGAATTCATTCCTGAGGAATTCATGGAGTCTTTTTTTTTCTACCCAACTCATTTTTTTTTAAACATTCTTTAGTTTTTCTTCTCATTGATTTGCTCTTTTAATTACTCTGGATGTGCTAAGCTTGAACATGTGATTTATACGGACTGTAAATGCATTGCGTTTTGTCGTTTTCAAATCAGCTGCGGAAGCTGGACTGTTGCTCACTCGAATGTTGCGCACAGGTCACAGTTAGCATGGGCCTGAAACCTGGACTTGGTTGTTTATGACTTGAATTGTGTGTATTGAGGGGGATATTAATTTTAACAATGTGACCAGCAGGGGTCCTGACAGGTTTCTGTGAGTACTGTGTGTTGAAGGACAAATGGTTTGGGGCTTTTGATGTTGTAGGGCAATTAGAATTTTGTCTGATCTCACAGAAAAAGCAAGTGACATTAAGGGACCTGCTGGGTAGAACTGTTGAGGTGAGGAACTTATTTCAGTTTGAGGTCTCTAGTCGCTTTTACAATTAATGCGTAAGTGTGTATAATGAGAGCTCCTTCTACTGGGTGAGCAAAGTAGGCCTTCCGGTGGGGCTCATGAGGCAGGGGAGGAAGTTGAAACCCAGTTTAGCTAGTGTAAGGACTCCTTTGTGTTCAGAGTAAGAACTAAAGGTGAAGAATTGGCAGGAGGATGCAGGGCAGGCCGATGAGGTAATAATGGCAGCGCCATAGCTTGCCATACACTAATGCTGCAGGCACTGTGCTCAGCCCTTTGTGGGTTCTTGGGTTTGCAGTCTCTGGAATCTTACTTATTCTACATAGAAAGGCAAATGACTTGCTAAAAAATGACAGATGCCCTTGCTCTGTGTCCCAGGCTGGCCCTGAGCTTCTCTCCACCTGGTTCCTTCTCCCACGTGCTGGGACCACAGGTTTGTGCCACCACTAGTGGTGATGTCAGACATTCTTCAGGAGTGGGTGTGCAGGGAGTTTTGGTACAGAAGAGACCAGTAGAGAAAGTTTTGACAGTCCCGAGAGTCTGGGCTCATTTATTCTTTTGGGTCCAGAAATGAGAGTGTTCATTTTCTTTAGATAGTTAACAGTGGACACAAACCAGATTGATTTATGATGTTTTTCTTAACAGCATTTGTTGATTGTTTAGCTATTTTAGTCATGTATACAATTTTTATCATTTTTCTCCTAACATATGTTGGAGCAGACATCTCGTCTGCTAGACGCAGTATTAAAAATGCTTACATAACAATAGTGGTGAAACAGAGATCTTCTGCAGCAGTCATAGACCTCAGCCCCTCTGCTTCATTTATCTTAATCTGTCTGCAGTGCCGAGAGAAAAAGATGCTGAAAATAAAGCAAGGTAAGAAGAAGACATAAAACAAAACAGAACAAAACAAAAAACGTGTAGCTTTCTTTTTCTTCACTGAGATTTGGGATCTCTGCGTTGTGTTGTGTTCAGTCTCCATTGCTTGGTCTGCAAAACTTGGTCCATATTCTCTACCTCTTGCAGAAATATCTTTGAGGTAGTTGGTTTTGGAGGCATCGTACAAAAGCAGCAGATTCCACACACTGCCTCCTGCTTCCCATCTCTTTCTCTTCCTCTTAACACATGACCGCTTGGTCCTCGAAAGCATCCTTGTCCACTGATGCTGGAGTCCTTTTGCTGTTTGATTCTACAGTTGATCCTGTAGAGCAGTGGTTCCTAACCTTCCTGATGCTGTGACCTTGTCCATGATGCTTCTTCATGTCGTGGTGACCCCCAACCGTAAGATTATTTTCACTGCTACTTCACAACTGTCAGTTCGCTGTTGTTATGAATCATAACGTGAATATCTGAATGAAGGATATCTGATATGCGACCACTGTGAAGTGGGACATTGGACCCCCAAATGGGTCGAGAACCTCTGTTCTAGAACATTTCTGTTGGTTCGAGTCATGGGGTCTCTCCTCCTACAGAAGGCTCAAAGGAGCACCTATGTTCAGGAGTCAAAGCCTTTTCCTTCTGTAATGCTTAAGCCCAAGATGTGAACTGTGTGTATGAAATCCCAAGATTAGGCTCTGCAAGCAGTTTTTGGGTATTTACAACTTACCAGACTATGCTCTAGATTTGGGGGATACAAAGATAACAATGGCATAGTTCCTCACATTCAGGGTGTTCATCCTTCATGGAGAGAAACACTTGCACTGCAGTGTGGCTTTGGTCCTACAGGGGTCTCTATAAGCAAAAGATCCTAAGGTCTGAGGAATGCCTCCTTCTGTTAGCACGCTCTCTTAGCCATCCCTCCCCAAAGTCTTTGTTTTTGATGTGGCAGTTTGATCAAATGCAGGCTCAACTGTGATGTGTGGTTAGGTCCTGCAGGGTCTAATAAATGTACAAACAATAGAGACAAGGCCAGCAGGGGCCAGTTTAGTACCAGCTGAAGGAGCGAGCATAGTCATTTTTTAGATCTTTGTAAATTGTGCAGGGAGACTAGAAAATGCCATACACCATCCAAACACAAGCTCTTAAACTCCAGGCTACACCAGAAGATTATAAAAAAAAATGTAGAGAGATGTCCTCAGCAAATTTTCCTGACTGATGAAGACAATGGCAGAAGATAAACCGCAGTGTACAAAAGCTTTAGCTCTTGATTCGGACATGATGGGCCAATACCCTGAACTAAACTTACTTTTCACAGTTTGTGTTGATGTCTGCAAAGAAGAATCTGGAAAAGTGATACGGATTTATTTGACCTTAGCTACCAAGCAGGCTTTGTAGAATAAATACCTTCTGTTCCTTTCCCCTCTAGCTGGCTGCAAAGATGAACTGCCCCTAGTAATAGTTCGCATGTGAAATGTCAGTATCTCAAAGTTTATGTATGAGACTGGACATGAAATGATTACTTCTGGCTACTAATCTTCAAGAGAAATAGCCTCCAGCTCCTATTTATATCCCTTTGTTATCTTTGTGCATTCGCATGGCCTTTTCTTTGCAACCTAGATGTATGGCCTTGACATTTGTAAGACTGGGATCTCAAGTATTAAAAATTAAGTGTGTGCTGGACTCAGGAATTATCTATGTAGTTACTTGCTGATGATAAGCATTCTCAGCAGGTAAATATTGTCTTGATGCCTGTGTGTACTTTCCCCAAGACCAGTAGCCAATTGCCATGAACTGTTTCTGGGGCCCTTGATATGCTGAACACCAAATCTATTTAAACGAGACCCAGAATATTTGGGAAAAATTATATCTGTACTATACTCAGACATATTTTCTTGACAATCCCTGACAATACAACAGTGATTGACGTCACATTTATACTCTGTCTGCTATCATAAGTGATCTAGAGATGATTTGAAGTGGGTGAGTGGATGAACAGAGATCATATATAGGTTCTGTGCCACTCATGTAAGGGATTTTGAACAAGGGAATCTGTGAGAGGTTCTGAGCCCATTCAAGGGATGATTATGATTATTTGTCTAAAGAGCCTTATGTAAAGGGTCTGTGTAGAATACTGTATAGTCACACCTAGGATATACTTTAAGGATTCTGAAGTCCCTGTTTTATGGGACAGCTATGTGATGGGCCGTGCACAGGACTGCTCCTCTCAGAACACTTCAGACTTCCTCTGTCAGCCACTTCCCAAGACTCACACTGCTCGCTTTGTGTTTTCTGTTTACGTGTTTGAGTTGACTAATAAACAGCTTACAGTGGTTAAAAACTGCCTTTGAGTGTATATTCGTTCATCCTGGCTTATGGGCGCGTCTTGTCCAGTAGGGCCACTTGTATCTTTCCAATCAGGAAGAGGACTCTGTCATTAAAGGGCTAATGGGGCTGTGTTTCCCACAGTACTCTCAGGACTGCTAGGGGGTTGATGGTTCATGTATAGTAACCCATTAGGGCCTGGAAGATTCAGGACTGATGGAGGTGGTCTGTTTGTGGTCAGGAAGGACCATGTAGCAATGTTATTGATTGAAGTAGGATGTGGCTGCATGGTCTTGGCAGTTGATGTGTATCTCCGGCTGGCCATTGTGTTCTGAAAATGCTCACTGTATTTGGTGGATGAAGCCCTTTCTTTGTAACCACTTAAGTATCCTTTGTCTGTATTAGTTTTCTTTGGTACAAAACACATCACCACCCATCTGTTACATTAAAACAACAATTACCTTTCTCAGTTTCTAAGAAGGAGGATCCATGCTTAGCTGGGTCTAGTGGTGAGGGTATCACAGGACTCTCTTCAAGTTGTCATCTGGGCTGAATTCTCATCTGGGAGTCTGGGAAGGATCGACTTCCAAATTCCCTTGGGTTGTTTGAAGCATATATTTTCTTGTGTAGATGGGACTCAATGACCTCGTTTTTTTTTTTTTTTTTTTTTTTTGGTAGGGTCTCCATATAGGTTAGGTTAGCCTGGGCTCACCATTCTCTTGCATAACCTCTTCAATGCTGCAGTTGTAGGTGCTGGCTGCTACCCATGACTTAAACGGTTTCTTTCCCCCTTCCTGTCTCTTTTCATTCTCTTCCCTTTCTTCCCCTCTCCCCTAACCTTCTCTGTTTTTCTTGGTACTAGTGATCAACCTTAGACCTAATACATGGCAGAGAACCCCATTAACACTGATCTGCACCCTCTGCTCATGGCTCTTTCCTGGCTAAAGTCCACTCAGTTGCCCGATATCTCTGTGTTGTTCTTTGCCATATGGTTTTCCCCACAGGGACATTTACCTGATGAGCCTGCCAGGAAGGCCTGTGATCCAAGTCTTCTAGCAAGACGGAGTTCTATGCACTCTGTCATTATCACAGGATTGACACATGAGTTCTGTGTTATATTGTTGGAGATAAGTGCACCCTAGATTCTGCTCACGCTCCGAGATAGGATTGAATCCTGAGAGGCAGGAGTCACAGTGGGGAGCACCCTGTGACTACCCATGCCCCCACCACACTGCACAAGCCTCAGATATATCAAGGGCAAGGAAGCAAGCAGGAGAGCTTGGGAAATGGGATTAAGCGGCAGGAGAGTGACCCATAGAGGATGCCGTTCCTAGGTTCCACACGGTGGCATCTCTAGTCTTTCAGGCTGACGTCAGGCTCCAGAAGTGGCTCAGCTGTTGCTCCTCACTTATCTTCTGTTTGCCTTTTCACTTTCTAAAGATTCCTCTTGTCTTGGTGTCTTTGTCTTTTAATAAATTTAAGTGTGTAGTCAGATGGACGTGTAAATGTATATACCCATGTCACTGACCATGACCACCACCAAGCACCAGCTAAAACAGCAGTTCTCAACCTGTGGGTCTCATTCTCTTTAAGGGTCAAACGATCTTTCACAGGAGTACCCTGAGACCATTGGAAACCATAGATATTTACATTAAGATATGTAACAGAAAAATTACAGTTATGAAGTAGCAACAAAAATAACATTACGGTTGGAGGTCACCACAACATGAGGAAGTGTATTAAAGGGTCATAGGAAGATTGAGAACCACTGATCTAGATCACTCCAAAAGTTTCCAGATCTCTTTCTGGTGACAGTCCTTCTATACCTGGCTGCCATAACCATTGCCCATAACAAGCCCATCTGCACTGCTTGCTTCTGAATCTCCGGTCTGACTTATTTCATAAGATAACGACCTTTAGGGTTTATCCCCATTGGTGTTTGAGTCCTTCCATTGCATGGTGGCAGCTGGATAGCTTGTTTATCTCATCGCCTGTCAACGAACATTTTTGTTCTGGAGAGGATTAGGAACTGTGACAAAGCTGCTGTGAATATCCAGGCACAAGTCTTTGTGTGGACATATGGCTTATTGCTCTTCCATAAATACCAGCAATGAAATCACTGGGTCATATAATAAGTGTATTTTTCCGTTAACAGGATAGTGACCAACTATTTTTCCAACATGATTGTGCTGTTTTGCATTCCCACTTGCAGCTCACGAGATTGCCAAGTCTTCTCCTTCCTCGACTTCATTCTCTCTCTCTCTCTCTCTCTCTCTCTCTCTCTCTCTCTCTCTCTCTCTCTCTCTCTCTCTCTCGTTTCTCTCCCTGGAACACACAGCAGTGACAGCTTGGGATGGTTTTAGTTTGCATCTTAGCCCCATTTCTCCCTCTTCTCTCCTCGTCCCACTCTAGCTTTGAGTCTGTTTCCGGGCCCCACATGTGCCTTCTCTGCTGCTGAGCTATGCCTTCAACCTTGTCTGTATTTCACGATAATCATCGTTGCCAAGCACTTTGTATAGACCTTTTGGCCATTTATATATTTTCTCTCATGAGACCTTATGATCCCTGTAAAGCAGTCAGCTGTTTATGTTCACAAAATGGCACTGTTTTATATGTAATTGCTCACCTACTAATTTAATGAACATACATTAAGCAGCCACCAGATACTAATTGCTTTATACACACTGGGTGGTGTACATATTTTCATATCAATCCTGTGAGATTAATGATCCATTATCCCCACTTTATGAATGGAAAGTTGAGACCTGGAGACCCCGAGTTACTTCCCTGGTGCGATCAGGCTGATCAAGAGTGGAGTTTGTAGTGAAATTTGGCCGACTTGGTGTGTATGTTCTAGCGCAGGATAAGGTAAGTCACACCCGTGTTACAGCAGCGGCGCTGAGCAGCTGCAGCGGGGATGTTCGGGTCGGCACAGTCCATTTGCTGACTCCTACTCTTGACCACTGTGCTTAGTCCACCCGCATCTTCAGTGCTTTCCGTCCCCGAGGAGGGAGAGACCCTCAGGACACAGTAGCTCAGGTCCCAGACGCCTCTTCCTACAACACTAGACTTTCTCAAAATCAGTAAATTGCGACTAAAATCTCCCAGCAAAGGCAATGAGTGAAGCTTAGATGGTAGTGGCATCTGGCTTTAGAAGGACATGGAACGCTCTGTGTAAATGTGGGGTTTAAGGACCGATTCCACACACGCTATATCCTTTTTCCCAGTGCCGCCCTCGGTGGTCCTCTGTGCCTTTGGCTGAGCATCTCTGGGGAGTCGTTTGGAAAACTGAAGCCTGGTCTATACAGAGACAGAGGAACAGATTGAGACGTTAGTTATCAGTGCTCTCTGCCGACTTGGTTGACTTTCGCACTGCCTGGGCCGTGATGAGCCGTTTTATCTCATAGGGTTTATAGGCCGCTTGACGACAGTTTGGAGTGGTTGGAGGGACTGTGTGCTTGAATTAGTGAGAATCTTGAGTTATACAGTTCAGAAAGTCGCAGAGTTGCTTCCAATTATGCACAGTAATTTAGGTTTCTTATGCACGGAACAAATGTGCACACTTGGAGAATGGAGTCCACAGCGCTCAGCAAGGCGACCGTGGCTTGAAACACAGCCCCAGAATAAAGCACTGGGTTGAATGTCGGCCTGCCCACATCAGTGTTTTTTATTACATGTCTCTGTCTTTTTATAAAAGTCAGGCATTGTGAGAAGTCCAGATGTGAAGCTTAGAATAACAAAGCCAGAGAGAGAATACATCAGAGATTTGTGAAACCCAGCTAATATGGAAGTAATTAGCTGTGGGAATCATGGTACGTTCTTTGACAATAACCTTGAAACTTCATTTTTGTGTCTAACGACTCATAGTACCCATAAAAAAGAGAGGGGGAAAGTATGCTTTCCGGCAGGATATGAAGAAGTTTTGGGGTTTTTCTGTTTTCTGACTTGCACACACAGGAGGATTTAGTGGGGTATTTTGAGCTACAGGAAAGCATGGCACTGTTGGAGGAGGTTCAGCTGTAAAACCTTCTATAGCAAATTAATGTAAGTGAGCAAGTTCTATTACTTTACAATCTAAAAATTATATAAAAAGAACTAAATACAAAGCTAGCAGGAGAGAATTCATCGTAATAAAAAACCTAGATAGTAATACATGAAGTCAAAGCAGAACAGCATTTGAAAAAGTGAATGAAACCAAATGGTGGAGCTTTGACAAAATGAACACGGCCAACCCATTGACTCCTTAGAGGAGCCGGGAGGAGGGTGAGAGGCGAGAGAGGGATCTGGCGCGGACGATTAAGGTAAAAGAAGGTGGGGATATCACGGTTTCTCATAAATGAAAAAGGTTACAAAAGGATCCCGTGAGCTAGTTCTCCGTCGAGAAAATTAGGTACCTGGATGCAATGGATGAACTCCCAGAACCAAAGGAAAAAAAAAAAAAAACATATGTACTTTCCCTAAACACGAAGAAATCGAAAACTTGAATAGAACTGAAATTAATGTGGAGATGGAATCTATAAAAGACATCTCCCGACCAAGGAAAGGTCTAAGTAGAGAGCTTCACAGTTAAATCTGATCAGACACAGAAAGAATGCACACAAATTCTCAAACTTTCCCCCTAAAATGAAAGAACAGGGAATGAATGCTTCCAGCCCATTCTAGGAAGCCAGCCAGCCAGCATCACCTGGATATCAAAGCCAGGCAAGACCATTTCAGGAAAAGAAAACGATGACCCTTGTGACCCTATGACACAAGTCCTCAACAGGATGCTATCAAGCCAGATTCAAGAGCATAGTAAAAAGGATTTACATTGTGGTGAAACGGGGTTTATTCCTGGAATGCATGGCTATTCAACATCTGAAAATTGTTGCAATGTACCAACAGAATAAAGAAAAAAATGTTTTTTTTTTTTTTTTTTTTTTTTTTTTAATCCATGCAGAGAAAGCATTTGCTAAAATGTAACATTTTATGAGCTCGGACTATAAGGAAATTACCTTAGCATAAGAAAGCCACATGCCTCCGCACATATCAGGATGCTCAAAGACTGAAGACCTCCAAAACATGCCTGTGTCTACCACCTCTGCTCAGCATCGCACCCAGCAGCTTGGCCAGGTTAGGTAAGACCAAGGCCTAAGAGGCGTCTACACTGGAAGGGAAGAAGGAACATCAGCTCCGTTCACGAGCCATATAACCTTCTGAGTAGAAAATCCCCAACTTTCCATGACCCCTGGCAGAGTTCCATGACCCTTGACAGAGTTTAGAATAGCCAAAATTGATAGACTGCAGCCAAGTGAGTTCTCTATGCCTGTAATCCAACATCCTGGAGGCACGAGGCAAGCTTGGGGCGAGTCTGAGCTATACCACAAGATCCTTTCACCAAGAAACTGTGAATGCCATTTAGAGACCAAAAGTACAGTGGTGCTTGTCAGAGGCTGGGCATTGAAGCAAGAGGGCAGTTACTCTTTAATGCTGAACCAAGGCCCAGCATTTCAATAATGAATCATAAGGAGAGATGGCAATGAGGGTTGTTCTCAGCTGTGCTTTTATTAGTGCTGATTTGTATGTTTATAATTATTGAGGCAGTAACTTTCTGTTATGCATACCTTACCACACTAAAACATTTGAAGAAGATCAAGTTGTAACCTAGAAGGACTTTTGAAGGCACTGTACTTTGAGGAATGAGTTCTTTGATATAAATTCACAGTATTAAGAATAAGTTTCAGTTAATAGAGGATGTTGTCTACATTTTAGATATATTTAATAACTTTCTGTAAGTAAAGCATGTGTCTGGTTTATTAAGAATCAAGAGGAAAGGGTATATTAAGGGTCTATTCTGTACTAAAGTTAATGCTTATATTTATAATATTAAATGATTCAGTTAAGATTTATTGAGAGAGATTCATCAGTTTGAGTTCACTCTTTCTTGAAATGACTGTGCTTGCCATTCTGTACCTGTGTTCCTAGAACATTCATGAATCTTGAGGGTAGGTTCCCCAAAGACACAGAAGGATATGCGACATAATATATTTAGGGGTCATGCTGTAGCATGGAAGGAAGTCATAAATTCCATAGAAGTGGATTCTTATTCTCACTTGGCCCCAAGTATTTATCATCTGCTCTTCCCGATCTAGGATATGAGAGTATAATATTGATACCGCAATATGAAGAGGGTTAAATTCATTCTTGTCTCCTGGAAACCACTCTATTGAGATGCTTGTCTTTGCTGTCAAATCTTTGTTGTATCTATTGGATCTAGTGAAATATCTTGAAAGAGTGTTTTTCTGTTTGAAGTCAATTTAAAAACAAAAAGAAACAGGGTCATTTCTGCAGTAGATGGAGCTAACCCTTTACCTCAAAGGGTGCAGTTTAGGTTGGTGGTATGGTGAATTAGGTGAGCTTATGCATATTCAGAGGCCATCCTGAATATGGATGGATGTTTTCATTTAGCATCAAATATGTGCTTGTTGGATTCTAGTGATCCTGATGTAGTGCTGAGGTCCAACAACTTTATAACTTTCCATTTTTTAATTCTTCTACTTCTTCACATTATCCAGGTCATAGGTTAATGGTGATGTATATTAGGGTCCAGACTGTTTTGTTATGGTGCTACCTTGATAAATTGATACTTACGTAGGAGACATTGTAGAAACAGAAGCTTACAAAAGCTCAAAGAAATGTGGATGCCTGTCAGTTTACAAAGCCTCATGCCCAGGAATTTTGAATGTGTGAGACTTACCCACTTAGAAAAGGCAGAAAATGGGTTCAATAGCATAAAGGTAAAGGATCTACGAATAGAAGAATCTTCAAGAGATGAGCTGGAGATAGGACACTAAAAGTGTTCTTTCAGTTCATGAAGCTTTGCTAAACACGGGCCAGTGTTCTCACACACCCAACATGCAAGCATGCGTTAGCGTCCTCACATGCCCCAGTTGCAAGTGTGTATTAGTATCCTCACACGCCCAAGGTGCAAATGTGTGCTAGTATCCTCACACTCCCCAGGTGCAGCATCCACCTGAGTTGCAACCCAGCATGACTGTCTTAATGTGAGAAGGATTCAAAACCAGTCTGAGGGTTTGTGGGCACAGTCTGGCTAGTAGATTGTATTTTTCTATTTTTGACTTAAAGAGATTTTTTTTTTATAAGTAGGGATTTGAGGAGGAAAATTTCCAAGTAAAGACCCTTACATGTAAATGCTCAGTTCTCCACTCAGATCTGTTTGTACCAGAAACACTTTGTTGGTGTTTGAGAAGTACTCTAAGTATATTTGAATGAGAATTTGAAAATGTTTCTTCACGAGTACCATTTGTATGAGACTGTCGGAATTTGTTTATGAACTGAGAATAACAATAACAAACGCTATTCTTTTCTTCCTTTAGAATTAGGCTGAGAATATAGATTTGCAGATGTCTTATCGTCTGATAATAAAAATTCAATCCATTGCCTTCGGTGCAGACATTAGCACATGGCTGTTTGTGTTGTAGGTTACCTAGGCAATAGCCACATCATAGCTCATCTCTTCGGCACAGCTTGCTCTTTGCACTTTGTTTTCAGCACATGCAAATTTATTTTAATGCTGCTCTATTTCATCTTTAATCAGGCAGGAAAAAATTCTAATAAAAAATTTCAAAGTGAATATTTTATGACCTAGTACTAAATATACACTCTATAACTTTGGGGAGAGCCATTTGTCAGGTTCATAAAATGACATATAACCTCCCCCCATAAATAAAATTACTCTGGGGGATTTAATAAAAGAGAATTAAGATGCTGTGGTATAGGAAAGAAAATGTTATATTTTTTAGTTTGTATTTTTGTATAGAATTATATATACTTCCTTTTGAGTTTTTAATTGAAGAATCACCTTTCCCTTTTTTTATTACTGTTTCAAAAACTTTAGCATTATAATGTTTTCCTTAAATGGTTGGGAGAATTTGATGTTACAGTAATCAAATTGCCTAAAAAACATTAGCCAATCTATACTAGATACATTGGGACACAAGGAGAGTTAATTCTGTGACATTTAAATAATTTCCAACAATGTACTTAGTGATACAAAGCAAACTATTAGAAGAGACCGTTTTAGCTTGGGAACTCAGAGGACAGAACTATTGTTTCTCTTTGTGTGGTTTAGACATTGGGTTTCTTTTCTGGGGGGGGGGGTTGTGTTTCAAGACAAGGTTTCTCTGTGTAACAGTCCTGACTGTATTGGAACTCACTTTGTAGACCAGGCTGGCCTCGAACTCATGGATATTGCCTGCCCTCTGCCTCCTGAGTGCTGGGATTAAGGCATGCACCACTACCATCCAGTGTCATGGCATTTCAGCTGAAGCAATGAAAATGAATAATAGTTGTCTCATGGAGAACACAAAATGGGATAGGAAGGGAGAGTGAGTGTATCATTCCCAGTCATGCTACTTCCCTGTCCTGTCACCAGACATTGCTCAGTCTGTTAGTGACCATAACCTTTGATATATGGTGACGACAAAGTTGACTCTATGACTAGCTGCTCCTCATACTGGGTCGCCTTGCTCAGCCTTTGTACGTGGGGAAATGCTTAGTCTTACTGCATCTTAATATGCTATGTTTTGTTGATATCCACGGGAGACCTGCCCTTTCTGGCCTTTTTGAACAGGAATGAGTGAATTCAGGGGTGGGAATAGAGAGGAATTGAGGGGGGGGGGCACTGAGAGGAGAGTCTGGAGGGGAAATTGAGGCAGGACTATTAGAAAATATAGATCTCAAGAGAACTGGTAAGAGAGTCTCTTGAAATCAGGTTTTTATCAGGTAGAAGTGAGAAGGCACGCAGTGTCTTGAACCAATGACGTAAATTTAGGATTCTAAGGAGGTAAGTCAGTACATATGGTTTACAAGAAAATGATAGCAAGTGTGTGGACCTTAAGTGTTTAAAATGTGATAAATTAGCTCATACAGAACAGAAGATTCTTAAACCTATAGTTTGGGAGAAAGATCCATGATAGCATTATTCGGAAGATTGTCAGCGCAAGGAGATGAGACTATTGTTAATTTGCTTTCATGCAGTTTCTACTTACATATCAGGCACCGTGGGAGTATTTTCTAATGGTCCTTAGGTCCGTCTAGATCCCTTACAGGCCTGCTTAAAGTAGGCAGGCTGAGCTCATTTATTGTGACATGTGTTGATCACTGGATGCTTCTGACTTGTGTTCCTCCTGCTGGTTTGCCAACTTCCCAATAATGCTTCATGCTCATGGATTGGTATCTACTGACACATGAATGTCCCAAGGACCGTCATCCCTGAAGGACCCTCTGTAGGCTTTATCTTGTCTCTTTCTGCTGGTCCATACTTTGCAAAATGATTTTAAAAGAGAGATAAAATGTGTTGATCAGAAACGGCAGTGTGATCTCTCATCCATGGAGGAGTTGACTGTTCACAACCACCCAGAGATGGAAGTAAAGGTGGGTGCTGTGCCCGTGTCATAGACTTAGGTCACATTTGTGCATCTGAATCGCTCAGAGTTCTCTGTGTCACTTCCTCTGCTGTGACGCTCTAACATTTTCTGTTTTATTTCAGGCCCAGATTTCCCAGATGTATTATTTTCATAATCTTCCATCCCTTTCTTCAGCTCTGACTTCATCCTTGGAAATACTTGAGTCCCTTACAACTTAATGGAGAGCTTATTAGTCTTCTCTTCAAAACTGTGTCTAAATGATGTGTGTACTGTGCCATCTTGTGGTACCACGTGCCGCTGTTGTCACGGCATGTGTGTTGGAAGTGCAGTCTGTCCCATTGCTGGATTTGCCATGTTCTAGAGTTTTCCACACTCCCTGAGCCCATTTTCCTAGTTCTCTGCATTAGAAGTGGTAGGTAATTCATCTCAGCAGGCCAGGAGGAGTGTCTGGCTCCTTCCAGAATGCTTGACAAGCTGTTGGCATCTAATAAACGTGAGTGTTCCTGTCTCAGCGTCCTTATACATAGAATGGCTTTCACTCATAAGGCATACAATTGGTATCTTCATGTATGATTACTTTTATGATGGTTGCAAGTAAATTCTTTTAAACGTCTTGACTTTGAAGCGCTGTGTCTCTAAGGCTGCTGCTCCCCCTTCTTCCTCCTCCACTGGAACACATTAGGCCTTTCACAAGCTGTTTCTTACTGAATTAATTTATTTCATTAATTAGTGATTCCTAATAATTACATTTGCTCTGCCTCAGTCATGTTCCTGCCTGCATGTCCCCAAAGCGTGGCAGCTCTTTGGTGTGAGGAAGATGCCTGAGGTTAACTGTGGCCCCCACATATGTACACCGCACCCCAGCTTATGCACAGACACATAAACAATTGCACACATATTTTGTATACACAAGAGTGAAGTAAGCTTCACAGGTTAATATACAATAGATTAAAACTCGTTTTTCTCACAGCAAGTATCTTAGCCTACATTTCCTTATATCTATGTGTAGGTTATAAAGTTTAAAGGGATACTTTGTTTGGCTTAGACACTATGGTCTTTTGGTTAAAACTCAGAAATTGAAAACTTGATTTATTGGTTTTGTAGGCATCTTGTATGCAAGGAATTAGCTTGTCTTGAAATAATTTCATCGTAAAAGATTAATTATGTACCACTTAATAAGTAGTAATGTAATTATTTAAAGTGGTTACTGTCTTTCACTTTTTGCATTTAACATGTGAATTAGTTGTTAACAAAATTTCTTTTCCGGAGACAAAAAAAAAAAAACAAAAAAAAACAAAAAACTTCAACCTTGTTTTTGGGTTTGAGCATGCATTTGGAAGGAGTTGGTATTTTCCTTTGAGAATACTGGGACTATAGAACCATACAGAAAGAGTTCAGTTTTCCAGTACCGTCATTTGCAGATGATACTAAGATATTCTGAAGGTTTGAGAGCAGATAAGCATGCCCAGTGAGCTAAATTCCACGCTGACTGGAAAATTTCCTTGCCGACTCCTGCTAGCCCCCCTCCACATAAAGTTAACACTTACGACGCCCCAACTCTGCAGTGTGCTGTGCCGCATGTTTCGCACACAGCATCTTCTCCATCATCTCGGAATGGAGTGAGATTGCTCTTAGAACCATTTGCTTTTTGAACTCACAGCCCGAGACTGTGACAAGTGAATCAGTTTGCCCCGATGAGCAGGAGTTCGAGAACATAGCTCATGTCGTGCTCCTGTTTGACTGCAAAATAGCCCATGCGCTACATGGCCTCCTTACTCTAAACACTTTGATCATTGCTGTGCAGTATGATGTCTTGAAAACATGCTAAAACATTTAAAGCTCATGTCCCTGTGATATTCATTATGGACCTGGGTAGTCAAATCACACACACTCTGAACAGTTGGACAGTGCGTTTGGTTCGTGTGGGGTTGAAGGATCTGTGTTAGGTTGCATCTCCCTTCCTCTTTTTTTGATTCTGTTAGTTTGAAGTGCCAATTTTTGCCACCTGCCATGGACTTCTGGGGCAGTTGTAAGTAGTGAGACAACTTATGTTTTCAAGAATTACATTCATCAAATATATATTAGTTGAGTTAAAAGATATTTTAAGAGCTGGAAAGAAGGCTCAGTGGTTAAGAACACTTCCAGAGGTCTTGAGTTCAATTCCTAGCAACCACACGATGGCTCACAACCATCTATAATGAGATCTTGTGTCCTCTTCTGACGTGCAGGCATATGCAGTCAGAATACTGTATATTAAATAATTAATCTTCTTACAATAAGTACAAATAAATACACTTTAAAAAGATACTTTAAGGGATGTAAAACTGGACCCAAACATTGATTACTGTTGTGTTTGTAGAGACGTATCATTTCACACAGAAACTCATTGAGGTTTTGTTGAGAGTGTACCGTGGTCCAGATGTGTGCTGATATCAGACGTTGCTATGCCATAGTAGACAGAGGAATGCACTCATAGCCTACATGCTGTGTGAGACAGAGTGCCCGGCAGAATCAGGAAGTACATAGAGATATCTGTAGCTGAAAGAAAGAGCGTTCTGTCTGAAATGGCCAATTAGCTAATATCTCTGTTTCTTCATTTGAAACAAAAAAAAATTATAAGATCCAATTCAGAAGGATTGAGTTAAAATATGGCAATATGCCCAGAACTGTGTCTGGCACATATTAATAGATAATTAATAATTGTTAGTTCAACAGTGAAAAAATAACACGTCCCTGGTCTCTAGCAGCATTAGGCTTTGAAATTGGACTGCTTATGCACAGTGGAATTGTGCTCTGCTTCACATATGCTTGTATTTGCTTTGAAATCCTGTGTAATCCTCACTAGTAATCCAACAAGAACATGCGTGCGTGCACACCCCCTATACACACCTCCACATCTACACCCACGTTTTAATTGTGTTGCCCTGTGAAAATAATCTGTATGCAGTTGTTGCTTAGCACATGAAACGTTCTTATACTTCTGTGATCACAGAAATGGTGGGAAAGCTTCAGAGGCAGCAGAATTACATCATTGGAGGAGAAGGTATATCCCGACATAAATCTATCAGTGCTGAATTCTAGTAGTGTGTGTGTGTGTATATATATACATACATATATATGTGTGTATACACACACACATATATACATACATATATATATATATACACACACTTCATTTTATTTCTACATAGTGGGATGCTATTTGTTTGGTGGTGGGGCTTCTTGGACATGACAGGTGACCATCCAGTTGTTGAGCCGCAGCCCTAGCCCAGAAGTGTGATTCTGGAGATTTATTGTAACAAGAATGAAGCTGAGCGATGCCACAGGAACGTGGTGTGCACAGGATATACACTGCCCTTGTGCCATTTGTATAGGGTGGGTTTTTGTTTACTTTTGTTGTTGTTGAGACAGGGTTTTACTGTGTAGTCTAGGCTGCCTAGATAAGGTGGTCTTTTTGCCTTGAACTTCCAGAGATCTGCCTACCTCTGCATCCCCTGTGCTAGGAATAAAGGCAGGTGACACCAGCCCTGGTTGAGTGCCGAGTGTTTAAATGACCTTTTCTTTTTCTTTTTCTTTTTTAAAGATTTATTTATTATTTACACAGTATCCTGCCTGTAGGCCAGAAGAGGGCACCAGATCTCATTATAGGTGGTTGTGAGCCACCAAGTGGTTGCAGGGAACTGAACTCAGGACCTCCTCCAGAAGAACAGTCAGTGCTCTTAACCACTGAGCCATCTCTCCAGCCCCCAAATGACCTTTTCTTAATTGGAATAGCATAAGCTCTGCCTCCTCTTTCCAGACAATGATCAACGGATTCAGTTTGTTTTAGACTCTGTTGCTTGTTCCTGTAATAAGTGCTCATACTGCATATTGCAGAAGCAGGCTGATTTCATCGTGAAGATCAGTGGTTTATGGTGGGTCCCACTGAGTGAGCCCGGGCTAGCCTCAATCTTCTGCTCTTTCAGCCTCAGCTTCCCCAGGCTAGGATTACAGAATGTGCCTCCGTGCCCAGCTAATTATGTGTTTAGATTTTCTCTTATCATTGGGTAAATGATTAAAATAACCATTTTATACATAATGGTGTATATTCATAGTTTATATTGGTGACATTTCTGTATTTATTGAACGTCATTCTTTTTTTTTCTATTCAAAAATTTACACTTCCTCCCATTCCCCTCGGGCTCCCCCACTCCCCCTTCTTCCTCCCCCTCCCTCCTTAAGAGAGGGCAGGGAACCCTACCCTGTGGGAAGTCCAAGGCCCTCCCTGCTACATCCAGGCCTAGGAAGCTTTGCTTCCAAATAGAGTAGGGTCCCCAAAAGCCAGTACATGCAGTAGAAACAAGTCCCAGTGCCTTTATCAATGGCTTCTCAGTCAGCCCCCATTTTCAGCCACATTCAGAGTCCGATTTGATTGCATGCTCATTCAGTCCCTGTCCAGCTGGATTTGGTGAGCTCCCATTAGAACAGGCACACTGTCTCAGTGGGTGGATCAACCCCTCGTGGTCCAGACTTCCTTGCTCATCTTCTCCCTCCTTCTGCTCTTCAACTGGACCTTGGGGGCTCAGTCCGTTGCTAGTTCACAAGCCTAGAGAAGCAAATAACAAGGTGAACCCAAAGAAAAACATATATAGATCCTCCTGGAAATTAGAAGCAAACAAGATTGCCAGGCAAAAGTAGGAAGCATGGGGGTGAGGGTAGGGGTGGGGGTGGGACTGGGGAAAGGGGAGAGGAGGAGAGGAGGAGAGAGGAGGGAGAAAGGAAAGACTAGAGAGAGCTTAGGGGAGTGGGAGGGTGGAGATGGAGAAAGGGCGGATATAGGAGCAGGGAAGTAGATATCTTAATTAAGGGAGCCATTTTAGGGTTGGCAAGAGACTTGGCTCTAGAGGGGATCCCAGGTGTCCATGGGGATGTCCCCAGCTAGGTCCTTGGGCAGCAGAGGAGAGGGTGCCTGAACTGGCCTTGCCCCACTATCACGCTGATGATTATCTCGAATATCACCATAGAATGTCATTCTTTGAAAATTATTATGCCTTTACTATAAGGAAGTATACCTATTTTCTGACATAACTTACTACCAAACCTTAAAATTCAATGTCTATAAAGTAGCACTGAAACAGCAGCAAAATTCATCAAATTTAGATTGCTTTTAAGAACATTTTCAACCTTCTTAGATATAATCTTGAATTACAATAGAAACGTCAAATAACATAAAATTCAAAATACTTCTCTAGTTCCATATTGCTCCTACAGAGTATTAAATACTGAATGTTAATTTATTTCATGCTACTGGGAGGTCACGATGATTCAGTGTTTAATGAGAAAAGATACACTTACCTGATGTTCCTACACTCTGTAACAACTGGGTGTTTATTTACCACTGATTAACACGGTTTGTTCTGGCTGTACATATTTCAATATTATTAAGCCATGTATGAAAATACTTATTTTAAATAAATTTGACATCCGAAACTGGTAACTTGGAAAATTAAAAAATATTCTGTCTCTCTTGGAAAGTATACTTTTTTAATGAAGGAAATTATGTAGTTATGATAGACATTAGATGTGGGTTGAGTCAAACCTGGCAAGTTTAAGAAATGTAGTGAAATCTTGCTGTAAATTCATCTGGAAAGAAAAATTTGCTTTATATAAGTGGAATGAGTTTTTGAACAGAATTAGAAACTTTGAGACTTCATGTATTTCTTCATATTTTAGAGACAGTGAGGTGATATATTTATATGTATATATTTCTTTACATCATATATATATATATATATATATATGAGCTAGAACGTTTTGGTTTAAATATGTAAAGTGGATTTAATGATGGTCCCCATTTAACAGTGTTTCTTGACTTGTTCCTAGTAGTTAGCTAACACCACGTGATATTTTGTGTCAGTTTATGTGGTGTGAGGGATCAGTCCTGTAGATGGAGACAGAGGTGGGATGGGCAGAGCCTCACAGTCAGCTGAAAACATTGCTAGTGGTGCAGGCTGGGTGATGTTGTGCTTGACATGTGATCCAATTAGAAAATGACATCCATGGAAGGTGATTTTTATTTGCTGTTTACTGGTAAATGCACAAAGACAGACACTCGTATTTGAAGTCATTCAACTACTTTTCTTCATCAGAAAAAATTATCCTCCTTTTCATTCTGTCTCAAATATCCATAGCCTAACAGCATCTTCCCTAGCCTAACGGCACTCCTCCCTAGCCTAACGGCACTCCTGCCTAGCCTAACAGCACTCCTCCCTAGCCTAACAGCACTCCTGCCTAGCCTAATGGCACTCCTCCCTAGCCTAACAGCACTCCTCTCTAGCCTAACAGCATCCTCTCTAGCCTAACAGCACTCCTCCCTAGCCTAACAGCATCCTCCCTAGCCTAACAGCACTCCTGCCTAGCCTAACAGCATCCTTCCTAGTCTAACAGCATCCTCCCTAGCCTAACAGCATCCTCCCTAGCCTAACAGCACTCCTCCCTAGCCTAACAGCGTCCTCCCTAGCCTAACAGCTCTCCAGCTCTAATATCCTCTTTCCACAAGATCTGTGTTGACTCTGTTTGTTGATTTCATATATGTTCATCATATCTGAATCAGACTCTGAGGTCTATATGTAGTGTTTAATGACAAAAACTGTTTTGAGCCTTAATGTATTTATTGTGTATTTTAATTTTAATTCATTAGCTCAGGCTGGCCTTGAATAACTAAGTTCCCTCAGTGTCTTGAGTGTGAGGACTACAGGCGTGAAACACCTCCCTGCTTTGTGTTTATCTTTAAAAGAGCTGAAGTGAGTTGGCTTTAAGCTTTCATTTTAGTTTATCAATCCATCAAAGCTAATAACCTTAAAACATGCCTGCCTTTTAATTGTTTGATTTAGGAGAGTTGTTGTGGAAGTACAACATGACTTCCTCATCTATTAAAGATGTATATCAAACTATTTTTCTTATTTTGTTTGAGAGAATTTTAGATGCGTCAGAGGCATCTCGGGAAATGGAGCTGAGTCTACCAGCCGGGCAGTGTCCTAGCTCATAGTGATGTTCCAAGGGCTGGTGTGGTTGTGGGCTGCGTTTGCCATGTTCAGTGTGCAATATAAATGCGATGGTGTCTTCTTCCTGTGTGAATTTCTCTATGGAGTTTGTTGAAGATTTGCTTTTGTGAAATCAAGTTTTCTCTTAGGACGTGCAAACATTCTGCATCTTCACACCTGCCTCACACGGGAATCATCTGTGCTGAGCGCTGTGGCTTCCAGTGCACTAAGAATCACATTCTGGGTTCATTTGCTTTCTTTAAGTTGATTCAGTATGACAACTAAATTTGTCAAGTGGAAGTTGCGGGCGTGAGTATTGGACTATGAAAATGAAGTTTCCGAGGAGCCAACAGTCATCACAGAGTGAGAAAAATTGGATAGTGTTCCAAGTGTGTGTGAGACAACAGCTTAGAATTCGCGTCAGGGTGAAGGAAGGCATGAGCATGTGGAAGTCATTTTGAATTTTAGATTTCATAATAAGGTTTTTGAGACAGTTCTGATGGTATATAACAGAGAAGAAGAAAAAGGAATGCATTTGAATTTGTTCTGCAAGTTCTTAGAATTACAAATGAACTCAAGAATCTTATTGTGCCACAGATAACATGAAGACTGTCTAGGGGAAATTCTCCTAGCAGACGAGAGACAAGATTTCATGTAAGAAGGACAAGGTCACCCCCCCCCCCCCGTGTGTGTGTGTGTGTGTGCGAGAGAGAGAGAGAGAGAGAGAGAGAGAGAAGTAGCTTGTAAGCTCATAGAACATTCTATTTCTTTAAGAAACAGTTAATGCAGCAAAAGGCTGTGCAGAGTCAGAGAGAAGCCATGTAACCCTGCTGGAGCCAGACAAAACTTTACCCTGTAAGCCACAGCCACGTGGCAATACACAGATTACTACAAAAGGCTTAAGTTAAGATGTAAGAGCTAGCCATAAGAAGCTAGAGCTAATGGGCCTAGCAGTGATTTAATTAATATAGTTTCTCTGTGATTATTTTGGGGCTGAGCTGCTGAGCAGCCGGAAACAAACAAGCAGCCTATCACAACAAATGTATTGTTTTTAATTGGTGAGCAAAACTAACTTGGGAAACGCCTAAATGTGTTGAGCCTGCACATGCATGTATGCACTTTCTTCTTTTTTTAAGGAGAGAAAAGAGCTCTATTTTGCGTGTGACTACAGTTTTATCATGCTGTGGCCTGATTATTAAATATAATTTCAGAAATTTTTTGAGACAAGGTTTCTCTCTGTAGCCTTTGTTGTCCTGAAAATTGTTCCGTAGACCAAGTTGGCCTAGGACTCAGAGAGATCCACCTGCCTCTTCCTGCTGGGATCACAGGTGTGCACCACTCCTGCCCGACTAAATGAAATTTCTTATGGAGCCTGTTTTTTGGAAACACTTCTTCCCAGAAATTAAAACATAAAATTACAACAATTACATAGGGGTTTATGTCAGGCAATTAAATTAAACTTTGAATTAAAACCCAGAATAGTTACAAGTTTGGGGGTTGATTGTGTCTTTTCTGTGTTCTGTATACAGTATTGGAGAATGCTGTCTTTGTTACTGTTACTGACTGCTCTTAGAGTCTCCATGTCTTGTTCATGGTTTTATTTGAACTTCAGAAAAACAGCTCCAAGCGGCAAAAGTCAGAGATGCATGGTTTACCCAGGGGTGTGCCAGGCAGGCTCACACACTCGGGCTTTGCTCACACTTCGGCTTTCAGGGTCTGGCCACAAGCTCTGAAAGGACAGAACTGCTTGCTTACCAAACATAGCTGAGGCTGGCAGAAGTGATAGACATTAGGTTTTGTCGCCATATCCCGCAGAAGAGGTATCTTTTTGTTACACTAGACACACAGACTAAACTGACGCTTCCAGGTTTATATGTGCTGATGTTTCCAGAATTAGTTTGTTAAAAAAATATTGTCTCTAATTGGATATGTTTTATGTTGACAATAAAAACAAATTTAAGATGATCCAGAATGACTTAAAGTCTTTTCTAAATCCAAAAATCGTGCCAGAGCTCAGTATCTGCTTTGTGAAACATTTTTTTTATTTCATTTATTTACTTATTTATTTATGGTCTGCCTTAAATTGTGTAGAGGACATGGTTTTATTGTGTGATCAATTTTCATACTTTTGGTGCCAGCCCTACTTTGGTTGTCTTTTGCTGTTGGGAAACAGCTTGTCCCTACCACCTTACCCGTGCATGACTCCTCAACCCCTGACCCCCAGCTACTCTCCAAGCCAAGCCCTTTTCATGGGGACTATTTAAGTTGAGATGCAGGCTCTGACTTAACTCATCAAATGAATGTCTCTGTGCAGCTTTGGGTTTCCCGGCTTGATGGTAGGGGACAGATAAGCCAGAAAGGGTGTGTTCTCTTGCCTCATGAATTACTGAAGGGTTGGTGTCTTCTCTCGTTACCTGCCCAGTCTAGACAGCGGCTGGCCAGGTTCTGTGAGTATCCACCTACTTTGTGAGAGATGACAGAGCAAAGCAAGCAAACAAACAAAAAGAACCTAAACAAAACCCATAAAAAATTGGAACTCAACAGAAGAATTAGTTTTGTGTGAAGGTAACAGATAGCTCTTAGCGAGAAATAAAAGCGCTCCTGCAGTTTCTGCTTTCTTCAGGAAGCATTTTTTTCCAATCAAAGGTCATGCATTTTATCAAAGTAATGAAACTTGAGTTTTAACCGTTGTTTTGCCTGTAACACGGGAAGTTTGAAATCTGGACCAGAAATTTTTTTCCCAAGCTGCACACGTACTTTGAAATGCCATTTCCTGCTCGAGACTAGCATAGGGCAATTTGTTATATCGAGCAGGTAATTTCTCAGTGTGTTTCCTCTGGGCTTTGGTGCAAAGTCATCTAACACAGCTGATGGCGGGAGTAGCCTCTTGCATTCAGATCAGGAGTTTACAACTGGCTCCTCCAGGCCTAATGAGGAAGTTGTTCGCAAAACACCATTTGGTCCCTTAATTGATTGAGTAGTACATTGTGTGATCTTTGTAATTTGATATTTATATGTAATTAAAAGACACACTGCTTTTTCTGTGGAAAAAAAAGTTAAGATTAAAGAACTAAATTTAGATGTGTTTGCTCCCATATGAGATAGCATAGTAACCATTGAAAAATGTAGATGTTGGAGTGGAGGTCTTAGGCTTGAATTTTCTCTAAAATGTGTTGTGAAGCCTCGTCTTCGTACCTCAGGTGTATGTCTTTAAAATGAAGACACCAAGTCCATCAGCTTTGTGGAACTAATCTACATACTAAATAAAATCATAGGTGCATTATTAATCTCCGTGACAGGGCACCCAAGAGGTGATATGCGTCTTGGATTTGATATAATTCACTTATGAATATTGAACTTCAAGCTTCACTGGCCATAGTGTGTGTGTGTGCGTGTGTGTGCATGTGCGTGTGTGTGTGCGTGTGTGTGTGTGTGTGTGTGTGTGTATGCAATGCAGAGGATAAACATCAACTCTTCATAAGTTATTCATTGGATCTTTTATACTTAATCTAATGATCTTGATTTGGACAGGAGCTTTTTCTACTGTAGCAAGAGCTCAGACTATTCGAATAGACCTGATGAGCCTGCCCCATAGAAGAATGTGTATTTCTATCCCACACAAATGCTCACTTGCTTAGCTAGAGCAGTATCCAGTTCAACGCCATCTCATTTTCATGCCCTAGCTTTTACCATCTGTGTTCAATACAATATTTAACATGCCCCATGTTCTTTTACTTCTGTACGCTTTTACTAGTGTATACACCATTTGGAATAGCTTCTTGATGTCAGATTTTTACATATAGATAAGAATGTTTGTCATTATTGAAAGCTAAGTAGTTAGGAGCTAAAACAAGTATATTTGGGGGCGAACGACGTGTCATGGAGATGAGGGGATCTGTTTCTTTCGCTGACTTAGTAGGGCCCTTTCGAGTCTACATGTCGCTAATTGCGGTCTTGGTTTGGGTCTTTACTGATATGTTCATTTGGAGCCTGCTACTCTGGCATTTTACTGTGCTGTGTGCCAACACCGAGAGGATAATCTTATAAAATAAAATAAAGGACGTGTTTACCTCCTCTGCCCCCCACCTGCACTCCTGCCTGGTGAGTGTCATCTCCTGATGTGTTGTCTTTTTATAACACAGACTCGTTCAGTTATTGGGAAAATAAATCCTTTGTTTTCAAATCACGTTTCTCTCCTGAGTCCGAGCAGCTCGTTAATATTAATGTTCTGAGCTGAATGAGAATTCTGGACCGCTGTGCAATTCATCCTGGGCACAGGTGCTGACACGTTCTCAGGAAGGTGAAGGTCCTAAGTCCCTTAGGTTATTATGTGGAGACCTCCTCTAATTATGGAGCCATTTGGTTTCTGCATAGCTAAAAAGATTGCTCTTCAATTTAGTCTGGCCCCCTAGATTTGATGCATCGTCAAGTTATCTTGTCATTGGTGAGGCCAGACTTTCATCTCCTTTCTCATTTGCGTAATAAATTGTAAAAACAGTAGCTTGCCCGTCACCTTCACTCTCCGGGTTTGCTAGCATTTCTGGCGTCCTCATCGCTGGTTGCCTGCTCTTTTTCACAAGCCCGGCCAGTGGTTGAATAAACGTGACCAGGACCTGCAGACTCCATGGCCACTGTATTTCTCGGGGGCAAATCTTTGTCCCAAATTATGGATCTTATAACTGGGCAGAATGGCATACTCTGAAAAATAGCTGCTCATTCTTTTTTTTTTTCTCTCCTTTCTCTTTGTCTCCTTCTCTCTTTCCCTCCCTCCTTCTTCCCCTCAGGGGATGGTTTCAGTAATGGGTTCTTTAAATGGCCTTTGGCATGTGTAACTTCCACGTGTAAATCTGTTACAGGCTCATTTACACAATTCCATGACCTATGGAAGAATTTAGGGACGTGAATGCTGGCAGTCCAGGAGGATAGATCCTAGTTTGCATGGAAAGTGTTTCTGAGACCGTGGAGAGGTTTCAATGAATAGTAATAATAACAATAACACGTTGAACATATCTGTCTCATGGTGTGCTATGGCTGCAGTCAACCCAGAGTGTGGATTGAAGGAATTCAGGTTGGAAAGAGAAGTTGCTCTTCTTTGGAATTGAGCGAGATACATACTTAGCAAAAGCCACTGTGTCTTATATTATAAGATCTATCTTATATTAAACTCTGAAAATCCAAGCACAATTGTGTCTCTGGGATGGTAATGGTTCACCTTGGAACTGTGACCTTTGACCTCACATTACCTCACCTGCATAGATTCCTAACACCTGTCTCCAGTCTATTTCCACGCGCAGGAACGGTGATCATTTTCTCACTGTGGTATGCTAATTAGGAGACTTAGTGTTGAAAGTTCTAGAAACCAATCCTCTCTAGCTTCAAGTCAATGAAGAGTAGTGTGCCAGACTCAGAATGTTTTACAGGACGAAAGGAATTCCCTTAGCCCAAATCTGTGGGCCAGCTGCATTCTCCAGAAGGCTGTTCACCTGTGACAACTTTCCCAGTGTCTTTTCTCCGTGTCCCTCTGCAGTTTATTCCAGCTTTTCCAAAATATCCGTGTTTCCATTTTTATTCTTATTTTTAAACTGTATCTTGTTTGTGGGTAAAACTAGAAGGGAAAAGCAAAGGTAGATGCTGCGAAATTCCATCAGGAACTTTCCAGAGTCTGGCTTCCGGGTGGGGTTGACCAGAAAGGAACGTGTGAAAATGAGAAACATGAGCAGGCTGCCACACAGAGATGAGCACTCTGAAAACTGAAACTGCAGTGTTCTGAAAATCATCACGGAACCATTTCCCACGTATTCAGAATTTTTCAGGGATAATGGGAGTCGCAGGCCACATAAAGCCCAACTTCTGACGGTACCGGAACTTTCTCCCCCAAGGAAAGCGGTTAGAACTACGGCGTAAAAAAACATGTGGGTGTTTGTGGTAGGCAATAGAAAACACTGGAAAACTCCATGAGAGCAATAGTAGTTGTGCTCCCTGTCCTTTCTTTGTGGTACTAGAATGTAGAAAGCGAGAAGAATGGTGGGTACGTCTGCGGAAGACCGTCTCTCAGGCTGCACCAACCCTGCATCTTCCCCTGTCATAGTGAGTTAGTGTGGCACATGTCACGAGAAGCAGTAAGACCATTTTGCCTCTAATAATAATGTGTTTCGAAACACCACGTGAAGTGGCTAGGCTGTTTATCAACCACGTTTTCAGTGTTCGGTCTTGCGTGCATCCCATCCTGTTTATAAGGTAGCATTATCCAAAACAAACAGGGAAAATGATCTGGAAGATGGAAGTCCTTTCTAGTTTCACTGGCAAAAAGCCTCATTCTGCCCAGTGACTTGAGTCAGCATTTCAGAATTTATAAATTTTAATGTAAGAGTAGTCTGGAGACACCACTGAAGAGGGGCTGCTCAGGGAAGCAGAAGGTGCAGTGGGCTGCGTAGGGGGATACACGTGGGTCCCTTAAAGGGTTGAGTTAAAAGGGTGTCGCCCTCTGTGCTGATGGTGATGATGTTCTCAGGTGTAAGAAGATGATAGTGAAATATCTTTTTTTTAACATTTAAATCAAATTAGCTGGGATTATTTTAATAGGATTCTTTCCTTCCTTTCTTCCTTCTTTTTATTGGGCTCAACCCTGGCTCTAAGCCCCTGGACTAGACAATGCTTATCTCGTGGGTATTGAATGTACCCACGTCTGCACGCGCATATGAAAACCAGAGGACAGCTTTGGGTTTTGCTGCTCTGGGAATGCCAGTTAGTTTATTTTTTCAGGGAATGAGTCCCAGTGGCCTGCTGGTCATCAAGCGTGCTAGCATGGCTGGCCAGCAGGCTCCGGGGAGTCACATGTATGCTTCCCCGTGCTAGGATCGCAATGTATGCCCCTGTGCCTAGTTTCTTCTGTGGCTGTCTATGGATTAATTTCAGGTCTCTTTGCTTGTATGGCCAGTTCTTTACCAAGAGCCATCTCTCCATCTATGAGCACAGATGTCTTGCTTGTGTGTGTGTCGGTTTTACATTAGTTAATATAGTCTTTAAACTTTAAAATAGAGCTATCTATTCCTTCTCCCATGTATCCTCCCTTCTGCCTTCATGTTATGTATTCTTGTGCCAGTAACATTCTCTAGGACAAGGAGAACCTTCCTATAGTTAAGACTTGTATGGTGTAACTGGTCCTTGGGGTAGCCTATAGCCTGAGCAGATGGCACAAAAGATGGGGAGTAGGTGTCTGTGTCTTATAGGTTACACTCCGGGAGTGCAAACAAACATGTAAGCGAAAACTGCAACTGCCTGGGAGAGGTTGCAGCAGCAGACATTTGTGTGGTGCAGCAGATGACAGGACCATCATCTATCTCAGGGCAGAGAGGACAGTGTCCTAGAAAGAGGTCCTGTCCGCACTGTCCTCGACACATTGGTGAACATAGAAATGACATGGATTGGCATTGTTTTCTGTGGACTGAGATAGTGATGGGGTGGTCGCTGGAATTCTTCCAGAAAAGCTGATTTCTTTGATAGAAACCATTTTTTCCCTGTCCATACTTCTGTGAAAAGATTTAATTCATGCACAGTTGGTAAATTCAAGGATGTTAAGTTAATGTGACAATCTGCTTGGTTTATAGGTGATACTTTTTTTTTTTTCCTCTAGATGCATTAACTTAATGTCTTTTGTCCTGTGGTGGTAACAACTGAAGTCAAAGTGGTGACAGGAGGGCAGCCCAGCAGGGTGGAGGGATAGGGAACTCTGTAGGGACGCTGAGGTCCTGGGACCAGTAGGGTGGGGGATGGGGAACTCTGTAGGGAGCCTGAGGTCCTGGGACCAGCAGGGTGGGGGATGGGGAACTCTGTAGGGAGGCTGAGGACCTGGGACCAGCAGGGTGGAGGGATGGGGAACTCTGTAGGGATGCTGAGGTCCTGGGACCAGTAGGGTGGGGGATGGGGAACTCTGTAGGGAGCCTGAGGACCTGGGACCAGCAGGTGCTGACTAGACTTATTGCTTTAAGAGACAATGCACGATGGAGGTTGTGTGATGAGGTAAAACCGCTCACCACATGACCGCTAAGGATCAAAGAGAGAAAGACCAAGAGAATAAGCTCTCAGAAGCACTTTTGAGGATGCACCCCTAGCACCCCAACATTCTCCACTAGGCCACACTCCCAATTTTCCCTGTTTCACAGTAACATGCCACCTTCTGAGGATGATTTTCAGAAGTGCACCTACCCAATTATGACAAGCCTCTCCTCTAGCCTACAGAGTGGCGTTCTCTGTCACAATTGCTCCCATTCTGTAACATGAGGGTTTGCTTGTTGGGGTTTCTGTCGTGCCTGGTCCCCCAGCTGTTTAGTTCCAGAGAAAATCACACAGTCCACATTAGATTATAAACTGATTGGCCCATTAGCTCAGGCTTTGTATTAGCTCTTATATGTTTTTTAAATTAATTAGTTTATTTATTTATTAAAGATTTCTGCCTCCTCCCCGCCACCGCCTCCCATTTCCCTCCCCCTCCCCCAACCAACTCCCCCTCCCTCATCAGCCTAAGGCAGCTCTTATATCTTATATTAACCCATTATTCTAGTATATGTTCGGTACCTTTTTCAGCAGGGTAGATCATATCCTGCTTCTTCAGTGGTCTGGGCAGAACTGCAGAAAGAGCTTTCTTCTTCCCAGAATACTCCTGTTCTCTCTGATCTGCCTCTACTTCCTGATTTTCCTGCCTATACTTCCTGCCTGACTATCGACCAATCAGTGTTTATCTAGAACATGATTGACAGAATACAGAACAATTCTCCTGCACCACTTCCCCCTCTTTTCTTTCTTTCTTTTTTTCTTTTTAAACAAAGGAAAATATCCATAGTCCACTTTTTGGGAATGTGGGTGTTGTTTTCCAGGCTATTTCCGGCTGGTTGGGGGCACTGATAATCTTATGGGGACCTAAAAAATTTAGAGTTATGATCAATTCCTGACTGGAATATTCTGTGAGTCTTGATATTCTTAGGCAGCAGTCTTGAACCTGTTCTGGTTGTAGAACTCAGACATCTGGGCCATGTGTTCCCACTGGAGATTTCTCAGGTGGTCTTCCTTAATCAAACCTGAGTTTTATTAACTCAGAATAAATCCACAGCTTCTCATTTCCTGTGGAAACAAAACAAAATCTCTTTTCCAAAGTAACATACCTTTTGATTTCAATTTTGAAGTCAAGGTATTTTCAAAATACCTATCTTGTATTAATTTAGCAGCATTTATAAGCAAATATCTTTTGGCAGCTGTTGCTCCTTCCTCAGCATTCAAACAATTCAAAGAGAGCATAATAACATACAGTATCAAGATTCTCTGTGTATTTTTCATCTTTATGTGGCTTTACTTTAACCTCTATTTCTTTTATTTTTACTTTTAACTTTTGGCTTTTTGAGACAGGGTTTCTGTGTATCTTTGTCCTGGAACTCACTCTATGGACCGGGCTGTCCATGAACTCACAGAGATCCACTTGTCTCTGCCTTCCCAGTGCTGGGATTAAAGGTGTCTGCTACCACACCTTGAATTCACAGAGGTCTGTCTGCCTCTGCCTCCCAAGCTTTGAGATTAAAAGTGTGTGCTACCACACCTTGAAATCACAGAGGTCAATCTACCTTTGCCTCCCAAGTGTTGGGATTAAAGGTGTGTACCACCACACCCAACTACTCTCTTTTTTCTTTTTTACTTTAAGAACTTTAACCTTTAGCCTGCATATATTTTTAACACATGGTAAACCATTTAGAGGTATTCTTTGTCTTTGAATCTCTCTTTACTATATATCTCTTTTTCTGACTACATGAGTCTTTAATTTACTAAGCAGTATGGAGAGAATTAAAGCCATGGCTTTGAAAGCTAGATCCAGCCCATTTCTTAGCTTTCCGAGATTTCAGCCTCATGGCTGAGTTACCGGCTGTAGCCACATTTATCGCCACAACTCTGTGGCATTTCAAGGTCCCTGCCAGCAAGCAAGCTGCAACAGTGTGCTCAGAAACCACACTCAAAAGCTCCGTAGTTGGACTGCCTGCCTGAAAGAGTCAGAGTTTGCCCTGGCAGGAGGCCCAGAAAGCCAGCATTTTAAAACGGTGCGGCTTTTTTTTCTGCTATGGCTGAAAACTGAAAAGCATGCAGTCAGCTTTTCATCAACACTATTTAAGTGTTCATGGGAGGACATCTTTAAAAAAAGCTGCAAGGTTTTACAGCTAAAGCTGAGTCAGGAAGCCTCCTTTAGATGAGAGTGCTTGCTTGTGTCTAGCAAGCAAAGCAGACCTGAGAAATTGCTGCTACCAAGAAAACATGCTTTACTCTATTTTTTTCCCAAGCTTTCTCAGGTTTTCTGTGTTTGTAGTTATCCATGTTGGGTGCCATTCTGTAACTTGAGGGTCTGCTTGTTGGGGTTTCTGTCCTGCCTGGCCCCCCAGCCTTTTAGTCCCAGAAAAAATCACTCAGAGAGTCTACATTAGGTTATAAACTGATTGGCCCTTTAGCTCAGGCTTTGTATTAGCGCTTATATCTTATATTAAACCATTATTCTAGTATATGTTAGCCACATGGCTCGGTACCTTTTTCAGCAGGGTAGATCACATCCTGCTTCTTCAGTGGTCTGGGCAGAACTGCAGAAAGAGCTTCCTTCTTCCCAGAATACTCCTGTTCTCTCTGATCCGCCTCTACTTCCTGTCTGGTTTTCCTGCCTATACTCCCTGCCTGGTTATTGGCCTATCAGCATTTATTTAGAACATGATTGACAGAATACAGAACAATTCTCCCGCATCACTATTCCAGTAGCATTGCCAAAAATGTATGTGGCTATTAAAACTTAAACTTGTCAAATTAAATGATAAATCTCAACCCGTTGTCAGGCTCCTGTTCTGGATCGCACAGCTGTAGTGTGAGGTGGGCACACTCAGAATGTCTCTGCCCATCGAATCACACAACTTTCTTTCCCAGAATCCCCCCATTTAAGAAGTTAATAATTTCTTTTCTTCTTCTTCTTCTTCTTCTTCTTCTTCTTCTTCTTCTTCTTCTTCTTCTTCTTCTTCTTCTTCTTCTTCTTCTTCTTTTTTTTTGGTTTTTTGAGACAGGGTTTCTCTGTGGCTTTGGAGCCTGTCCTGGCACTAGCTTTGTAGACCAGGCTGGTCTCGAACTCACAGAGATCTGCCTGCCTCTGCCTCCCGAGTGCTGGGATTAAAGGCGTGCACCACCATCGCCAGGCATAGAAGTCAATAATTTCTCAGGAGAGACACTTAAGTCAGACTGGAACAGAATGAAGTATATGCAAACTAGGAAACAGAGATCTCTGTAGCGATTTCATTTGTATCTTAATACATAAAATTTGCCTGGATATCAGAGAGTAAAACAGCCTCACTGGTCAGCCTTACAGACGAGGCAGTTGTAACACATGCCTTTAATCCCAGTAGCCACGCTAGTTGCCATAGAAACAGGGCCATACATGCCTTTAATCACACACCTTTAATCCCAGTAGTCACACTAGTTGCTGTAGAAACAAGGCCCTGTACGCCTTTAATCCCAGTGCACGCCTTTAATCCCAGCCCTAGAGAGGATTATAAAACAGGAGGAGAGAGCTCTCAGTCACAGTCTCATTCTGAGATCCTGGAGGCTGGATCGCCGTTTTCAGACTGAGGTCAAGGTAAGAGCCAGTGGCTGGCTGCTTTGTTTTTTTTTTTTTTTTTTTTTTTTGGTCTTCAGGGTGAACCCCAGTTTCTATCTCTGAGTTTTTATTAATTGTGCACCAGTTGCTCTCTGGTGGGAAGTAGCGCTACCGTGAGTCCATGGTTGACGTCTGTGTTTCTGGGAACTGAGCACTNGGGGGGGGGGGGGGGGGGGGGGGGGTGGTGGACCTCATTATACTGCTAAAAGGCAGTGCTTTCCTCACTTTTTAGTAGAAACTGAGAACAAAAGTTATGGTGGACTAGAAGGACTTAAATTTAGTGTGACTAATGCAGAAATTAGTGCGCCCCTTAGGACACTGCAATTACAGTGGGTGAAGCCAGGTTGATTCTTGTACTTTAGGCCCCAGCCTTGTACTCAGGGCAGCTCTGTTGGTGCCTGTGACTTTTTGTCTGTCTTTTTTTTTTCTTTCCATCCTAAGTGTTCAAAAGACCTAGTATTTTGGCATAAGAATTAACCAGGCAGTGGGGGCGCATGCCTTTAATCCCACTGTGAGTTTGAGGCCAGCCTGCTCTACAAAATGAGTTCTAGGACTGCCAGGGCTGTTACACAATTAAGCCTTGTTTTGAAACAACAGCAGCAACAATAGCAACAACTAAACAAAAAACGAAACAGAAATTAGAGATTGAATGCAGAGAAAAATGGCCGTGTCGTGAGATGTGTCTCAACAGCCTGTCGTCATCTTCCTTCTCTGTCTGCTCCACTTTCTCTCGTTAGCCTGGAATGGCATCCTAGGTTTCCCATAAGGGTTTTGCTTCTGCTGAAATGAACCACATGAAACATCTTGCAGTTGTAAAGTCAGGTAGTTACGAAGGCTCGTGACATGCATTTTGTCTGACTCACGTCGCTCCATATCCTCGTCTGTATTTTTGTGGCATGCCATGACTTGCAGTGTTAGCTACTGAACGATTCTTACCATGCAGGTTAATGTAGATTTTCTTACATGAAATGTCTTAAGACTGCTAAAATGTGTAAGGCACAGTGGCACGCACTGCCAGTGCCTGTGCCACACGAGCAGGAGTGCCTCCCCGTGCCATATATGTGCTCTAGGGGTCTGCCGCCGCTTTCCGCTTCATTATAATTCACGCTGCATCCAGTGTTACTGGAAAACTAATGAAAACGCTGGGCAACAAGGCTTTATTTTCCTGTTGAGAATTCTCAGTGGCTGCAGTGTTATGTCTCACCTAATTCTCTTGATGTTGCTTATTTTTTTTTAATAGTGATTTTTATTTTCAGGCTACTGACCCATTTCATTCATTAACTCTCTAGGCACTGGGTAAGCTCCATATCACAAAGAAAAGCCCCACAGATTTGCTGTAAAGATACATTCCAGTCATGCGTGAACCCCAGTGAATGAGTGTGTACACATGTGTGCATGTATGTTTGTATTCTCCTTGACATTAAAAACTAGGGATTTTTGGTCAGTTTCTGAGCAAATAAGAGCAATTGCACAAATGCTGTTTCTTCTAGAATATCTCAGTGATAGATCTGTTGCTATAGAAAAATTAGGTTAAATTCAATAAAACCTGCTCAGTGCTCCCCAGGAAAACCTAAGCCAGGGCATATGGATTATAATGTCACGTTTTCCCCTTTTCATTGGATTTCTTCTCCTTAACACAAAATAAACACTGGTCTTACCCTTCCTTCTGAAAAAATTGATTTGCTGTGGCAGGTTGATGACATTAGACCCAGGGTATAATCTGTACAGATTTGTGTCCCAAACAGCAATTGTCATGCATGCCATGCTTTGTGTGCCAAGTGGTACATCTGATGAGCGACTGCAGCCCTAATGACGAAGGCTGTTTTGGTATGTGTGGGCTGTCATCTCTGGTACACTGGGTAACGGCTCGTGATCATGTTTTGATTCCCCCCCCCCTTGCAATTTTAAAAGAATGCAGTGATTTCTGTTCTCGGTGTATCAATGTCAGGGTGCGTATAGGTATGTGTACATTTTAGTATTAGCTAGAAACTGATCTTTGTTGCAGAATGTATAGCTGTTGTCTGTGCATTGCGACAGTGGCACAGTCCCATTGGTATGTTACCTTCTCCCTAAAGCAGGGACACAGCGACTCCTTACGTGCAGTACATCAGCTGCTGGAGCTAATGCTGCATGTCCTGTGACTACATAGTCAGCTTTCTGGACGGCATTTTCATAACCCCCGGCATGTATCTACAGCAGATTAAAATTTGCAACTTGCTTTGCATAGTGGCAAATGCCTGCAACCTCAGGAGGCCAAGACAAGAAGAATGCAAGTTTGAGACCAGCCTGAGGGACTTAGTAAAGCATCAAAATTTATATAAAAAAAAGAGGAGCTGGATGGCTGGGCATCAAGGTCAGAAATAAACAGCGGCCTTGTGTGCAGTGGGTCCTGATTCCAGTAGTGTGAGTGTGCAAGCACACGCACACATACAAACACACATGCAGGGAGAGAGGAAAAAAGAAATAAAAAGAAAAACTAAAAATAAAGACACTGACACTGAAGGAAGAGACATTCTATCCTGCTCACCCATTCTACCCTAAATAATCCATCGCTGGAAAACTGTGCATACAAGACATTTGTTGTCCCAGTGTGTCAATGGTGTCACAAATGGACACAGGTGTCCCAGCCAGGATTTGTGTGATAATGGGTTAACTGATATATAATCAATATCAAAAGAGTCCATCAAACAGCGTGCATCATTCACTGACTTTTTTCACATAATTATAGTTACTTGGTGATAGTCATAGGTGAGAACTCAGGAAAAATAAATAAATGCATATTATATGACATCATCATTGGCTTGTAAATAGTGTAAATTGAAGAAAAGTCTTTAATTATTTTAAGTTAATTTCCCAGTGTGCTAACTTGGAAAGCAGGCATTCTGCCAAGCTAATGGAAAGGCTGTGGGATTCACTTCTGATTCATTTGGGTGCTGAGGGTCAGTGTGAGACAGCTCAGGTGCGGGGCTTTCCTAGGTCATTTACTCCCTCTTTGTTCTCGGTCAGGCCAGTGAGCGGACCACGCAGTGTTGGAAATCACACTTACAATTGATTAGCAGAGCACATGCGTGGAGGTTTATTTTAGGTGGGAACAAATTTTCCAGACCAAACTGAAAACCAGAGTGTAAAGAAGAATAAATAAATACGTTATACACGCACTCTGTGAGATGACTGGGTCACAGGCTGTTAAGCATCCTCATAATGGAAACACCTCTACTTCCTACTAGCTGGAATCTTAAATCTGTTTATCTTTGTTTTCTCCTCTTTTCCTTGTAGTCCTGTAATATCTATACAATGTTAATTTGTATCTGTTTATGAAAGCAAAGAATATAATTGCTCTGGTCACTCTTCTGTTGCTGTGAAGAGACACCATGAACCCAGGCAGTTCTGATGAAAGAAAGTATTTAATTTGGGGCTTGGTTGCAGTTTCAGAGGGTGAGCATCATGGTGAGGAGCATGGTGGCAGGTAGACCGGCATGCTGCTGGAGCGAGCGTGTGCTGAGTGCTTGCACCTAGTCTGCAAGTGGTTTTCAGGCAAGGAGAGAGCAAGACAGGACCTAGCACGGACTGTTGCACCCTCAAAGCCCACCCCAGTGACACGCCTCCTTTGGTTTACAGTACCATCTGGAAGCTGGTCATAGCCTTCCCCAGGGTGTGGTCATCCTCACACTAACTGGTTATCTAGCACCACAGGTAGCATTCTCACGGTGGTTTGAAAGAAAATGGCCTCCAAGGGGAATGACACTATTAGGAGGGGTGGCCTTGTTAGAATAGGTGTGTTCTTGTTGGAGGAAGTGTGTCACTGTGGAAGTGGGCTATGAAATCTCATATATGCTCAAGCCATACCCAGTGTCTGAGATGATCTCCTGTTGTCTGTGCAAGATGTAGGACACTCAGTTCCAGCACCATGTCTGCCTGCATGTTGCCATGTTCCACCGTGATAATAATGGACTAAATCTCTAAAATTGGAAGCCACTCCGTTAAATGTTTTCATTTATGTATAAGAGTTGCCTTGGTCATGGTGTCTCTCCACAGCAATAGAAACCCTAACTAAGACAATTATAAAGACTGAGCAGGGTATATTGAGGAATATATATGTATATTCATATATGTATTTAACAATAATTAACAAAAAAAGAGGTCATTAATTTGAAAGAAAGCAAGGAGGTATATATGAGAGGGTTTGAGGGAAGGAAATGGAAGGGGGAACTGATATAATTAAATCATAATATCCAAAAGAAAAAAAAAAAGCCAGAGGGTGAATTTTAAGGGACAGTCTGTAATATGTGATCTATGATTATCTATGCAGCGAGGATGCACGTGCAGTTGTTCTCGGATGTTAAGGCATATATGATTCACAGCTATGATCATCCGTGTAGGAATCACGCCTTCCAGTCTAGGGAACAGACTACACATCAAATCGCCTTCTTTCAGGATGCCCCGTGGCCGACCGTGGCTGTACACAGCTCAGAGTTCTTGGCAGCCTGTAGTTTATATGGATGTTTGGGTTGTAAATTTGACCCTAAACCTGAATCATCCTTGACTCTTTTTGAAGGCAGTAATGAAAAGTTTGACTTATTCTTGTCAGCTGGGACTTCACTAATTAAGCAAATTCATAGTCATCAAGATTAATGATGACTTTGATTAATATTTTTTGGAGGACATTTTGTGTATTTTACAGAATTCCTATAGGAATATTGTGAATTAAGGTGTTTTTTTTTAAAAAATCTATTTACAAATGAGATATAAACTGAGAAATTCTGATACTTGCTCAAAAATGTACCACCTATGAGGCCCTGTGGTCCAAACCCTACTTTTGACTTTTGAATTTGGTCTGTTTTTATTACATGGAGGTATATTGTATTCTTTCTCTATGATGAACTCGATAAAGCAAACTAGTCATTTTGAGTTTTCTAAAATGGAGAATTAGATAACTGTGAGCCCAATACCTATTCATATGCCAATCGCAGTGTGATTAACATTAACAATGTGTCGATTTAGCCGCCTTTCATTTTACACGAATAGTTCTGAATTCCTGCGATGATGCTATGGCGCTCTCTCTCCAGCAGTGAATGTTTTAATTATTTGTGAGGCTCCTCGTGGCTTTGTTTGGGTTTTGTTGAGATTTAGTTTTACACCCTTCCAATTGTTGGCAAATATTCATCAAGTAGCAGACCTACCCATCTGATCCGCTGCCAGCGCAGACATCACAACAGTCAAAACAGCAGATCAGCCTCTGCCATGAATGTGGATGAGACAGAGCAGCAGAACGCACGCCGGAGCCCAGATGACAGATGTGGAAGCAGATACAGGTTGAACTGCTCAAATCCAAAATTCTCCCAATCCTAGGACTTTCTGAGTACTAGAAGAGGGTCAAAGATTTGCCTCTTGGAATGTTTCAGATATCTATCTATCTATCTATCTATCTATCTATCTATCTATCTATCTATCATCCACCGATTTGCCTCTTGGAGTGTTTCAGGTGTCTGTCCATCTGTTCATCCATCTGTTCATCCATCCATCCATCTATCCATCCAAGCTAAGAATTTTATATATAGCCCAGGCTAGCCTCAAACTCGTGGCCTTCCTTTTGCCTCAGCTGCGGCATTACAAGTGTGTATCACAACATCTGGTCCTCAGATTTCAAAATTTTGGATTAAATAGATACAACTTGCAAAGTCTGTGCAAAAAAAAAAAAAAAAATCTCCCAGTCAGAAAAGATTCCTAAACAGGAGAGACTTCCGGCCTCAAGCCTTTCTGATAAGGGATATTGTCTACATGGGGTATCAGGTTGGGGAATGTTAGCGTTTTGTGCAGTATAGTGATAGCTGAGGGCGTTTAATGCCAGAAATTGTGCTTACAGATGTCATTGAACTTGGAATGGAGTAAACAGAGCTGGTGAGAGAAAAACGAACAAAGAAACTACTTACTTAACCGAAGCCTAGTTTATATCATAGATAAACATGACAACTGGGCATCCAAGAGTAACTGACGGCACGCTCCGGTTTGGAGGGCTGTTAGAGACAGCCCTACCCCTCCGTAGCCGCTACTTTTGGAAGCACATGGATGTTCTGCTGTGTTGTTCCCTGTCTTTGTCATGTCTCATTCTGAAACATCTGTGCTGCTGCAGTACTAGGGTGACCCATAGTTAGTGTTAGGATACCCAGGACTGAACTCCTTTTGTAGGGGGCAAAAAAAAAACAAAAGAAAACCAACCAACCAAACTTATCTTTAAAACCTTCGACATATGGAACATGACTGCTACCCCAGTTACACATAACAACAGAGAGAAATGTCTGCATAGTCAGCTGACTTCCGAATGCAGTTTCTACCTCTACTTCTTCACGTCTGTGAAGTGATCACTGTCATTCTGAGTGCCGTTCTTTGTGCTTCTTGGCACAAAGTATGTATTTTTACGTATGTATTCTATGTACGTATGTATGTCAGTATTTGGTTTACATTGATTTTTTAAAATTTTATATAAATTGAGCCAATGTATGCGCCCACCCCAATTTTACTAATTCTCGGCCCCGCACTCTTAAGATTTCTTTCAATGAGGAAGCATCCAGACGCAGCTCATTCTGCTTCATTGTTGCAGTGCTTTCTAGATCAGCATTTACCCAGAGGGAGTTTGCAGGTTATTACTTTAGGTGACAGAAGCATTAACAGTCCTGGGTCCTCCCTAATGCTGCTCTGGGGTTGAAGTGACTGTGCTGTGTTTTGGGATGTTAATTCACAGTTGTTGACATTCACTAGTCTCTGGGAGTCTCACTTCCATGTAGGAGTTTGTTCTCAGACCTCCTAGTCTGAGGAAGGTCCAGGCACCCCCTGGGCTTTACTACACGTGTGGTCAAGCTTGAATCTGGGGGTCCTCAGGTTAGTTGCAGGTCTCCAATGAGAAGCCCAGGAGTGGCAGCACACATGGGAAAGGGTGGAGGAAGGAGGAAAATTGATGTCATTATATTTTACTTTATAGTATTTTTTTTTTTAATTTAAAAGCACGGAAATGGGAAAGCCGTATCCTTACAGACCAGCGCTTTAAGCTTTGTGCGTTTCTTCAGCTGCTGAACTCCGCTGACCCTTGATTATGTTCTGTTTGGCCCCATCCATGAGGATAAGGCAGAAATATTAGACTGAGCGAGCCAAGTCATTTATGGGTGAAAACAAAAGGATGAAGGTTTTTTTTCCTAAATGCGAAACTAACCGAATGTTTCTCCTCATTGCTGATGAGTTCCGTTAGACCCTTGATGGATTTACTGTTGTGTGACATTTTTAAGATGGTTCATAATTAAAAAAAACACAGTGCTGTTGAATAACAATAAGTGCTGAGTGAAAAAATGAAGTGATGCTGCTTTTTGATAACCTCACAGTAATTTATGTCTTCAAATACGTGCCTGAAACCCTGCATTTATGCTTTTCTTTGTCATTGACTTCCCAGTAGCTCAGTCGGATTTTAAATATTTATGTTTTATATTTTCCTGCACCTGTCCCATGACAATGCGCATAGACTGTGCAAACAAAGATGTATTTAGTGCTGGCCTTGGTGAAAGCATCTTATTACCGTCCCCGGCTTCATTGGAAACGAAGCTGCCCTTCCAGGGGCCGTTTGGGCTTGCCATATAGCAGTCAGTAATTGTGCAAATTAGAATCCGAAGCTTCTCTTCCTCGTGTGTGTGTGTGTGTGTGTGTGTGTGTGTGTGGCTTTTGAGGTCGTAACTGGTAAACCATTGCATTTTAATTTGAATGAGGAAAAAAAAACACGCAGCAAAGACGTTTTAAGAGAGGTGATAAATATTTTTACAAAGAAATGAGCCATGTCTGTGAATTTAAATTTAGTAGGAAGTGGGAAAATGACATAGGTAATCTAATATGTGTGCTCTTCTATAGTATTGTTAATGTATACTCTGCAGGTGATACATTCTTATGCCACATAAATCTCATAAAAACTAGAGTGTTTCTTTCCTCAGGATTTTAGATCTAGGATGTTCAGAAGTGAAATGGATTTTGGTATACTTCTTTTGTCTTTTTCAATCTCATTATTCCTACAACTTGGTATCATGATGACCCTGTTTCCATAGATTAACACCATTACTTCTCTGGAAGAGAAAAAAAAGTTCGATGGATTTTGAAACAGTAACTAAAGATGAAATCTTGATTGTCTTTAGCTGATGGTATCAGGACAGAGCTTTTTGTGAAAGTGCCCCAGAAAGGCTGGTCTGCTAGCCAGGTCGGAAAGGCTCCGTGTGGTATTTCAGAAGATGACTAGGAAGCCAGGGTATCTAGAAATGTTCTCTTGAGAGAAGCAAATTATTGTGTTCAGTAAGAGAAATAAGCAGGACTGTATGTAGTTTTTTTTTTTTTCACTCATAGGCCGGTTACAGCTGTGGTATATTCAAAGCCGATGACCATTATAGACATCGGGGTGATCCTAGGCATCACAGGAAGAACCTGCCAGCAGTAGGTGGCCTCATGGAACACATCTGGTGGGACTCACCCTGGCCTTTGTCCTCATCTAAATGTACAGCGTATAGCACAGGCTGGAGATCAAGTCAGGGGCTGGTGGGTCTGTTGGCCTTGTCCAAGCTGGTCCAAGAGCAGCTGGTGATCTCTACCGCTGTTTTGTCTGTAGTGGTGGTTTGAATAAAAATGGCCGTCTTAAGTTCTCATGCTAGAATACTTGGTCTCCAGTTGGTGGAACTGTTTGGGAAAGAGTAGGAGGTGTGTACTACTGGAGGTGTGGCACTGCTGGCAGGCTTTTGAGGTTTTAAAAGACTCCCGCCATCTCTTTGCCTCCTACCCCACCCTCATCAAGAAGTGAGCTCTCAGCTGCTGCTCCAGCTGCCCGCTTCTCTGCCCTCGCTCTGCCGTCATAAACTACAACCCTTGGAATCATAAGCCCAGTGAAATACTTCTATAAGTTGCTTTGGCCATGGTGTCTTATCACAGCAATAAAACGAAATTAAGTCACCTCTGGTGTTCCTTTGAAAAGTGTTCTTTACATATTACCTAGCGGCTTCTAAATGGCCAACTCCATTCGTTAGCCTAAAGGTTTTGGTTTGGTTTGGCTTGGTTTGTTACTTTGTTTATGTATGTGTTTGCACATTTATTTGGTTCTTATACTAAAAACAATATCCCGCACTTCCCGTATGTTAGGCAAATGCTCTACATTGACTTTCTTCTTCAGCTAGTTTTTGTTGTTTTTGTTGCATGTCTGCATATTTGTGTATATGCATGACTGATGTACGGTCACACTTGGACGTGAGTGTGCATGTGTGCGGGAGCCAGAGTTGATATCAGGTATTATCCTCAGTTCTTTTCCACTTATTTATTCCGTTGAATAAGGGTCTTTAACTTGAGCCCGGAACTCACTGGTTTGGCAAGCTAGCCAACTTGCTCTAAATGTCCTCTCTCTGTTTCCCAAATGCTGGGATAGCAATCGTACTTCCCTATCTACCTGGCATTTATGCGGAGTTGTGGACCAGAATTATGGTCTTTTTACTTTTGTAGCAACCTCTCTACCCACTGAGCTATCTCCTTGTTTCTTTACTAACTTATTTTTTTTTAATTGACATATAATAATTTTAAATATTTATAGAACACAATATGATATCTCTTCAGGTTTATAATGTGTAAAAATCAGATCAGGGAATTACTATATCCATCACTTTATACCTTTTCCATTTCCTTGTGTTGGAAATGGAAAATTTAAAATTTTCTCCACTCGCGGTTTGAAATACATAGTTCAATGCCTTCCATTCCAGCCACCATGTGCTCCTATCTGTTAGTTAGCTCCTCCTGCCTACCTCTGGGCAGCCACCATTCTACTCTCTGCTTTAATTAGATTTCCTCCCTCCCTCCCTCCCTCCCTCCCTCCCTCCCTCTTTTCTTTCTCTCGGCTGCTGCATGTTTGCTTCCACCTTTCTTCTACTTAGCGCATTTTCTTCCAGTTTCTTCCACTTTGTCACAAAGGATTAAATGTCATTCATTTCTCTTGCTGAACAATAATCTCTTGAGTTTGTATAGTGTTTTCTTTATCTCTTCACAGATATCTTGGTTGATTTCATGTTTGCTCCTGTGAATAGCGCTACAGTAGATATGGGATTGTAGACATCTCTTTGGTACATTAGCTTCCTTTTCTTTGAATGTATGCCTAAAAGTAGAATTTGTGGATCATATGTGTGCGTGTGTGTGTGTGTGTGTGTGTGTGTGCACATGTGCACATGTGTGGTGTGTATAAGAACTTGATACAAGTTTGGGTCATTTTTTTTTTTTCAAGAAAAACTGAACACTACACAATATCGACCTTGATAAAATTTTTTTTTTTGTGTGTGTGACAAATAATGGAACATTATTTCTTTTAATAAAATTAACTGAAGCACAGTAGGTTGTTAAAGGCCCACAGGGAACCAGCAGCTCAAAAAATAATGAAAATAAGATTTCACAATGCCAATCTACTTTGACAAGCTTATTAACGTACCTCTACACATATCTTAAGAAAATGTCACCTGTTTTGGAACATGTCACACTGTGATGGTCAGTGTTACTTGTTCATGTGATGATAGCCTCTAGAATCACCTGGAGGCTGGCCTCTGGAAATGCCTTTTGGATATTAACCTGGTTGGGTTAAAGATATGAAAAGCTCCTCCCATTGAGGATGATGTCATTTCCTGGGATGAGCACAGACAGGAAGCTGAGCAGCAGCAGGCATCCATCACACCTCTGCATTGTGCCTGGGTGCTGCTGTGTGCTTCTGCTGTCTAGACTTCCCCGCCATGATGGACTGTACTCTTGACCAGTAAGCCAGTGTAGACCATAAACTTACTTGGGCCTACAGTAGCAGAATAAGGAACTAAGACTTAGACTTTCAAGTTCTTGAGTCTTTTTTTTTATGTTTTGGAATGAAGCATTCTCTGTGAGAACATATTGTCATACTGAATTTAAAAATTCTCATCTTCCCCCATTCTATTTTGCTTTCCTTTTATTCCTGAGTGAATGTTGCTATTTTTTTGTGTGTTTTCATCATTGGTCGCCAAAATATTTATCTTTTTAATGTTAGCTGTCTGTAAGAATTATATATTGTGATCGCTTTGGAGGCATGGCATTGTTCATTAATTTTGATAATGTAAGAATGTGCCCAGGACAGGGGCTTTAACAAAGACGTGAGGTGGCTATCAAGCGTGTTCCTGAAGATAGTGTGCTTTCTGTGTTTCATGGCAGCCCTTGTAAACCTGCATCTAGAATGATAATTCATGCCAACAGCTCTCATCTCCCGCGAGGTAGCAGAAATCCGTTCTAAAATGGCAGAATGAAAGAGTATGAGCAAATATAGTCAATGAGCTGTCAAAGCATTTTTCTTCATCCAGTAAGTCCCCAAGAACCCTGTGCTATTCTAGACTTTCCTCACACTTCATTCTAGGGATCTTAGTTGGGGATTTTCTTTTCTAACCGGGAGAAAAATGAGCAAACGTATGTGGTCAGTCAAACAGAAGGTGCTTGCAAATAGGACCTTGGAGCGGTGTTTCAATCTTCAGGAAAATGGTGGAAGGGAAATCCAGCATTGATTTCTGTTGCTAGGCAACGTCTTTTGCAACAGATGTACCAGAAACAGTGGTGCTGTCTGCCAGCACAACCATGCGGGATAAAAAGCAGTACAGGGCTGTGATGTTTCAGAGAAACTGGAATCAGCCCCTCGCTTTCTCTTTCCTTTTGGTTTCCTTTGATCTGTATTTGAGAAGTTAATATCACATGGGCCAAATATGTAGACAGTGAGACATTTGGAGCTTTTGGGGGGTTTTTAGAGCAGCATGAACAGATTTGTTGAGCTAACTCTAAAAGAATCAAAATTTTTATTTTTTTCAAGTGATATTAATTTTGCTGTCTGTTCCTGTGCTTTTCCATTCGTTTACCCATGCATCCCCACGTACGCACTTGCCACCAAGATTAATTCATATATTCAAAACACTGTTTGGTATGTCTTGTCCTGCTGACTGTGTGATCCTGCGTCACTTCGTGTATCATTAAGTGTGAAGAAGGAACCATTGTCTCAGTCAGACAGTTTGCAGAGACGGGCCTCTGGAGCACAAGAGACTCTCCTGGATAGTTTGTTAAAGGATTTCTCAGCCTCTTTCCTTGTGATCCTATTTCCCCCAGTCTGGAAGATAATTCATAGCGTACATTGTGTATAAACTTCTGGGTGTGTCATTCCGACTATAGAAGAGCCTTTCTTGAGAAATACTGAAGTAGACGTATTAGTGGCGACTTCATCAATGTCCCTTGTCCGTGTCCACTCACTCTTGGAGAAGCAGCTCGCTCTGGTGTTGAGTCAGTGCGCCACCCCTGCAGGCCGATCTTTCAGCCTCCTCATGCTGGAGTATCTGAGCCGGATGAGTTTGTCTCCCTTCCAGAACTTGGTTTCTGTCTCTTGAGGAATTTGAAGAACCGCATCACTGTTTCTGAACCAGCCGCCTCAAGAAGTAGAGCCACATAAAACCATGTCAGCGTCAATTCATGTTATACAGGCAGGTCCTGAAGATGGGCGGTTTGGACTTCTTTATCTTGAAAAACCAACCAAGGGTTCAACAAATAGAGCAGCGAGTACCCAGATTCACCTTTTGCTGTTCTTTTGAATCTCAAGCCTGCTCACACTGCATTTCGTGGTCTCTCTCTACTGCGACTCTAGTCAAGGCTTTTTAGTAAAACCTTGTAGCTTATAAAGTATTGGCAGAAATTAACAAGGAAAATTGCTTATATAGTCTTTAATAGATAATTCGTTTTTACTTTCTCTAGACATGTATGCTCGGACTCCCCATTTTAGTTAGTGCATGTGAAGATCTTGGCCTTCTATTATGAGATAGGATAAATTAATATATGGTTCTGTCTTATGAGTTTGTTCACTTCGCTACCATTCATCTATCAAGCTAAATGAGTCATACATTTAAGTCTGCTCCAAAGCTGTTAAGGTTTGTAATTTATCACACAGCCATTTCTGACCTTGTTTGTGGTCCCTGACTACAGTGATGTTCACTGAATATATATTGAAGAATATGAAAAAAATTACGCTGCACTAAAATCATCAGCAGTCCATGTATATGCAGGGGTTTACATTGTTGCTGGTATTCAGTGCAAAGCTTAATTCATATATTTGGTAATGGAGACATTTTTCATTATTTATAATTTTTAAATTCCATTTAAAAATTAACCACCCACATTTCAGTCTGTGTTCAACAGTGAAATAATGTATTTCCCGAGTCTACATCATCAAATGTGGTTTGACCTTCAGTGGGATCCGGTAGTAAAGATCAGGATGAGTTATGCCTAAGTGGAAAGGGACATTTAATGTTGCTCTGTGCTCGGTGTTGTCCCGTCACACATGCTGTGTTAACGTTATTAACTCACTTGGATCATAATGAGCTAAAAAAGACAAACAGATGTAAGTTGGTTTTGACTAATGCATTCTTAGGTGTTATAAGAGGGCTATAATACCTGAATGGTTCTGCACGAGCAACAATACAATTATATATTCTCCGCAAGGCAGACTGCAACGTATGTGCCTGTGGGCAGCAGAGCACATCTCTGCATGCGTGTTCTCTTTGTGTGTGTGTGTGTGTGTGTGTGTGTGTGTGACTCCCGATCATCCTTGCCGTGCTCCGTTTTCATTTGTGACGTAAGCATTTAGAACGTAACGAACATTGGGTATTTGAAGAGTTATTACCAAACCTCTCCAATAGCAGGAAAGCATAAATGACTTCGAGTGCTCCGACCAGGAAGAATATTAAACTCAGTCGTCAGTGGCTTGCCCGTCAGAGTGGAGCTGCCTGTGTCCATCCAGCCATCGTATCAGATCCTGGAGAATGCCCTGCATCGTGGGAAGTCAGCGAGGGAGTGTCAGTCCTAGCCACAAGGCCTGGGCCTTTGGGATGCTCCTTGTTTGGTTTTCTGGCAATAATGACTCATGCAGTAGGATCTGCTGTGACAATAAAGGGCTTGCAGAGAGGAGAGCTAGGCTTCCAGGGGGTCTGCCAGGCAAAGATAACTATTGTTCTAAAGTCATTCACGTCCTCTAGAAGTAAAACATAACTTCACTTTATAGACTTGGTGCATTTTTGAAAGTTTCTTATTACCAAAAAAAATCAGCTCCCCATCACATTTTTTCTATAGTGTTAGACAGATACCTACATGGAAAAATTTCATACAGCCATATGGGCATTTTAAAAGGCTTTAAATCTATTAAGATTTCAGACGGCATGGGTTTATAGAGAGAATAATTTTTCTAATAAAACATCTTGTGGAGAGGATTGAATATGCCAGGAATCACCTGGAAATTTCATGTATATTGTATTTCCTGAAAGCCATTGTTAATAGAGAAGGTACAGGTTTAACCGGGGCTGTCTGGGTGATTTGAGGTTCGCAGCGACTTAACAATTGGCCCAGTGCAACTATGGATTGAAAGTTACATGTTACTGGCTTTGTAAGGTTGACTTCCTGGTTTTATTAGTATGTTTGGGTGCATTAGAAAATCTCTTCAATTTTGATGATTTTGTAAGCCTGTAATTCCAGCAACTTGGGAGGCGGGGGCAGGAACATGGCAGGTGCATGGCCTGTTTGGGTTATAGATAGCATTCAAGGCTAGCCTCAAAAACTTAGTGAGTTCCTATCTCACAATCAAAAGTGAAGTGAAGACTGAGTTTATGGATCCATAATAGAGCCCTTCCCTCATGTGCAGAAGCCCTAGGTTCAATACCCCTCCCCCCAAGAAAGCCTCAGACTTTTCTTAAATGTGTAATCAATAGTATTTAGACCCCTAAATATTCTAGTGCTGGACAATTATTTTAGTTTACCATGATTTTTAAAAATTAATAAAAGCAATGAATTCCAATTTATTCATTTCTATTATTTATTATTATTATTTAATGATTTAATTTTATTTCATGTGAGTTGGTGTTTTGTCTGCATTAGGTCTGTGCCGGGATTTCAGAGCCCCTGGAACTGGGTTTACAGAGAATTGTGAGCTGCCATGTTGGTGCTGAGAATTGAACCTGGGTTCTTTGGAAGAACAGCAATGCTCTAACCTCCTGAGCCATCTCTCCAGGTCCCATCTCCATTTGAGAATTGAAGAAACATGTAGAAAACTATAAGAACTTGCATAGACATGTTCATCTCATAACACATACTGCAGTTATACTGTGCTCATTTCTTTGCTGTGTTGTATAACTGGTGTCCAGTGGCTGCCGTTTCATTATCGTAAAACATTATTGTAGTTCATTGTAGCTCACAGATCTTATTTGGGAGGCTATTAATTTTATTTTATGTGTGAGTGTTTTGCCTGCATGCATGTTTATGCACCACATGCGAGCTTGGTGCCCATGAATGCCAGAAGAGGGCATCACATCCCCTAGAGCTGAACTTACACATGTGTGGGAGCTGGGAATCGAACCCGGTCCTCTTTGGCAGCACAAGTGCTCTTACTACTGAGCCTTCTTTTTAGCCCATAAATACATTTTTTAATCATGTAAAAAAATCTTACTGAACAGATTAAAATTGCACGTTTCTCGTGGCTTTTTCTCCCTAATGCCCTGTAGCCATTGTCTCTTTCTAGCATGTAGCCGTCTTGCTCTGTTCATTCTGAAAGCGGTGGTTCTAAGCCTTTTTCTTGAGAGCTAGGCTGTGACTGTTTTATGTTTTTGGAGCTGAGAGGCAAAATTGAGACCACTAATATATCTACTTAACAAGAAGAGAGAAAACAAAGGTTACAACACTTTATTCTTGAAATTCAGATTCAATTCGCTGAGAAGGTGTAAACCAAACTGAAAATCTTAAGAACAAAATTTAATTTTTAAATTTTTATTTGAAATGATCTCTTTTCTGCTCCTAGTTTTTTTTTCTTTTTTCAGTATTTTATGGTGCTAAGGTCATCTTGACATGAAATTGGAAATTTTGATATAGTTTCTTCTTCAGGAGTTTTTGTTACTTTTACCATATTTACACGCTTTAATTAGACTCAATTACTTGTTATTGAATAATTACTAACTACATTGTTACTCATTAGTGCTTCTTTAGGAACCCTGTTTCCTGGTTCTTCCCCTACCCATCCTGGCGATCTGTATGATAATAACAATGGCAGCCATACTCTGTTAAGTGTTTGCCCTTCGTTTCTGTGAATTCCCTCGCTGCAGATCGAGAAGGGTTTCTTAAATTATGCATGTTCGGACCCTCTTCTCTAATCAGATGGTGTAACTGCTGTTTGTATAGCGTTTGTGTTGTGCTAGGCATCCTAAGTGAAGCCGAGTTTGAATGTGCACGGATGCTGTGTGTAGGTTGTCTGGAAACGCTGTGCTGTTTACGTAAGACACTGGACATCAGAGCTTTTGCTGTCTGTGTCCTCTTGGATTCCAAGAGCTTATTGTGTTTCCAAGGTGTCCTTGGCATCCTTGTATGTTCTTCTGTCGGGGGTCAATCTCCTCTTGGTTGCTCTGATGTTGATTTTATTATTATCTCCTCTGGAAAGATAAATTAATTTAGGGCAATCTGAGCTGAAATAATTTGTCTCTGCAGCTGGGAGCTGGTAAATCCGCCTCTCTCTAGAGTCCATCTTCCCTTGGCTGGAAGAAGCGCGCATTCACATGTGCTTGCAACCCTAGCCTGCCCGAGAATGTCTGTGCAGCTTCGAGACATGAATGGTCAGTGAAGCTCAGAACATTGCTGAGCCACCACGGCCTTTTCCTCCTGTGACAGGTCAAACTGTCACTGTTTGCCATTTTACTCCTGGAAAGGGCAAGGCTGAGGGCAACCTCTGTTTCTTTCTTCTCTTCCTAGGCGTCCTGTGCTCTCCCTGCCCAAACGGTGCCGGTAGCTTTGTGTTTCCATTTTAACTTTAAAAATTCAAACATTTTGCCGGGGTTTGTCCTGGCAGGTCATTTTTAGTTATGCTGTGTAAGATAATGGGATTTCCATGATGTCAGATGTCAGTGTTTCCTCGGATCAGACAGGATCCTCACATCACGTCTGTGTTTCCCACTTGCTCTGGTTCGTCTCTGCAAACGCCTTTTCTCATCGGTTGTATTTCCGCACACCGTCTTTCTCAACAGTTGGTCGGATGCCAGCCCGGGAATCGCCTTTCCTGCCCTGGTTTGTGTCCAGAGGCTTCCCGCCCGCTCCTCAACCCTGTCTCCCAGTAGGACTGTTTGAAAGAGGCTCATTCTTTCTTGTTACTATTCTTCCTTCTGGAGCCTCCTTCTGCTGAGGCAGGTGCAGGTCTAGCTGGTAGCTGAACCAATCACACCAGCCATAGTTCTCCAAATGCATAGTTTTTGAGCTCTAAAGAGTTCATTTTCTATTCTACCAACACGATTTTGGAAACCAGAGATTAAATAATTGATATAGCTAAAAAGTATTGCTTTGTGAAAAAAATCAGATCCAATATTGGAAGAAGAAAATTTTAACAAACCCTCCCTCACAGGGCCACCTCCTAATCATTTTTTTTTGTTTGTTTTCATTTGTAAGTATATAAAAAGAATGATCAGGATGTGGCCCTCCCAGGGATATCAACGAAAGATGGCATATCAAGTTATAATAAAACTAGGGACATCCCATCATATCAAGACTGGATGAGGCAACCCAGTACGAGGAAAAGGGTCCCAAAAGATGGGAAAAGTCAGACAGCCGTGCTCCTGCTGTTAGTATTCCCGCAGGAACTCCAAGCTACAGCTATAACATACATGCAGAGGACGTAGGTCAGAGCCACACAGGCTATCTGATTGTTGGTTGAGTGTCTGTGAGCTCCCAGGGGCCCTGGTTAGTTGATTCTATGGGTCGATTTCTTGTGGTGCCAAGACCTGTCTTAAATATCATGACTTTCTCAGACTAACGTTCCTTGCTAATGATCAGGAATGAGTTGTTCAGGGAACTCAACTTTTTTTCAGACTGCCACCTAGCCTGCCAGCACTTTCAGCAAATCGATATATTTAAAGTGGAATTGGAAAATTAATAGGGATTATATTACCACTAACTTGGCTTTTTGTAGTTGTTAAATCAGTTCCAATGAAATGATGAACAGTTACCCAAGCCGTTAAAAATTTAATATCCTCACTGTAAAGTGCCCAGTGTTTTCCTGACTGCCCCCGCGTTTCATTAAAGCATCAAATGTAAAGTGCTTTCTGTGCCACGGTATGATTAGTTATATGTCGAGAGCATGACAGATTCACTTGTGTGAGGAGACGCTGAGTAAGCGGTTCTGTTCGGCTGTGCCGAAATTGCCTTTATGCAGCACGGTGGACAGAACCTAGAAATAGAATTGGTTATTGATTTTGCTTATTTTGCATTTGTGGCAAGAGGAAAAATAAGACTCAGAACTGTTCTTTCAAGCATACAAATTCTGTGCAGAGTTTTTCTTTGTCGTTTTTGTCTGACGTTGGTCCTACCAGAACTTTCCATGTGATCCCACCTCCATATGTAACATCTGTGACAATCAACCTGCCTTTAATACCTGTTTAACTTATTAGCAGTTCTGCGTTCCCACAGAATTTGTGTTACCTTTTCTTACTCAGAATTCCCTTACTCTCTCATATTGGTTTATAGCAGAATATCGTTTTCAGTGTAAGACTTTCCTCATTTTTGTGTTGTTATTTAGTTATATATAATGAGTCTATTTTTTCTTAATTTTGAATTTAAATTATTCTAGCTTTTCAAATATGTTGAGGATTCGTTTTTTTCCACATCTAAGAAAATTTTGGCAAATAAGTGAGAGTCTTGGTTTTCTGTTAGAAATTGAAGTCAAGGTAGAGATGCGCAATTCATCAAACCACTTAAGCCAGGTACTTTTCAACCCTTGTAGCTTTTAGTTAATGCTGTGATTCAGAGTTTACCGGCGATGGAGGAGAAATAAGGTCTGTGGCTTATTGGTCATGAGATGCAGTCTTAAGGGACGACCAGAAGCTGGCGTTTGCGACTGCACACCATACCTCATGCCCCTTTTCTCAGAGGAGAGGAACTTCGCTTAGGCTTCCTGGATCATAGGAAAGGATTCTAGGGGCAAGACCAACCTCTCTTTGTGTTGTTCTGTGTATTATAAGAAAAGAAAGAAAAGAGAGAAAGCAGCATTTGATAGGAGGGGTGAGTACTCTCTAGTGAGTCTGGTAACCTTGTGAGAAGTAGGAGTCCTCATTTCTTCTACACTCGTTTATAATTGCTCAGTCAGCTGCTTGCAAGATCCACCTTGGCTTTGTATCTTTTTCTCCTATCCCCACCCCTTCCAATTATTTTATATCTTTAGGTATTTTGCCTGAATGTATGTCTGTGCACCCTGTATATCCGTGATGCCCATAGGGGCCAGAAGAGGGACCTGGATTCCTTGGGATTTGAGTTACAGATGGTTGTGAGCCTTCATATGGGTGCTGGGACTCAAACCTTAGTCCTCTGGAAGAACAGCCAGTGCTCTTAGCCACTGAGTCATCCATCTCTCCAGCCTCCTTTCTTCTGTGTTCTTTTGTCTAGCTCCCACCGTTTTAGTCACTGCCCCTTTGAAGGACAAAGTCTCTCACTCTCAGGTTCATGGATCCCATCCTTCTGGAATAATCAGACCATGCACAAGCTAAGGGGATGCAAGGAGTGTAAATCCAGTCTGTTCCAGTAAGATCCCAAACCAGCAAGAGCAGAACAACACATGGGCATCTCAGGAATCTAATCAAGCCTTAGGTTAGAGATTAAAAACCGGCTCTGGTTGGCTGTGATTTCCCTACAAACTAGATTATATTAAAATAGTTTGTGATCTGAATCTAGTAGATTCTTGATGAAGGTTCGGAGGGACCACTTACATGTATCATTAATAAATGTTAGTCATCTATTTTGATAACTCGTAGGTGTTCCCTATCTCTAGATGTTTGAATGTGTTCTAAAATATTAAATGTGTACATAAACAATCTGTTAAATAACTGAGTTAGTATAAAATTTTCCTTCTTAAAAAGCTAAATTTTACAGCTGGGCAGTGGTGGTGCATGCCTTTAATCCCAGCACTTGGGAGACAGAGGCAGGAGGATCTTAGTAAGATCAAGGCCAGCCTGATCTACAAAGTGAGTTCCAGAAATGCCAGAACTGTTACACAGAAAAACCCTGACTCAAAACAATACAAAGAAAAAAGAGCTTAATTTTGCAGCAAAAGTAGGGGTTTTGGCGATTGTGCCATTTGAGTATACACGCGACCTAATGGACAGCCCTATGGCAGACGGTTGAAGCCCATCACTAAATAGCTGGTGAACCCTTACATAGTTAGTCAAGTGAAGACCCCAAGCCCTGTAAGATGAAAAGCCAAATTGTTCTTTTAGGAGTTACATAAGGCCATACTCTGCTCTGGACACAGTGCCAACCACTGGGTGCTCGAAGATGTGGTGCCTGGCACCTGCCTTCTTGGAGCATGTGCTTGAGATGGGGAAGCTGACAGGGAACATGTGGGACTCGGCAGTAACTGTTTCAGCGGGGTGCAAAAATGAACCGGTGCACAGAAGCCAGGTTTCAGAAATGTGAGAGGTGAGTGACAGCTGAAGAAATGGGGAGAGTGACTTCTAGACAGTATGGGAGTTGACATTGAGTGATGAGGGCCGGCTCCTTTCTTTGGCCCACCTACAGTATTTTATTGTTACCCCAAAGCAAACTTTAGAAACCCCACATAGATCTACTTATGTGTCCTTTGGAAAATCCGAACAGGCCAGACAGCCTGAGTTTTGTTTTCATCCGTGGCTTCAGTTGGACTGGTGCTGTCTGGTTCCACATCTGGGCATGCTGGCTGGTGGCCAGGCACATTTGATTCGGAGTCACGCTGTCTCACCAGTGAAGGAAGAGGCTAGATTGAATGGGGAAGATGATCCGGATCAAGTGAAGGTTCTTGGTCCTTTCAAGTAGAGAAGAATTTCAAGATGTTACTTAGTGAAGAAGATTCCTCATCAGAGGAGAGCTTGGGGGGAAAGAGGGTTAATGCAGTGGGCTGAGTGGTATCCTCCCCAGATTCACGCATTCAAATCTTAGCTCCTTGGTCTGTCAGGATGTGGCAGTGTCCAGAACTAATACCTTTTAAAGAGAGTGACACCCTACCCCCATCTGATTGCTGTTCTTGTCACCAAAGGACGGGACATCAGAGACATGCATGCCTGGGAGGGCAGCCACGTTTGCCAGTCAGAGACAGGCCTCAGGGAAGGCCAGACGCCTAGCCCCCAGAATGGTGAGGAGCTACTCTGGTGTTTTGGTCGCTCATATGTGGCATTGCATCAAGTTTGCTCTTGTAAGTGATCTAAGGGGTCTTGAGGAGATAACTGATGGAGTAGAGACTGTTGACTCTAGGGGGGCAGAGACCATGTCTGTGTGTTGCTAGCCAACTCTGTAGTGTCGTCTGCACATCTGGCTGAAGGTTCTCCGCATGCTTATTGGATTAATTTAACTCACTGAGGGAGACATAGCCCTGGGCTCAGATGGAATTGTGGGTAGTGAAGGAACATTGGGTGTCACCGGAAACCTTTGGCCCTTCCTTCCTGTGTAAGGAGGTTGAGGAATGCCATCGTGGATCTACTACCTTGGCGTTGCAGGAGGCATTTAGATGCTGCCAACCCTACAGGCGTCAGCTCTTTACCTTGTCCACGAGGTAACTAAGAGCAGAATGGGTGCCTGGTGCTTCTGCCTTTGCTGCTTTATTTCAGACAATAAATGAAGTTCGTGTGTGCCTTAGGGGATCTTGAGATGAATACCCATTCTCTACCTGGTGCAAAGTTCTGGGGTTGCATTGCTGAGAGATGGCTTAGCAGTCAAGGTCACCTGCTGCTCTTACAGAGCCCCTAAGTTTGGTTCCCAAAACCCATGTGATAGCTCCCAATTGACTATAAGTACAGTTCCAGAGGGCCCATGCCGTTTTCTGGCCTCTGGGCACTTCATGTGTATACACAGTCAAAATACGTATGTATTAAATGTTTTTTAAAAAGGGAAAAAAAATGTGAGTGCCTCTGGTCCTGTGTGTGTCCCTTGTCACTGGCCTCCCACAGTATCAGCCCCATCCATTTGGGTTGATAGACGCGGAGGGGCACTCTGATTTTGTTGAGATGAGTAAGTTGATTGGTTGTCTCTGAGGATGTTTATTTCCTTGATGTTGCTGTGTTCTGTCTCTGGATGCTGCACCTCGGGTCTCCATGTCAACAGGTAACACTTCCGTGGAGTGTTTGGAAGTCGGCTCTCAGGAACTCTTGTTGTCCAGGATGACTAGCGTCCTGAGGCTGCGCGTGGATTTAACATCTCCTGTGCTTTGGCTTTGGTGAAGGAAGTAGAAGGCAATGAGAAGACCCAAGTTTCCTACCTGGTGACTTCAGCTTTGGTAATTGATATTGGCCATCTGTTTCTCTTATTAAATGTTGTGGGTATAACATTCTAGATTGTATACTAGATCTGCTAATTTGGGAGCAGCATGGACACTGTTGGCCTAAGATGCCAAACCTTGAACCACCAACTTTGATGGAAACAGCCACTTGCAACTGCTGTGTGAGTTTTCTCTCGAGCCCCGCTGTCGGTAGCAAACATTCTAAGTCTTAGCATGCACATCTTCAATGACAGTGACAGTATATTCGCTGATTGATTTGCTAAAAATACCTTCAGACATTTTCCTCAAATTCTTTTTGATGATTTATCTTACAATAAATTTAGCTTGTGAGATGAAAGCCGTTTCTCTTTAGCCTCCTGAATATTAGAAGTAAACAGTGTTCATCTCATGCAGAGTTGCTGACGGCTTTGACAAACCAATGCTGCGCCTCACTCGGAGGCATTAATCCCATGGCTGGCTGCGGCTGTCTTCCCATAGGAGAACTTGCCTTGACTGTGAAGTTCTGTGTCATTCAGAGCAACGTACTGGGCAGGGTCACTACTGCATATGGCCACCCTGTGATGAAAAGCTTAAGGCTGATGGGGACATATTGATCTTCTTATTAATTTGTGTGTGTGTGTGTGTCTGTGGGGGAAGCAAGTGTCATACTGTGTGTCACTGGAGCCGCCATGGGCAGGCATCCATCACTAGTGGAAATCAGCTTTGTGGGGTTATACTAAAACAGAAGCTGTTGGGCTGCGGCTTCCACATCTGACCACAGTTACAATATCACACCTGCATTTTAAAATGAACCTAAGATTGCTTGTAGTACTGAAGCACGATCAATTAAAATCTCAGAGACTGAAATTGGTGTTCAAGCTGAAGACCCAAAGAGAAAGCAGCCAGCTACTGGCTTACGTCGACTTCAGTCTGAAATGGTGATCCTGCCTCCAGGAATCTTAGAATGAGACTGTGTCAGAGAGATAGTTCCTGCTGTTTTATAATCCTCTCTAAGGCTGAGATTAAAGGCGTGCACCACTGGGATTAAAGTCATGCACCGCCTGGTTTCTATGGCAACTGCGATTCAAGGTGTCTGTAAGGCTGACCAGTGGGGCTGTTTTCCTCTCAGATCTTCAGGCAAGCTTTATTTGTTAAAATACAGTTGAAATGCCACTACACAGTACAGTGCTGTTCCGTCTGCTGCTCCCTCAGCCCCCGAGAAGACTGTGACTTACTGTGGTGGTTGGCCTTAATCACATGACCAATGTTTCTTCACTACAGCTGTCAGTACAAATCTACTGTGGCCAGTCTGTACTGGAGGACATGGGGTTTCCCTCTGCCCAGGAAAGGGGGCTGTGGTAGTTACACCTGTTATTTGGGGTGTTTGCAACAGTATGTACTTACAGTTACTTGTTTTATATTTTGTTGCATTTGAGTCTACCTTAGGTTGTCACTCAGTGTCCTAGCTCTGGCCATCTGGCGCTCTCTGAGTTATGTTCTTTGACCTTCCCGGTCATAGTGGAACTTTTCATTTATTTTAAGAGTATATCCTAACTTTGCGGCCATATGTGATGCTACAGGATCATCTTCGCCTTTCCTGCTGAGACCTGGGGGCAGCCATGTCTTCCGCGAGCACTGCTCTCCCTTAGCAAAGACTTTTAGTCCCTGACTGTGACATGTGCCGCTGGCCTTCCCTCCTCTGCCGCATAGAAGAGTTTTAGCCCCATATTTTAAAAAAAAAAAAAAAAAACTTTTTAACTTTTAGATTTTTATAAATTTTTTATGTGTATATGTGTTTTACCTGCATGTATGTCTGTACCATGTATGTACCTGGTGCCTAAGGAGACCTGAAAGGGACATCAGATCCTCTGGAGATGGAAGTATGGGAAGTTCTGAGCCATTGTGTATGTGCTGGGAATTGAATCCAGTCCTCTGGAAGAGCAGCCAGTACTCTTAACCACCGAGCCACCTCTCCAGCCCTTAGCCCCAGTTTAAGAGATGTTTACATTTCTATAGTAAGCTATACCAGTTCTGTTAAGTGCTGGGAGCCAAAACTGTTCAATAGTTTTAACTTATATTTCTTTGGAGAACGAATGTTCTGTTGTAGGTTTAATAAAGAACTGTACAAACAAGTAAAATAAAATGGAGAACAAAGCTAACGGAACTCAGACTTGTGTAGAACGTGCTGTCAGGGTTGCCGCGGGCAGTGGTGGTGCAGAGCTTTGTGGTTGCCTTTGTGAGCAGAGGGAGCTCTGGGGATGAACCCAGGGCCGAGAGCTTCTTCCTGTTTAGACCAGGCTGGCCTTGAACTCACAGAGTTTTCCTGGTCTCTGCCTCCTGATGGCTGAGGTTAAAGGCATGTACCACCATATTCACACATGTAACATTCTGATTTCTTCCCCTCCAGCCCTCTTCTGTCTCCCTCCACCTCTGTGAACTTTCTCCTCCCTCGTTACGGGTCCCTTTTCTATTTATTCTGTCTTATGATTATCGAGTTCTACCAAGGCCTTCTTTCCTTCTTCCTTCTGCAGCCTGTGGAGATTGATGCAAGTGTCAGGCCAGCCTGGGCAACAAAGTGTGAGAGCCAAAGTCACATTTTTAAGTTTTAATTACCATGCCTAAGAGAACCATGAAACAAAAATGCCTCTGATCTGCAAGCCCCTTGCCCAAGGACAGACAATTCCTGAAATGCTGGAGGCTATGTTTATGGGAGATACAAGTCATGTGTTTTCTCTTCTCTGAACATGCTTGTTTGACCACCTGCACCAGTTGTGCTTGATCACGTGTGGGCGGGAAGTTCATAGGCTGGAGGTACGTCAGGATGTATGCTTGTCCCTGATCGGAATGAGTTTTCTTTCTTAAGCCCTTGTCATTCTCGATTCTGGCCATTTTCCAGGAACCGGGACATGGACCTGACCAGAGCTCACCCACCTGGCCAGTATTTAATTAAAGCTTGCCTCAAATTTGGCTTTAAACTGTGGTAGTGGTTATTCTTGCCACTGGGATTAACAAAAGTAAGACTGTTTAAAAACAAACAAAACCACAGAGAAACCCTGTCTTGAAAAACAAAAACAAACAAGCAAACAAAAGAAAACAAAACCATGATTTTTTTTTTTGCCAGTTAAGATGGTGCATATATAATATATGTAATTCATTAATATATACTTGGGACAGAATGATTGTAAGAGGCAGAGGACCAAGAATTCTGATGTCTGCTACAGTACTATCCGTCTTCTAGATATGACACCCATGAAATGCAACAAGATGGCTCCCTAAAGAAGACCTGAACAATAACATCACCAGTTGGCATGCCAGGAGAAGGGGAGAATTCTCACCAGGGCTCTAATCTTAGCACTTTACAGCTGCTGAGAGGGAGAATTAGTTTGCCCCAGGGGTGAGTGTCCTAATTGTTTATCCAGTACCAAGTGGTAAGCTCTAAAAACACACATCTAAACAACACTAAATGGATTCCACAGGTTATATTTACATATTTATTCATATAACTGTAAAAATGATAATTAAAGAATAAGAGGCTATGAATTTGAGAAGGTGTGGGGATGACACGGGAGGGGCTGGAGTGGGTAGAGGGAGGGGACGTGATGTAACTGTGTTTTAATTAAATATAATAAGAGGACTCACCTTCTTTTAAAACAAAACCTGTTTTTCAAAGGATATCTTAAGATCCTAGTAGCAATTATTTCTCTCCCGTTCTCCTTCTCTGTGATTTCACATCACAGAGATGTGCTGTCAGATTCTGCCTTTATAGCTAAGTTGTAATAATTATGGCTTTAAGGAAATATGAACTCTTTTTTCACAACCTGCTTTAAAACTTTTGTGAAATCATAGCGCAGCTTGACACTAAGGAGTCATAGTTTCATGGTTCATTTTATTTTCTAGAAACATTTGCTAAAAATTCTAATTAGCTGTGATTTTAGGATTAAGAGAGAAACCACACATGACCCCATCTCTGTCTACATATGTAAAATTAAAATCCTTATAATTTTGAAAAATTATAGGAGTCCTTATTTTCCCATGAGAAAACATTAGGTTTTTAGATTGCTTTTGTAATCACTTTGCTTCTTTCTTTTTCTTTCTTTCTTTCTTTCTTTCTTTCTTTCTTTCTTTCTTTCTTTCTTTCTTTCCTTCCTTCCTTCCTTCCTTCCCTCCCTCCCTCCCTCCCTCCCTCCCTCCCTCCCTTCCTTCCTTCCTTCCTTCCTTCCATTGCTTCCCAAACTTTCAGAGCTACAGATTTCTGGTTTAGTAGTTTTGGGGGAGGCTCTAGTTATTGGTATTAATGCTGGTTGTTGGGGCTGCTGTTCAAGAATGACTGTGCCATCATGTGTGATCCTCCAGGAACCTAGAGATGTGCTGCAGAGATGGCTGAAGAAAGTCAGGTTGAGAAAAAGCCCTTTCCCCAGGACCACATGGTGAACTGGGGTAAATAGCTACCAGAGTCCACGAAGACTTCATTTTTTCCCCATTTCACGTCAGGAATTTAGTCCCCTCAAACACCTCTGTGAATTCAGACATGTTTGTCTCATTCTTTGTGGAGCTCTGATGTGAGATTCCCTCTGTATGCTGTGATTGTATTTTTATTACCTTTGGTTAATAAAGAAGCTGCTTTGGCCTATGGCAGGGCACAATAGAGATAGGCAGGAAAACTAAGCTGAATACAGGGAGGGAGAAAGAAGGCAGACTCAGGCAGATACCACGTAGCTGTGGAGGGAGAAAGATGCTGGAATTTCCCGTAGGCCACAACCTTGTGGTGACACAGATTAATAGAAGTGGGCTAATTTAAGATGTAAGAGCTAGCTAGGAATATGCCTAAACTATTGGCCAAACATTGTTGTTATTAATATGGTTTCTGTATGATTATTTGGGTATGGGCAGCTAGGAAACCAACACATAGTCTCTGTTTACAGAGCTCTTTAGAAACAATCCTTTTAGTGTTCACGTATTTATTTAGTTATTAATGTTTGAGGTGTTTTCTCTTTTGAAGATATAACTATTAAAGGTGCTGGTGAGCCGGCTCAGCAAGAATGAATGCCAGGATAGCCCATGGACCCCTGAACTCACATAGAGGGGGATGGAGAGAACTGAGTCCTCAGAGTGACCCTCTAACCTCTGACCTCCACACACGGGTGACAGGCATACATGCACCAATAATAACTTAAAAAAATTCAGAAAGATAGCATTAAGGTAGAGTCCGCTTTACAGAAATCAAACTTTTATTTTACTTGTTAAGGCTCCCACAGTTAATCATGAGAAAAACAGGCATCTCCTGCTTGGCCTTTTTTTTTTTTTTTTTAAATCTTTTTAATGCTAACTTGTGATGGTTCTGTGTAGAACCTTTGTTTGTGGGCCTAGCAAGTGAGGGTGGGTGGTGAATGATCCAGGACTAGGAGTCTGAAAACCACACTACTAGAGTACCCTCTGGTGATACCGATTGCTGTGTATCTTTTGCTGCACCTATGGGGAACATGAGTGAGTGAGTGAGTGAGTGAGTGACTGTGTGTGTGTGTGTGTGTGTGTGTGTGTGTGTGTGTGTATGTTTGGGAAGGGGGCACAAGGAAAACTATGTTATTGCAAACATGGCCCTGCTGAGTCCTGATTTAAAGCGACTTGTACCAGCCACTCTGCGCCGCCTTCCATGCTTTCTAAAGTTCATGTTGAGCTCGTGGTGTATTCTAAGGCCTGTGTGTGATACTTTAGCTTTATTTAACCGTCAGCCTTTCAGGGATCGTTCTGAGGAAACTGTTCTGCTTATGGGGTATCAATTTGACCAAGGTCTCATTCACATTCAGAATAAGCAATTAAGCTGGGACTTAAAGACCTGACTTTTTGACACGGGAAGTATGGTTGCCTCTCCTTTGGCTTTATTACTCAGGTGGGAGTTGTATGCAACAATCTGCACTTCTTGAAATAAATTTCAAAACTGTTCCCATGTCTGTCTGTCCCCAAGTGTGTATGTATGTATTTGTGTCCCAGTCTGTAACTTGGTCAGCTCTTTTCTTAAAATGTCATGAGAAGAGTGACAGATAACTTTGTTTTGGGAGGTGCGTGCCTTCCCGGAGGCACAGCTGAAAGGGTCTCCCTGTTGCTGTTTTCCTGGGAGATTTTATGGTAGCTCTTTGGGTGTTAAAAGCAGTGTGTGATGGAGCTCCAATTTGTCTTAAGACCACAGAGAGCTTCTGTGAGGCACACACCACTAACTGCAGGGTTCTTTGTCTTCATTCTCCCTTGCTGTGTCTGAGGGCTTGCTGAACAAAGGCAGTCCTCTAAGTGCCCCAGGTAACCCAGTCCCAGGAGGCACTTGGGCAAAACTCACAGGGAGATTTAAGATTGCTTCATCACCTTCCCCCTTTGTCCTCAAAGCCTTCTTACCTCTTGGGATAGGAGTGTAAATTTTAGCAAAATACTTCATAATAGCATTCAGATTTATAATAACTGAATGGTGGGTACTTCTGATAACTAGATACTTCAAACAAATACATAATAATTAACACCAGCAGTCAAGCCATTGCTGTATCAATAGGAAGACTAGTATTAGTACTGACTCTTAGATCTTTCCCTTGCTCGCTGAGTAGCCTTGAAAGAAGAGATCACTCATTCCTCTGGGTGTCAGCTTTGTTTCTATTAAGTTATGCTACTGTCTGGCCCTGTGTTTTCCCTAGAGGGCAAGAGGGTGTGTATTATACAAACAGACGTCTGTGTAACGGCACAGGGTGGTGCCTCTCTCCTAGAAATATTTTTTGTTTATGAAAAAGTTCTAAAATAAAAACACAAAGGCTCAAATAGGGCGTAGGCATCTTGGAGAAACGGGTTTGAAGCAAGACTGTCATGTGACCCATGGGAAATACATCTTTAGGAAGAATGCATTGCCTCGGGGCATTAGTGAAAGGGTCATGCTTATGGAGGGTCAGTTAGAGCCTTTGGGATGGCAGGACACTTTGCAGCTGGTAGTGGCACTTATGTGTTTGAATTTACCGAATTGTGTCCCTTGAACACGAAGATGCTTACGTGACTCTGTGGTAGAGTTGTGCGCTTATATGCAGAGCCCTGAGTTTAAGCTCACTGCAGAACATAAATACATCAATAATTAAAGACATAGAGTTTAGAAGCAGCTTGTGAGTGGAGAATTCAGTCAAAGAAAGAGCATAGTGGTGAATATTCACAGTGCCCCCGGCATCTCCCCAAGGCCAGTGAATGTACCGTTGTTTGGTGCAGATTTTGTGACCAGAGGATCCATTTTGGGAAATCACATTCCTGGCTGTGTTCCTAGTGATAGCAGAAACATGCTGAGGGATGGGTAGCAGGGACATACAGAGGGATGAGTCCCTTGATGCCCCTCCATAGCCTAGCCTTTGTGCGTGCGTGCATGTGTGTGCGTGTATGTGTGTGTGTGTGTGAGATCAGTGCACTGCTGTGGTGCCAGTCCAGTGAGCATTTTGATGATGATTCGGCTTCTGATGAGGAAAGAGAACACTCAGGTCTCAGGACAATGGCCTCATCTTTCTGTCATTCACCAAGCTTTGCATCAGAAGTTGACAGGTTGGTGTTGATTGTGTGTCTCTAAAAATACTGAAGCAAGTTGAAAATTTATATCTTAACTCCAAGAAGCATGTATGATAACCTTTACTGTTTCTCTACATGGCTCTGTGTGGGGAATATGAACCTGGGCTACCATGCTTCTGGTTTTTTTTTTTTTTTCGATCTTTATTTAAGTTGCAAAATGCTATTTTGTGTGTGAGCATGTACAGGCGTGTGGGTGTGGGTGTGTGGGGGTGTGTAGAGGCCACAAGAGGGTGTCAGATCCCTTAGAGCTGAGTGACAGGTGGCTCAAGTGGCCCGACCGGGCTCTAGGAAGAGTTGCAAACACGCCCACTGCTGACCTGCCCCTCACTTCTGCTACCCTCCTGTTCCATGCTAAAGTATAAAACAGCCTACGGGCGACACACAGCTTCTACAGCACACCAAACTGTTAAACAGTCAAAGACGCTTAAAAAGGAGAGCAGCCTGGATGGCCCAGTTAACCAGAACACTGCCTCCTGCCCCTCTTCAACTCTTTTACACTTTGATAATTACTCTGAAAACAGAGAACAGTAAGATGGGGTGCTGAAACGCAGAATTCCAAATTTGTGTTTAGTTTGTAACTTTCTGTAAAAGCCAAGATTCACTTAGGAAATGAACGCACAGAAACAGGCAGTGTCAACTCCAGACAGGTTGGCCAGCACCATCCTTGCCACAGAGCTCTCTTCAGAGCCGCGCTCCTCTTTCCTTTTGTCTTTCCCCAGGAGAGCAGTGGATTCAGGGCCTAGATCTGCACCCATGTGAGGGTCAAGGTAGTTCTTAAATCCGGATCTTCTAAGTCTGGCAGTTTTCACTTGAAGAGAACATACAGAAATCACTTTAGAGTCTGCGTGTAAAACTACTAAAACCAAAAATTCTTCGTTGTCAGTCAGGACTAGAATATAAAATGAGGACTGGTGGGGCAGAAACAGTCGGCTGTCTAAACATGTATGTCTCCTGTGCTGACCAATTAGATGCCATGTGCAGCCAACTGAACTCTGATGTAATGCCACAGCTCCGATCTGAAGGAACAAGGTTGCCCTGGCGGTGGTGGCGCACGCCCTTAATCCCAGCACTCCCAAGGCAGAGGCAGGCAGAACTCTGTGAGTTCGAGGCCAGCCTGGTCTACAGAGTTAGTTTCAGGATAGGCTTCAAAACTACAGAGAAACTTTGTCTTGAAAAACCAAAATAAAGGAAAAAGGAAACTTGTAACTACCTTAATTAAAATGTTTTCAGATTCAGTTAATTTTTAGCAACACTACACTCCTACAGGGATCACAAAGTCTGTGTTCATCTTCCTGTAAACAAATGTTATACTCATTGTTCGAACAGAAAATTTTGACTAAAAGAAGCAAGTCAAAGCCAAAAACAACTCACCCCCAGATATTAGAATTTATTCCTGGAAGACAATGAGAAAGCAAAGAGAAAAAAGAATTCAATTAAGCCTTCATTTTCTCTGTCTACAATGGAAACAAGTCTGGTAAGACCCGGAAAGAATGGCCTCTCCCAGGCTGGGGCTATGGTTCAGTAAAGAGCTTACTGTGCAAGCCCGGACCTAATTCTGATCCCAGCCACCATGTAATAGGACAGGCATGGTGCCTGCAGTCAGGAGGCTGAGGCAGATGCACCCTTGCTGCTCAGTGGCCAGCTAGCCTGACGTAGCTGGAGAGTTGTAGTTCTACCAGCGAGAGGTGTGGGCTCCAAAACAAGGTGGGCAGAGACACCCAAAGAGTGTGGGTGTGCATCTGTGTGTACACACATACACACACAATGCACACATGTGCATGCATACACACGCACGTGTACACACGCGCACTAATAATGATAACATAAATCTTTTTTTCTCCTCAGAATGGAAGAAAATAAGTCATAAATGGCTCTTGCCATAGAAACACTAACCATGTGTGGAATATGCAGCCAGTCACTGTCCTATATGTGAGGGTCCTTTGGCTGCTTTTTTTGTTGGTGGTTTTGGTGCTTATGTGATTCTTCTGTGGATTCTCCTTTGAATTACTCATAGCATCTTACTGTTCCTTCAGTAGTCAGTTAAAAAAATTATTTGCCTGTGTTTATTTTTTTTAAATATAATTTTTATTGAAAAAAAATTTCCGCCTCCTCCCCGCCTCCCATTTCCCTCCCCGTCTCCCTTTTCCCCCCTCCTCCCTCTCCTCTGCCCTTCCCCCCACTCCTCTCCCCCTCCCTCTCCAGTCTGAGGGGCAGTCAGGGTTCCCTGCCCTGTGGAAAGTCCAAAGTCATCCCCGCTTCATCCTGGTCTAGGAAGGTGGACATCCAAACTGGCTAGGCTCCCACAAAGCCAGAACATGAAGTAGGATCAAAACCTAGTGGCATTGTCCTTGGCTTCTCAGCAGCCCTCATTGTCCGCCATATTCAGAGTCTGTTTTTATCCCATGCTTTTTCAGTCGCAGTCCAGCTGGCCTTGGTGAGCTCACAATAGATCAGCCCCACTGTCTCCGTGGGTGGGTGCACCCCTCGTGGTCCTGACTTCTTTGCTCATATTTTCCCTCCTTCTGCTCCTCCTTGGGACATTGGGAGCTCAGTCCGGTGCTCCAGTGTGGTTCTCTGTCTCTATCTCCATCCATCTCCAGATGAAGGTTCTATGGTGATATGCAAGATATTCATCAGTATGGCTATAGGATAGGGTCATTTCAGGTTCTCTGTCCTCAGCTGCCCCAGGAACTAACTGGGGACATCGCCCTGGGCACCTGGGAGCACCAAATCTCTTGCCAACCCTAAGATGGCTCCCTTAATTAAGATGTGTGCTTCCCTGCTCCCCTATCCAACCTTCCTTTATCCCAAACATCCCGTTTCCCAAGTTCCCCCCAACCTCCCCTTCTCATTTTTCTCTCCCCATCTCCCCTTACCTCCCTCCCCCCCCCAAGATCCCATTTTTTGCCCGGCAATCTTGTCTACTTCCCATAATCAGGAGGATAGCTATATGTTTTTCTTTGGGATCACCTTCTTATTTAGCTTCTTTAGGAGATCAAATTATAGACTCACTGACCTTTATTTATCTCTAGAAACCAATTATGAGTGAGTACATCCCATGTTCATCTTTTTGGGTCTGGGTTACCTCACTCAGGATAGTGTGTTCTATTTCCATCCATTTGCATGCAAAATTCGAGAAGTCATTGTTTTTTACCGCTGAGTAGTATTCTAATGTGTATATATTCCACACTTTCTTCATCCATTCTTCCATTGAAGGACATCTAGGTTGTTTCCAGGTTCTGGCTATTACAAATAATGCTGCTATGAACATAGTTGAACAAATGCCCCTGTCATATGATCGGGCATCTCTTGGATATATTCCCAAGAGTGGCATTGCTGGGTCCAGGGGTAGGTTGATCCCGAATTTCCTGAGAAGCCGCCACACTGCTTTCCAAAGTGGTTGCACAAGTTTGCATTCCCACCAGCAATGGATGAGGGTACCCCTTTCTCCACAACCTCTCCAGCAAAGGGTATCATTGGTGTTTTTGATTTTAGCCATTCTGACAGGTGTAAGATGATATCTCAAAGTTGTTTTGATTTGCATTTCCCTGATCGCTAAGGAGGTTGAGCATAACCTTAAGTGTCTTTTAGCCATTTGAATTTCTTCTGTTGAGAATTCTCTGTTCAGGTCAGTGCCCCAATTTTTAATTGGATTAATTAGCATTTTAACGTCTAGTTTCTTGAGTTCTTTATATATTTTGGAGATCAGACCTTTGTCTGTTGCGGGGGTGGTGAAGATCTTCTCCCAGTCAGTGGGTTGCCTTTTTGTCTTAGTGACAGTGTCCTTTGCTTTGCAGAAGCTTCTCAGTTTCAGTAGGTCCCATTTATTCAATGTTGCCCTTAATGTCTGTGCTGCTGGGGTTATACATAGGAAGCGATCGCCTGTGCCCATCTGTTGTAGGGTACTTCCCACTTTCTCTTCTATCAGGTTTTTTTCATAGGGTCACATGATGAAGCCTGAGGTTTATCAGACTTCCAAATGAACACACTGCTTCTGGGGTGGTAGAGGGTTCTTTCTTGAAAAGCACCTTTCCTCCTGCATGCCCATGAAGAAGGAGCATATTTCCCTGGAACCCCCCTCTTGTTGGGTCAGGCTCCACCTCCTGCATGCCCATGAAGAAGGCGCATATTTCACGGGAGCCTTCCATCTGTTGGGTCGGGCCTACCGTGCGTCAGCTGACTTAGCCGTAGTTTCCCCTCCAAAGGTCTTGTCTCCAGAGTGCCACTTTGAGGGTTAAGGCTACAACATAACAAACTTTGCTGTGGATGTAAAGTCCATTTTATAAGAAGGTGAGGCACTTTTAGAAGCAGAAATCACAGTCTAAGGTACGGGTGGCGTGGAGAGCTGTCCCTTGTGAAGCCAGATGAGCGCCAGCCAGCCCTCAGCAGACCCTTGCCAGTGTGGATACTTGGAATGGGGTAGATATACCAACCCACTGCTGCTCCAGCTTTTCCCTTGTGGCGAAAGACGACAATAAACTTGCCTTTAAAATCTTTCAATTTAGGTTAAGTTAGGGTTCCCTTGGCGCCAGTAGATGACTTCAGGTCCCTCCCGCTTATATAATAGCATCCTAGAAAATCCAAATGCTCTTTGTGTTTCCAGTTCTTGGCTTTTCCACCTAACTGCCTTTACTTGTTTGATGATAATGGGCTACCGTCACTTATGAAATAATCCAGCATGATCTTTCTTCCTTGGAATGGCACTTGTATCATGGCGGTGTCATCTCAGGTCCCGTGGCTCTCCTCCCAGGCCTGATGCCTTTTCTTGTCATTTATTAAGGTGTGTTTGGTGTGTGGCATGTCGTCACCTTGTAAATCCTCCTAGCGATACCTTTTCTGACTGCCGTGGGCACACCTGTCTCTGCAGCACTTGCTCCCTGCTCTGTGTTTTTGCAGGCTCTAAGCTGCTAATGTCATGGTGCTGAGGGATGTTTGACAGCATTGTGGACCAGGGCACAGAGCCAGCGACTGGTTCACAAGAATCAGCCATAGAGAATATAGAAGACCCAGGAAGACAGAGAACCACACAGGAGAAAATAGGGAGGGACTTAGAGATTCATGTTTTTTTTTTTGTGGGGAGGGAGTGGGGTGGGACGAATGGAGAGACATTCTCTTGCTGTGTCTCTTGCCAAAAGAAAGGTCAGCTGGCTGTTTCTTGGCCCCACTGAAATATCAGGTTTTCACTCCAACATCTGACTTCCAAGTCTTTATTAGTAGATAGAACAATAGAGACCTAGTCAAAAACTACAGTTGGCAACAGCAACAGAGTCCATGGGACTGCAGATGGTTGTTAAAATATCACTAGATTCAGGTGTAGCTGCTAAGCCGATGGGATGGGGGTTGGGGAAATGGCAGGTTATTCATTTATAACACCTAGCCAAGGAGCAGCAGACACCTTGTCACCTGGGAAGAGCCAACTGGCATACCTGTTTTCTTCTCAGACTCAGCATTGATCATGGGAAGCTTGTCATGTATCCAGAGGTGTCCTCAAATTTTCTGTGGAGCTGCAACTGGTCTTGAACTCCTGATCTTCCTTACCCTACCTCTCAAACCCTGGGATTGCATATGTGTGCCTGCACACTTGCCTCATCAGGCCTTGGATCTGTGTTTTTTTAACCTTGTTCTATCATTAAGGGTTTTAGTCTGAATATTTCTGGCTTTTTCTTCTCCTAGGCCTGTCGTCTCCTATTAGCTATGGTTACAGCTGTGAATTCCATGACATCTAACAGCCAACAAACTAGATTTAGATTTTGCTCTAAAATACTTTGTCCCCAGGTTGGGGATCGAATCCAGGGCTGTGCACACAGGAACTAAGTGCTTTCCTATGGAGTCAGGTCCTAGCTTCTGAAATGTGTGTAAGCTGAGCCTGTTATTTCACCCTTCCAGGCCTGATGCTGGGCTAGGAGAACTCTTAGATAACTCTCACGTCAGCGCTGTGGTGGCAGTGAGAGGAAGTCTGTACCTGTAGAAGGGAAAGGCTGGAACCGGGTCATGTCGTAAGAGATCAGAAGAGCATGGAGGAGGACAGAGGTCACAGCGGTGGCTGAGCGAAGGCTGAAACTTGAAGATGCGTTTGTTTGATTTCTCTCATGTGAAAGGTTTCTTAATCTTGGAAGACATCCTCAATGTCTGTTTCTGTTTGTGAGAAAGCCACCTTAAAGGAGTAAAGTCTTATTTTGTTCAAGGTTTTAGCCTGTGGTCAGCTGGCTCCATTGTTTTTGTACCCATGGTAGCATAGTGTATTGTTGGTATAGGTGTGTAAGAGCCGTGTGTACCTCGTGTGCATAGGAAACAGGATTGGGAGGAAGGAGGGGGCCCCAGACATCCTAAGATGACTTAGCTTCCTCACACCAGCCCCCACTTTCTGATAGTGCCACAGGCTGGCAAACAAGCTAGATTAGATATGACAGTTCCAGACTGTAACTGAAATTGATCTTTTGTTAAAAGACAGACGTTAACCAGGAAAGATTTAAGACCATTTGCTTCTTTATATTTCCATCACAATGAGGTTAGCATCTTAAATTTTTAAAAAAAGATTTCAAAGAATTTTTAATCAACAACAGTAACTGTTTCTGCTTTACAAATGGGGATTACCCATTGTAGAATGCTGTGTGTGTCCCGTGCTACCTGACTTCCTGTGTCAGGGTTCTCTAGACCTGGAAGATGTTGTGTAGTAGACCAGGCTGCAGAAGTAATGATGACACCCAAGGTAAATGCTGTTTGCCCTCTTGAATTTATATTAGGGATGAATCCACAACCCCTAATCCGCATTAATCTATATTCTCTCTCTCTCTCTCTCTCTCTCTCTCTCTCTCTCTCTCTCTCTCTCTCTCTCTCTCTCAATTTAAATTATTTTTTTCTCTTTCTTTAGCCAGGGTCTCATGTTGCGCAGGCTGCCCCCAATCTACTGCCTGAGCTAATGATGACCTTGAGCTCTTGACCCTATCAGATGGTTGAACATTGATGAACACTACCACGCACGACTTCTGTGGTACCAGTGGCAGATAGGCAGACACTGTATCAGTGACACCTCCACTCCCTTTGGATTCTTGTGTAATTAAACAATTTGTACACATTCAGATAGTCTAAGGTTATCTGTGTCTGTCCGTGGGGGGAGACTTTGGTTACCCACAGTGTGACTGACGAAACTCTACGTTAGTTAATGTTTTCCTTGAATTTCTCGACTTGTCTATGTCCCAAATGGAAGGTGAGCTGTGCTATTGCTAGGGATCAGTGTCTGTTGTGTGGTGGTGGAGGTGTCAGTTGATAGCCTGAAGTACTTTGCACTAGTTTTGTAAATACGCCGAATCTTACATTGCAGCAGACTATGATTTCCAGGACCCTCTTTTCCGTTGTGGTTAAGGGCAGGGCATCCATTTGAAGGGATGGCGCAGCACGAATGTCTCCTTTATCACAGCTGCTTTAGTGTGCTCTCGAGAATTGTTGTGCTACATCCTCTCGAGACCCTGCTTTGCATGGCCATTTCACTGCGTGGGAAGAGGCCCCTCGGAATGAGCTGCCCCTGCTCACAAGAGCCTCTGTTTGCACACCATCCAAGCTCTTCCATCTCTCAAGGCTGAGAGTGGATGCGAAGAGATGGATGAGAGTCATTTTCCTAGCTTAAGCAATCACTTCATCTCTGGGAAACAAATGTGTTCTGTGTGGTGGATGCACTTAGGAGACCGTGTCCCCGGCGTGAGGTCTCTGTGTTTACAGCCCATCGCGTCTCTTTACGGCTCTTCTCATCACATGCTGTTTCCATGGGTTCGGGGAGCCTTGTAGAGGGAAATTTGCCTTCCCGGGATCTTGTGACAGTGGTTGCATCAGCCTCATGGAACAAAACCAAACCTTCACGCCTGGGTTTAAGATATAAGGCACACCAGGAAGTTCTGATAGTCCACAGACCCGAACTCATTGGGGCTTTGGATGCTGTCTTTGGGGGATGTTCTGGCTTTAGGAAGAGATCTGCTCCCTGGAGAAGCTCCATTGAGAGGACAAGGTGATTGCGACACACGCCTCTTCACCCTCCCAATCCTGGGGCTTACTTAGACCCCAGATTTGGGTTTCCAAGAAAGATGCAGGGACTTTTTCAGAGCTGAAAATAAAAGCCTCATTGGCTACCTTTTTGGACAGTATTATACAACCTACTTATTATTTTGATATAGTTGAAAGAAATCAAAGCTTTGCTCAGCCCTTCTTTCATGAATCCCACCAGAGATTTTACCACTTGAGAAAAACCCCTTCATGGAACTAGTCCAGCAACAAAGGAAAAATGGCTCAGTCAGTTGGAATTCACTGTTTTGCAACCCTGTGACTGTGTGTGGTTGTTTGCCCCCAGAGAGGTGTTGGGGGCCACATAATATCAGCCCATGAGGTACCCAGCTGACGACATTTTCTTATTACCTTTGCCAGGTTTCAACTGATCAGGTTTCTCTGTTCCCCCCAGCTGATGACCAGTTAACTGGAGTGGGGAGGACTGGAGAACATGGCGCCTAAGAAAACAGTGTGGCGATGGAGCTTAAAATCCTATCATCCCCAAGCAGCTCTCTAGAACAGATAACTAGGCTTTATCAATGAAAAAAAAAATGCCAGTTAGGAATAAGAAGCATCGAGTGATTAACTATATGTTAAATATCAGCTGATGTTATTGTCTGGATTTATTTTTAGTTCTCAGCTTACACAAATAAACTACAAAAGATTGTAATGTAAAAGAGGTGTGCTGCCTAAATATTTGAATATATTAAGGAGGTATTATTTATATATTTAAGGAATTATAATGTTGAAGTTAAAAACAAGCCATATTTAAAATATAAATATTGGCCTATGAAATATGAAATGATGCGACAGTGGAATTTGTTCGCATAAAGGCCAAGTGGTCCAGACAGTATATGGAGAACGATTGGCTTGCATTATTAAAGCTGGAAGACAGGCACATGGGGTCTTCTTCCTGTCTGTGTTCAGGACTGAAGTAATGTGTCGGAACATCTCAGAGAGGGAACTGTAGGTGAAGTTATATAATAATGCTTTAGTTCCTTGGAGGGGAGAACAGGGCAGGGAACAAGAATCCTTAACAGAAATTCTTTTGTGTGGAATGTTTTAGCCACTTGCTGGCTGTTGAATTTAAATTCATGCAGTGTATCTGTCTACTGATCCATGGCACTATGTATTTTCTGTATGATGCTCTACAGCATCAGCAACTCCAGGAGAGTCCCTGGCATACTGGGTTGTGGTCCTTGAGCATCTCTGAACTGCATGGACGTGGCTTCTAGACGCTAAGGTAGAGGCTGTTATTCCACTTCAGCACTTATGTTCCTTTCAGGGTGACTCTGCCCACCTGATTTAGCTTGGCCTTCCTCTTGAATCATGCAATTCATGAAGGTCATGGGTGCCACCTACTTGGTTCTAGAAGGGCCGTGTCTGATTCTTCCCTTGGTTCACTCAAGTGGCTTCCAATTACGCATCTACCTCTAGGTTATGGTTGAGTTCCTGTGGCAGAGATCTCTCCCCCTCCACCATTTCACCTTCAGAACTGTTGTTACACTCTGGAAGATTTTCCAATTACTACATCTAATTAGAGGGAAGAATAAATTACCGAAGCAAGTTAAATTATCTTGTGTGTCATAACAATAATTAACATTCAAATAGGAAGCTGCTGCCATTTTTATAAACACCACTAAGTGGAGGCAGCCCCCCCCCTGAAAGCAGAGAGCAGGGGTGTCTTCCTCCCTGAGGCCTGGCGTAAATAGGGGTGTTTGGGAGAGTTGCTGGGCTGCGCATGTGTGAGACTGATCCCACCAGAAAACTTCCATAGCCGATGTATCCGCCTCCGCCTTCCTGCCAGGACATCCGTATCTCCATATTGCTTTTCCGCTGCTCTCTTCCGGTGTTGCCTTGTGCTAGTAAGGAGGGCTATGGAGTGTCCAAACTTAATCTTATTCAGCTTTTAGATTGTCTAGCCTTTATCATTAATATAGTGTTTGGGGATTTAAAATGACAGTCTTGAGTTGGTCAGCTGAAAGGCTATAGGAAGAATGTCTTTTAAATTACAAAGGCCCTAAAAACAAATAATGAATGGAATAAAGCTGCCCCATCCTTGTTTGGTGCGTGGTGTGCGGGAAGGTAAAACTCGGCAGTTGGGAGTGAGCTGGCCATACGGAGCTGGGACGGGGAATTGTGCCTATTTGTTCAATCAACGCCTCCCTCACCTGACAAGTTAACTCAGGATTTCATAATGCTGGATTGTTACGATTTCTGCTCTTCTCATCTTTTAGATTTACACACACGGAAGTGATTCTCGGGTTGAGAATGAGGGATCTGATTTAAGAGAGAGCTGTGGAGTTGTAATTTGCCCGGAATGCAGAGATCGCCCCTAAATGTCTAGCTCATTAGCAGAGTCTTTGGAGGTTTAAATGAACTCGGGAGATTTGACTTGGATACAGGCACAGCTCTGGGGGTCTCAGGCACATAGGAGCAGTCATGTCTCCTCTACTCACACAGCAGCCTGAGAAAATCTCAGCCTTTTCCTTTGTTCAGCTTCCTTTTCCTTCTCAGCTGCCTTGGTTAGCGCAGTTCGTGCCCTGTTCCCTTTAGCTCGGGAGCATGTGGCTTTGTCATCTAAGGGACTTGGGCTTGCCATTGACAAAAGGCCAAATAAGCCTTTTTCCCCTGCTTTGAAAATGGCCTTTTGCTGGTGGACAGAGCATGTTAAGTCGTTTCTCATGTGTTGAAGAAAATGATACTTTTTTTTATTACTAATATGACTCCAATTCAAAATTATTTTTCATGCTTTTCTATTTTTGCTAAAGGCACCAAAGAGCCAACTGTGACCCTAAAATTTACTCCTTTTTTTGGAGCTGGATAGCAGTGGAGACCTGGTATTATCCCCCAGACACTTCTCAGTGTGGTTGAATGAGGGTAATTTTGTCAACTGACCTCCAATTGGGGCATGGCACTTTCTGAGATTAAGCATCCTGTAAGAAATGAATAATTATTTCTAGCTCCAGGTCAGAGGTTGGGATGGAACCTTGGCAAGTCAATCAGAAGGAAAGCAGAATATGAGAATGGAATATGATGATATATATGATTCTTAGTGGCGTTGTATAATACTAGCTCAGGTTAGAAAACGTGGTTCCCATTACTCTGATGCTTTTGAATGAATGAAGTGTTCCAGATGGATGTTGAAGGAATGGTAATGTCTAGGGTCAATGCAGATTGCTCTCTGTAGAGGATGTATTGAAGATAGGCGACTCCTTTGAGAAAATTACATATTTTGAAAAGGGTTTTGATTCTGTATAAAATACAGTGTAATGTATTTGGAATTTCCAGCTAATTTACCCACAGCTCATTTACAGTGGCTCAACACCCTGCACAATTGGTAATTAGGGGATTGACGCATTCGCCCCCTTGACAGTCATACATTCTAGGTAACTGCCCCGTGTATTCAAGGAGCGGTGTCTGTAAATGTTGCACACCTTGTCCAGCAGATATTGCTCAGCAGAACTGTTAGAGGGTGGAGGACACAGTCTTCACAGCTGATTAGCTGGGCACCCTGGAAAGGCAGTGTCCTTTCCTTAGGGAGTACCTTCGGCTCCCAGGGTAGGAGGTTCAAACCCATGCAGCCAGCTGTGCATATGGAAAGTGTTTTAATTCTTAGGGCATGAAGGAATGTCCATTTCAGGTCATTTCTGTTTTGTCCAGGTGATTTGTAGAAAAACATGCCATTTTGTTTAGTAAGTGAACAGTTGGTTTCTCATCTTCAACAAGCCAGTGGGATTGCTTGAGCAGTAAGCTTCTTTCAGAAATGCTTCTTATTTTATCTCAGGCATCAGTAAATAAAAAAATCATGTTGTCATAGCTTTTGCTGTACTATTTTAAAACTTTAATGGTTATGTAATTCCATTACATAGTATTTTATAGCATATATTCTATTTTATAAGATAATACTCAACTATAATTTTAATAAAATTGATATTTATGTTTATGTGCTAATATACTTTCTACATATGGCATAATACTTAAAATTTTCTCAATACTTTTATAACAAGTGATACATAATTTTTGAACAATATATAGCTTTAAGTATGGTAATTTATTGAGATTTGAATGTACATTTATGTACATTCCTATAACCTACACTATCATTAGCGTGTAATGGGCATTTGAGACATTCCTGATTCTAAAAGTAGCAGAATTCTATAATCTGTGAGGAAAGAAATCTTTCCATTTTACCATGAAAAGAATGGTGGAGAAAGGCAGATAAAGTTAGTAACTAATAATTGCTCAGACTTTACTCTTCCGCTTCTAGTTACTAGAATAGGTTCACTATTAATAAACAAATAATAACAACCCAGATGTATAATAGAAGGTGACATCACCCAGCCAATGATAGGAAGTGACGTCACCCAGCAGTTATAATAGGAGGTGGTCCAGGATGTTGCATCTTAAAGAGAAGGTTGGGCAGTGAGTCGGGCCACTTAAAATCAAAGAGAGGAAAGCTTCCCTTTTCTCTATCATGTGTGCGAATTCAAGATAAAAAATTAAATGAGATAACTTTGTTTCTGTCCTATGAGCCCCCTTTTTCAATTATCTTTAAAACATTTGCCAAAATTGCTTCTTGGGCAAACATAGATAATATTTGCAAACTAAGAAATTAACCATTGGACTGAAAATAAAATGGTTTTAAAATTCATAGAAAGCAACGTTCTGCTTACAGATTATGGTTGAGCTTTGAAACCATAGAAAAATGTTTTCCTGTTTTTAAGAGAAAGATTGAACAATTGTTTGGGAAATATCATGTATTTTGCATATAAAATTTAAAAATATGCAAAATGTATTTTGCATATAAAAGAACTCTTGAAATAAATAGAGCCTACAAATACAAAGCAGCCCCTACCTCCTCAGCAGAGTTGATGATAATTGGGAAGCATTCCGTGCCGGAGATAAGGCCACTCTCAGAGGATGGCCATGTTTCCAAAGCGGGCTTTCAGGCTGCGTTACTGTTTTCAGGTGAGTGTTTACTGTCCGTTTGGAAGAGTGGATCTGTGGACGGTGCACACAGGAACTCCAACTCCCCAAAGGAAATGCCTTGGCCTGTAAATCCATGAAAAAGGATTTAATCTTGCTAATAGTCAAAGAAAGGCAAATGGTAAGAGGCCATGGGGGTGGAGGATAGATATTTGTTCAGTTGTTAGCAAGAGCTGTAACCACTTCACACACAGTGCTGTTAGTTCCGTGTTAGAGAAGACTGGGAAACATTTATTCATAGTTAAAAATGATTCATTCTAAGTGAACTTTGAGCCTGGCATGGTGGTGCACGCCTTTAATTCCAATACTTGGGAGGCAGAGGCAGGTTGATCTCTGTGAATTCAAGGCCAGCCTGGTCTATAGAGTGAGTTCCAGGACAGCCAGGACTGTTAGAATAAAAAGAAACCCTACCTCAAAAACCAACCACCCAAAAGAAAAGGGGGTGGGAGGAAGTGAACATCATTTGGTATAATCTTACTATCCTCCACACACTGTTCTTTATACGTAGTCTCACTATTATGTAGCCTTGGCTATTCTAGAACTGCTTGTGTTAACTGCATATGTTCTAACTCACAGAGATCCACCTGCTTCTGCCTCCCAAGTGCTGGGATTAAAGACATGTGCCACCATACTCTGCTTCATTGTACCTTTTAGCACACCCCCAAATTTTGTTCAGCAATTTGAAATGCTGAAATAAATTGTAAGTACATTGAAAGAGAAAATTTGCAGTGAAATAACTAGGGTATTATATTACATGAATATTATTTGAATAACAGTGGTTGATTTATAGATGTATATACACTATATATAAAACACATAGACAATATACTTAAGTAGACATTTATGGGAAGCAGAACAAAATCAGCATCTTAAATTTCTCATTTTAGGATACTGTCAAATATAGTTTAATTTTATTTTTTGTCAGTGTACAAAAATTTGAAAGTTATAGTTTAACATATTTTTTCTATTTTATATTATTATATAGTTTCATTGATTTTGCATAATATTTGGAAAACAAAAACAGTGCTTAGGGCCAAGTCACAAAACTTTCTACTTATTATATAAACTTGAAAAATATTTTCATCTCTTCGGGAATACATGTGTAATTATGTGAGCATGCTGTCTATATAGATATTCATGTTCTGATTTTTGAAATATTTTATGACTTTACATCTTTGCATGTTAGACATCCTTGTAAGCTGCACTGATTAAATCAACATTTGCCACACATTCATGCGATTTCCTAGTCATGCATCATTACATGTAAAGATCTTATGGCTCACAGAGGTAACTGTCAGGTAAGGTCTCCCAGCAACTGAGTTCCAGAATGAACTGAGCAGTCAGGGTTCATAGCACCGCTTCCCAGTCTCTCCACGGTTAACATCTTGTTTTTTATTTTATTTTGTTAAAGGAGTATGTTCAGCAGGGAGTATTGCAGAGCTTTGCTTCATAAGACCTTACAAATAACTGAGAATCCAAAGGCAAAGGGTCTTAGTAGGCATCTGTAGGCATACTTTTCTTTGTCTCAGCTTCCCAAATAACCACACAAAAACTTACTCTTAGTTATAAATGCTCAGCCAATGGCTCAGGCTTGTTACTAGCTCACTCTTACAACTTACATTAACCCATTTGTATTAATCTACATTCTGCCGTGTGGCCATTACTCCTCTTTCATCTTGCACCTCCTGTCTGGCAACTCCTCTGACTCCGGCTCTGCCTTTTTTCTTGCCAGTCTCCTGAGTCTAGTTTTCCCAGCTAACCTTATCCTGTCCAGCTATTGGCCAGTCAGCTTCTTAACTAAACCAATAATAGTGTAATTTACACAGTGCACAGAAAGATTATTCCACAGCAGGCCTTTATCCAAATGTGTGTCCCGCTGGCCAACAAACACGTGAGAGGATGCCCCAATGCAGTTGTCACCAAGGACTCACCAGTCATTAAATGGTGAGCTGGCACCGCGTGGTCACCAGGATGGGTTTGCCTAATAAAATGGAAAATAAATGTTGGCAAGGACGTAGAGAAATCATAATCCTTGCATTTTGTTGATGGTATTGTAAAATAGAGCAGACTTTGTGGGAAAGCTTTTCAAAGACTAATCCTAGAACTATGGTATGACCCAGAAATTCCACTGTCATTTATCTACCCCATAGGACCAGCACTGGTGCTTTACATATATGTGTGTGTGTGCTCATAGGGTACATGAATGTGTATGCTCATAGGGTACATGTATGTGTGTGCTAGTAGCAGAACTTGTCACGATGGCCTGTGACCCGGGTGTGATATGTCCATACAATGGAGGACTTCACTTATACAAAGGAATGAACTACAGAGCATGCTACAACATGGATAGACCTTGAATGCCCAGGTCCACTTATATGAGATATCGACACGGGTAAATCCATAGAAAACAGAGGAGTTGCCAGGGCTGTTGGGAGTAAATGGGTGGGTGGGGCAGCTGCTGAGGGAGCACAGAGCTTCCATCCAGGGTAATGATACATTTTAGAACCATGGAGTTTGGTGGTCACACAACGTTGTGAGCGGACCAACTGCCACTCAGCTTTTCTTCTTAAAACGATGAATCAAGTGAGTGTCTGCATTTCCCTCGGCTAGCCCAGCACAGATGAACTAACTGCATCATCCCATGCCAAGCAGCCCACCAGCACCAGCTCTTCAGCATGTGTCGTGATTCACAGGTTCTGTGGGCAAGCAGCGGGTTAGGCAAATGCAGTCAGTAGCCAGATCCTCTGAGTGTTTAACGTGTTCAGAGCTCCACGACTGACGGGGTCTCCAGACTCTGGGGACTATCCGGCTCCGAGAATTAACAAAGTACTGACAGTCTGTGGGGCTCTATGGATCGGATAGACACTCAGTCAATAGGAGGCTTGCATGTGGGCAAGCCCAGGGATTAATTGCCTCTTCACACAGTGAGTAGTCAGAGGGGAGGTACCAGGCTTACATGCTTGTTCAGGCAGGGTGACATCGGCCTTCTCCCAGTTTGGGTACATTTCAGTCATGCATGCTGTCACGGATAGTTCAGATGAGAGCATGCTTCGGAGAGCTCTCTGCAAATACGCATCTTTCTTCTTCAGGGGCGTGCAAGGAACACGTCAGCCCATGGCCTCTGTGACCTCTGCTGATGACTCTGCTCAGAACAACCCTTTGACGGTCTCAGGTTCTTGTCCACGTCCCCTAAGAAGAAGAAGTTTCTAGGTATTCACGTCACTCATCCCCACCGCATCCTTGAGGAGCGGCAAGGAAACAGCATTTTCTGTCAAAAGAGAAACTAGGGGCACAAGCGGTGAAACGGTTTCCCTGGAATTGGGTAACCGGGGTGTGGTTCACAGAGAAACTCTGCCCACCCATCCTTCCTCACCTCAGCTGTGCACATGGCTAGCTAATATTCACTTGCAGACCTATTTAGGTCCCTGAGGCCTGTGGAGTCAGCAGTATTTCTGGCCTTCCCTTCCCAGCCTGGGAGCCAAACATAGAAGGATAAGCATAACAATACGGGAATCATTGTATTGCCCAAGGTTTTTTCTTGTCTGAAGGAAGGTTGGTGCTGAGGATGCAACTTAGGGAAGGGAAGGATTGATTTGGCTTGTACTTCCGGGTCACAGCTCATCATTGGGGGACATTACACCAGGAGCTCAAGCAGGAATTTGGTATGGAAACTCTGAGGGATGCTGATTGCTGCTCACTCACAGGCTTCTCCTTGGCTGGTCTTCTATGGCCTGTGCTCAAATCCCTGGGCAATGGTCCCACCCACGACTGGGTAGTCCCTCAAAGGAAGCTCCCTTCTCTGGTGACCCAGGCAAGCTGACATTCTTAGTCCTCACTTTCGTCTGTCTTACCTCCTGTCCCTAGCAGTTTGATCTTCAGATACATACCTCACCTCACTGAGAATCTAGCATCTCCCTGTGACTGAACTCAATCTGCACTCAGCTCTTCTTATCTGACTTTATGACGGTTTGTCCTATGGACCAGACTCTCTCTCCAGACTCTTGGTGCAAGACTTTTGTGACATTAAGCCCCGCCCTCCAGTAGATCTCTCTGCTCTTTTCCCTGTTTTGTTCTATAAACAGTACCTCTGAGTTCACCTCGTAAATTCCTGTAGCTTCTTTTTCTGTCTGTGTGGATGGCCCCCAAATTTATCCTGCATTAGTTACCATTATGCATTTTCAGCAGTTGGCATAGAACCGTAGTTAAGAAAATGAATGGCCAGGTGGTGTGGTGCACGCCTTTCATCCCAGCACTGGCAGAGACAGGTGGATCTTTGTGAGTTCAAGGCCAGCCTGGTCTACACAGCTAGTTCCAGGACAGTCAGGGCTACACATAGAAACCCTGTCTTGAAAAAAACGAGACGGAGTGCAGGCTTTCAAGGTATTTATCTAGCAAGAATGGTCATCTCCCTACAAATTTTTATTACTTACTTGTGGTAGTTTGAGAAATATTTCTCCATAGATTCTGTGTTTTAACATTTGGTTTCCACTTGGTGGTGCTATTTGGGGAGGTTTAAGAGGTGTGGCCTTGCTAGACAGTCATTGAGATTACATACCCTCACCGTACTTAGAGTTCTCTCTCTCTCTCTCTCTCTCTCTCTCTCTCTCTCTCTGCTTGTGCTTGCGGTTGAGGATATGAGCTCTCAGCTTCCCATTCCTCCATCATGCCCGCTGCCTGTTGCCATGGCTTCTTTCCATGGTCGACTCTTACCCTTCTGGAAACCAAAGCCAAAATAAGCTCTTCCATAAATTGCTTTTAGCCATGATGCATTATCACCGAAACAGAAGAGTAGCTATTGTGTCAGCCTTCAGGAGAGTCTAGCCATATAGGAAGGGCACTGCTGGTCTCTTTCGGGGACAGTGTGCCTGGTCCAGGGCAGGTACTCATTTGGTATGAGCACATGAAAGAGGAGATTGCTCAGGCAAATCGTGACACAAGCCAGCAGTCTCTCTCCTATTATGCGTCACATAGATGTGGCGGTCTCTGGGATGCTCCCCTTCACTCCAGCTCCACTACAGTTGTTCTACATCATTCTTGTGGGAAGTCTGCCCGTTCACCTGTATTCTTTCCCTCTACCCCTCCCAAGCCCCGCCTCCCCATTTCATCACTCTGGGAACAGGAAGAAAGTAAGCATAAAAGGTCTGGCTCGCTGGGGCTAGTCCTAGCGGCTGCCAATGCTGGGGTCTCCATGGCAGTCTGCTTCCCGAGAGCAGCCCCAATTTTTATATCCCCGTTACTTTCACCTGGGATCACAGTGCTGCCCCCTTCATAACAATCTACTGAAAGAAACAAGCTTTAAACATTGTACAGTTCTAGACTTTAGTGAGATAAGTTGACTCTGCTTAAGGGGGGGGAGCACGGACCCAAAAGAAAACTTGAACTACGATTAGATTCTTTCCTCCAATACCTAGCTACAATAGTTACAGTATTCCTTCTGCTAGGAAGGGCTTGTCTTCCCAGCTCTGACTCTCTGGACTTCCTTGTTTCAGGATTCTGATTTTTCTCAGCCTTTCTTCCAGCCTCCTCCACCCTAAAGCTCCAGGGCTGTCTGAGATATCCCGAGGTCTTTGCTGCTCTGCTAGAGGATGCTCAACAGTTCATAGGGGCCTCCTAGCACTCAGGGCGGGTCTTCCTTCTGCCTTATTGTCTGCTGCCCAGCTTCTCTTTTTATTGCACGTATTTTTATGGAGTGACAGCAGCTCAATTTATTTATCAGGATGCTTACATGTTCCTTCTTAAAGAGCATCTAGATTAATAAACATCAAGCATAGAAACCTAATCTGAATTTGTGTTTTTATTGAGAGCACTCTAATTAAACACAGTCTTAAAATAATAATCAAGCAGACCCTATGTGTCTTGCAACATCTGATCAGCCTCTCATCCCAGGAAGCCAGGTACTCACTGCCTTCATTTACAAGTTCAGGGCCATGTAGGCAGGGGGAGATTAAAACGGCCTTGTCGTGAATATGCATAAGCCTATAAAAATACATATGAATTGGTTAAAGACCAATAAAGTACTTTCTGTTTCTGAAATGCTTAGCCAGGCTATTAAGCTGTGAACATATTGTCATATTGCAGGAGCTGCAGTTTTGCTGCTTGATATGCTTAATTATTTTCAAGGTCATTTCCTTTCACGAAAGTCAAGGCAAGCTGGAAAATGTCCAGCAGCCTGGACATGTGGAATGAAGTCCTGTTCACATTGTCGGGGTTTTTTTGTTACCTAGAGTTGCGGTTTCGAGTCTCCTAGTTACAGCCAGTCATCAGACACAAAAGTCGCAGTAATTTGTAACGTTAGGAACATGGCATCCTTTATCTTTCCAATCATTAAATGTTCCAAGGTTCTTTTTAAAAGAAATAATTGCCAATGATAATTGATGTATTCTAGGAGTACGGCTATTTACAACTTCACGAAACGCTGCCGATGAAAGTGACTAACCGTGCAATAGATAGCTACAGTAGATGTGTTTAATTGAGACATACGCCTGAAGAGGATTATGTACTTAGCCCCTGGGCCACTTAGGCTATGTGGCAAATAAGATAGTAGCACACAAACATTCATCTGAAAATAGGCTTTCTGTACACAAAGCAAGTCTCTAGCAAAGCAACCCCTTATGAACTGCTTGGTAGGCAGGTGCATGGTGTAGTTCATCCTTCCTGTGAGCACCTGCCATGTGAGTAATCCTTACACATCTGGACAGCATCGCACTTTGTTGTGCTTGATGGGTTCAGATGATTCTTAGTTATGCATCAGAAAGAGATCTGGTGTACACTGCTGTCTCACCCCTGTAATCCCAGTACTTAGGAGGCTGAGGCAGGAGGATTATTACAAGTTCTGGTCAACCTGGGCTGTAGTGTGAGTTCTATAGGTTGAGATCCTGTCTCAACACACACACATACCACCACCACCACCACCACCACCACCACCACCACCATCACCACCATCACCACCATCATCCAATTCCCCTAGGGCAGACCTCTGGTCCTAGAATTTGCTTGCTGTTTTATAAAGTCCCCCAGATCCATGAACTCTCATCACAGGGCAATTTGGATTCAGAGGTAAGATGAATACAATCGCTAGATCCTTTTAATCAGTAGATAAAAATTTCAAACAACCCACCAATACACATACCCATTGTGCTAGTTTAATTAGAATTATTTTGTGTGTCAGTGGAGTGTTGGATGAGTTAGCTGTAACCCCCTGAAATCCTTCTCCATGTGCTTCCAGCCTAGGTTGTCCCTAAGGCAGATTCTGTCTGTTGGACAGAACTGCACGCCTCCCGTGAGCTGGTTCTTGTTAGCATGACCTGGTTCTGCATGCTCTCCGGTTTTGCTCAAGATAAGCCTGGTGTTTGGCCAGTGTGCTAGTTTCTCTGGACCCGGACTCCAGTCTTTGACTTTAGATGTCTTGTTCCCGTAGACTTGGCTTCTCTGATTGATTGGCGGTAGTTCTCTGGACCCGTACTCCAGTCTTTGATTTTAGGTGTCTTGTTCCCATAGACTTGGCTTCAGCTTCTCTGTTGTTCTTCTCACAGGCTTAACTGGGAATGAATTCAACCTGACCAGCCAACCTGCCTCTGCATGGTTGCCTCTCACTGCACCTGTGGTGCCCGGCCGCAACTTCTCTGCTCTGGGCTTTGAAACTCTAGGCTCTTCTAGTTTGCACGTAGATGTCATCTTTGTCTACACTTTCCGTTCCACATCCCTGCCACCTGCACATATACATGCACCACTCGCTAGCAATGCTCCTATTTCCAAAGGCATGGCCAATTTTGTGACCTAGTTCAACCCCTGGGCTCAGCGTGCTGAGGAGCAAGTTATATATTTGTGAAGTGAGAAACACTTAATGCATCTCAGTCAGCATGCACGTACGAGGTGGCTATTGGCCCAGGAGAGGAGCAACATGAGGGCACAGGTAGAATGCAGAAGAGGCAGGGATACGTGGTGTGCCAATAGCAGGACTTGGGGACAACTCTTCCTGCCTGTTGTTTGAAATACACTCTCGTAATGCAGATGTATATTTGCTCATCTTTTCAGTCTTTAGATGTAAACAGTTTTTAGGTTATGCATTTTACAAGAAATGTTTAAGCAGCTGCTGATGCAGGCTGGGGGTCATGATCAGGTTTGTTTTCTCTGCCAGTTAAAAATTTAAAAGGCAGCAAGAATCTTGAGAGTAGAAGGTAGCGTCAGAGAAATCGCAAACACCGCAGAAGGCAATGGACAGAAGCAACCGTTGAAGACAGGCGTTCACTGGGGAAACACATGCATGCTGCAGACACACAGAAAAGGACCCTCTGAAAAGCAGAGGACTGGGGGAGTTGAAAAATCCAGTCTCTTCTTGGGAATTGGGACTTTTAAAGTGTCTGAAGCACTTCCTCCCCTAATTTAAGGTTGGTCAGTTTGAAGAGAGATTGGATGGTCGATTGGCCCACAACTCTGTGTGACATGTCCTGATAGGCTTTGAAGTTGTTGAGGTTATCTATCAGCCAGGGGCCTGTTTGTGGGAAACAAAAGCCTACACGGTCTTTGTTTTAAGCTGCCGGGCTTTTGTTTTAACCTGGAGGTTGATGAAGAAGCTGGCCATCTTGAAAATTTACCCCTGTATTACCTAGCCATGGCCCCACTCCCTGTCTGTCTGCCTACCAGGGAATCTGCCAAGACCACCGTTGCCTTTTCCTAGGTCACTGTTCCCAGTCACTTTAAGACCTCCCATGGGGCCACAGATCTTAAAAGTTGTACTCCTGCTCCTAACATTGCCGGACTGAGAACCAAACTCCCCACAGGTGACCGTTGTGTGGACAAACAACATCCAAAATCACAGCAGTTACAGCAGAGAATACAGGGCCAGATAAAGACCTGTACAGGTGCTCAGAGCATGATGGAAGCCATCTGGATTGGGGTGAAGGGGCGAGATTGGGGTGCGTATGGGAAGGAGGTGGACCTCTTGGACAATACCAGCTCAGTAGCTGAAGGAATCATGGGATGTAGTGGTGTGGAAACAGTGCAGTGTGGGAGAGAAGACATTTGAAAGGGCGGGCGTGTTGATGTAAAGGTGGAGGTGGCTCGGAAAGCGTATTTCACAAGCTGCGGGTGTCCTGATCAACTGTTGGCCCTCAGGGGAGAGCAGCAAAGGTGACACTGGAGGATAGGCAGGGGCTAGTCAGAAGCACTGTAGGACACAGTTGAAGGCGGCGTTCGCAGTTTACACTGCCCGTCCCTCGGTGGGGAACAAGCCTCTGTAAAGGCAGTGGAAGTAGCGTGCATGGTTACGGGCCCTGTGTAGCTGGACTCCCGCTGTGCGTCTCAGATGCAATGGGCTGTGCTCTTATGTGCAGCTGCTGACAGATGCCACACAGAGAAGATGTGAAAGACCGAGGTCTACCTTAAGCAAGTCTCCCATTCTCGGTCTGTCCCATTTGACCTCAGCTCTGTAACCTCAGCGTGTGTTGTAGACACTTCCCCGCCCAGAAGAGTAAGCATAGAGCCCGCTTCCCCTCCCCTAGAACTCTGTAGGTCCCCTCTCTCCAGCGCTCCTGGGCCCCCAGGGGCTCCTCCACATTCATCTTCCTTTAATCCCCCCACATTTTAAGTATTGGCTTGGCCTGGCTGTGACCTGAGACCGTTCTCTCTCCTCCTTCCAAAGAGTCACCTATAGTCTGCTGCCTCCTTCTCCAGTGTGAGCTCTCCTGGCAGGGTCTGTGTCAGGGGTGTGGTGACAGTGGTGGGGATAATTCAGAAACGGTGAGGGTTGTCCCGGGAACCCCTGAGCAGCTGTCTGCATAGCTTTCCTCCCTTATCCCTTATCCATCTTCTTTATTCTGGGACGCTCCTTCCTTCATTATGCCCAGCAGTTTACGTCTCAGACATCCTCGGGCTGCACGCCTACCTTCGCAGATTCCACAGTTCATGAATGCTTCGGTGTGGGGAGCTGGCGGGAGCTTTGCGATGCCGGCCTCCTCCGTCCTCTCTCCCTCAGAATAGAATCTGAGCAAGCCGAGCTGCGGAGAGGTGTGTTTCCAACCGACACACATTTTCACATGCCCGGTCTCAGCCATAGGAAAAGATTCAATCAGGTTTCATTTTACACTTCTACTTCAGGTGGGCGGAGAGACACATGGGAGCCTCTCTGTCAGAATTCCCCAATCAATAACACTATTAGGCCAGGAAGAAGTGGAGAATGAGGAGAACAGTAGACAGCACCCAAAAGGAGGCAGGCAGAGCCATCCAGCTGGCTGGCGTGTGAGCAGGGCCGAGGACGGAAGCTGCAAGCTTGAACTCGGGAACCAGGTCTCCGTATCTGTCTCCTGTCATTCCTAATTTTGTGAGTGTAAGTGAGTCACTTAACCCGGAGCTTGTTTCTTATCTGTGAAATAAGAGCAGTAACCAGACAGGGGTGTGAGGAGACTCAAATGGGGCAATCTGTAACAAATCTGTAACAAACGTTTCTTGTATTTACCACACGGAGGCCCTGAGGAGCCCCGCACCCCAGTGGCAGTTTTCCGTTACCCTTCACGCAATAGCTATACACTTCCGATGTTTTGCACACTTCAACTACCTTAGTTAGGGCTTCTTCTGATGTGAAGAGACACCATGACTACGACAGCTCTTCTAAAGGAAAACATTTCATTGGGATGGCTGGTTTACAGTCCCGAGGCTGAGTCCATTGTCATCATGGTGGGAAGCAGGGCAGCATGAGGCAGACATGGTGCTAGAGAAGGAGCTGAGATTCGTACATCTTGACTCCCAAGCAATAGGAAGTGAGTTTGAGATACTGGGCTTGACTTGAGCATCTATGAGATCTCAACGTCCACCTCCACAGCAGGTCCTCACTTCTCCCAGCAGGCCCACACCTGCTCCAGCAAGACCCCTAATGGTGCCACTCCCTTTGGGGGCCATCTGTCAGACTATTACATCAGCACCAGCCTTTTTCACACCAGGGACTTTACACATATCAACCCCCTTGCCGGGACACTTCCATAGACACTGTCCATCTAGTATCAACCCATGCTTTCTTCCTACTCAGTCACATAGATGTTTGTTTTTGTTTGTTTGTTTAAAATAGACCCAAGTCAATTCAAATCAGAAAATTTTCTGTGTAGTTTGGATGCTAAATGTTCTCCCTAGGCCCACAAGTCTTGACCCCCAGCTTATGGCACTATTGAGAGCTAGTGGACCTATAGGTCCTAGTGGAGGTCTCTGGGTTACTAGGGGCATTTCCTGGAGTGATTGATAGGTCGCAGTTTCTAGCATGCGCATCTCACCTTGTACTTCTGCCATGACTTTTCCTCCCCGTCTCAGAGCAATAGGACCAATCTATTATGAACCAAAACTTCAAACATTTTCATCTAATAAATTGATTGTTTCAGATGTTGCTTCACTGTAGCTGGTGACAGTGTTCAAAGTGGATGTCAGGGAAAACCTATGTCCCCTGCGTCTGGGACAGCTGCTGTTTCCTGATCTGAGGGCTCGCAGGGTTGGCTGGACCCCTTTCCCTTCTGTCTGGTTTCCAGAATGCCAAGATACCCCTAGGAAGCTGAAGGTACAACAGAAGGATGGAAACCACACCTACTGGTGGCAAAGAGAAACTAGGGATGCCTTCGGGTTCCTCCTGATGCTGCAGGACCTCTGTGGGATACAGGTCCCTCTCCTTTGGGGGAGTGGGAGCACTTCTTCCGGTGTCCTGTTGTGAGAAATTTTTAGCTTTTTTTAAATTTAATTTTTTACTGATTAGCTCCTTCTCATCATCAACCAGTAATTATTTGAACAATCTTCTCAGAAAGCGCTGCTATGGCGGCCCCTTCCTAGGTAGCTCTGTCTTCCATGCCCCACGGCCTCTGGTGTATTATCACTACCTTGTTAGCATACCTCAAATGATCTCATGTTATTGACTTTTTGATACAGTGTTTGTTGCTCCAGAGAAACAAGTTCCCTTAGAATCAGACCCTATATACTTTGTTCACGCCGTCCTGGATGGGGAGTTATAGCCAACACAAAGCAGGCCCTCAATAAAAACCAATTACATATTTTAAAGGTAAAGTCTTGTAAGTTTGGGTTTTACTAGAGAAAGCAAACTCTGTGGAACTCATGACGGTGACTGAGGCACCAGTACATGCTCTGTGCTTTTATTTCTTTTTTAAATAGTCAGTGCGCTACGAATTCTGTGTACCTTCATTTTCACAGTTTCAGTAAATAGTTTGTATTAGAAAATAAGAGAGAGAAAAGCAAGTGTAAGGGCTGGGATACAGTTCTATGATAGGCCATGTCCAATACCCTAAGTTCAGGCCCCTCCACTGCAAAAATAAAACATAAAATCCTGCACCTTATTCCTGCTTACTGGCTTGTTCTAAAATAAACACAACCCCTTTGTTAATCAACGTCTGTCTGTCTGTCTATTATCTATCTATCTATCTATCTATCTATCTATCTAATTTTTGAAACTGGGCCTCTTGTAGTTCAGGCCGACCTTGACCTTTGACCTCTCCAGGTAGCAGAGGATGACCTTGAACTCCTGACTTTCTGGTCTCTAGTGAGTACTGGGATTGTAGGCCTGAGTAATCACGCCTGTTTGTTTATCTTAAGGCACTGTTCACGTGAAGCCTGAACTGTGTGGTAAACTTTCAAATACAGCTGCATGTAGTCTCACTAGGAATGCCCTGTCACACATCATGGTGGCTTTCTGTCAAAATGTGTAATTTTACATGTCGAGATGGTTTTCTCTCCTTCCTGGCCATTTCAAAGGATGGCGTTTCCCAGACGAAGTTTCGGCGTCAGCTGCGTCGTTCACAAGCCAACAGGGCTGCATCATTTTCACCAGTGATGGAGAAAGCATTGGGAGAATAGCATATTGATTTTTCTTTTTTTCACCTCGTAGAAGCAACATTTGGAAAAAGGATCTTCGTTTAGAAGTCAGCCATTCCTCTCACAGCAGACTGTCTCTGGCTTTAATAATTTATTCTGAAACCTGGGCTTCTGTGGCCAATGCTTCTGGCTCTTTACTTATTTAGAGGCCCATGTCCCTCATGGTTTGCACCTGCAACTGCCCCTTCTGTGTGCTGTGCACAGCTAGGAGGGAGTAACACAGTCTCTGGAATCATTTAGGCCCCTCAGCTGCACCCAAATCTTCAACCTGTTGGGATTTGGCTCACAAGATAGTTTCTTTATGAAGCTCATCTTTCATCCGAATCGTGGGCCCAGATCTGTAAACACAGAAACCTGGATTGTGGTACTGTGATTCTTGAGAAACTCAAAGTCCCACAATATATTGCATGGTTTGCAGACTTTCATCTCTGCTAGGGATTGACAGAATTCTGCAACTCTCTCATTTTTATAACCAGAACTGCGGAATACCAAAAACAAAACAAAAAGGCCCAATGCTAAAACAGCCCAAGAGGGCCCATGGAAGACAACAAGGCTGCCTGCTGTGGCAAGGGAGTCGATGATGTCCTTCCCTTAGGGCTGGTGACCCTGTCATGGATATAGCAGACTCCTAGTATTAAAAAGGCCTTTTGCTTCTGACAGAGAACATGATTAAAAGGAACAAGTTGAGAAGAGATGTGGATTAGTGTGTTTCCTTGATCTACACATGATGGCTGACTGCTTGAAAGCCTGGCTTTCAAAGCCTGACTTCATAAGAAAAACTAATTGCTGTAGTCTCTCTCTCTCTCTCTCTCTCTCTCTCTCTCTCTCTCTCTCTCTCTCTCTCTCTCTCTCTCTTTCTGTCGATGTCACTCAGTCACTCTTCACCCTATATTTTGAGATAGAGTCTCTCACTTAACCTAGAGCTCATGAGTTTGGCTAGCTGCATGCCCAGTGAGCTACAGAGATCCTATGGCCTCTGCCCTCCCCTGTCCCCATTCTGGGATTACAGATATACTGGCGTACCTAGCCTTTTATGTATATCCTGGGATTGGAACTGTTGCTTGTATACAGGCAGTTTGCTGGTGCGCTGTCTCCCAACCCCTGCTACAGCTTTTTAACCAGGCTGAGAATGCTGTGATGAAGGTCATAGGCTCTGGGACAAGAAGGTGGTTTGTCCTTCGTCTGCCCTCAGGCAAGTTACTTACCTTCATGCTCTGGTTTTCAAGTCTGTAAACTGTGTATACTCAGAACCACCTGCAGGCAAGGCCACAGCATAAGCTGGAAACAGGCAGAAAATGCAGCCACAGGACAGGGATAGGAAGAGAGGAGACACTATAGGGAGGACAGAAAATATGCATCAGGGCCCAAGGCAGCTCTTTCCCTTTATCCCAGGTCTGGTTTGCTGATATACGCCTTGAGTGGGAAGCATCAGTTATTCTGAATGTGTGTGTGTGTGTGTGTTATTGTTGTACTGAGACAAGGTTTTACTCTGTAGCCCAGACTGGCCTTAAACTCACAAACATTCTCCTGCATCAGTATCCAAAATGCTGGGATGACAACACACACACACACACACACACACACACGTTTTGAATGTTGCCCCTATTGCTGTGGTGACTGAGCTACCCGAATCCAACACTCGAGTCTTTCCTTTGTGTCTTCTTTCCCCATCATCTAGCCAGACATTAAATATAGTTTGTTGTTCCAAACCTTTTTACCTATTAGAGCATTGGGTTCCCTTTTATTTCATAGACTTGGAGCCAGAAATAGCTCAGAGTTTAGAAGCTGTGCATAGGTTTGAATTCTTGAGTTATCTCTAACCTTCAAATTACAAAACAGAGGAGCAGGGCCTGAGACGGAAGCTCAGTAGGTACATTGCTCCCCCAGAATGCACAAGACTCAGGATTCCATTCCCAGCACTGCATAAGCCAGGTGTGATGGCACACACTGTAATGCCACCACCTGGGAGGTAGAGGCAGGAGGGTCAGAAGTTTAAGGTTATATTCATCAACATAGTAAGTCCGCAGCTGGCTGGGGATGTATGAGACCCTATCTCAAAAAATCAAAATTAAAATGATGTAGAAGTGCTTCAGAGTTTGTTTTAGAATTTGGGATGTATGACCTTGTACCACCTCTTTGGTGAGCAGATTCTTACTTGGTCTTGAATTTTAGGAGAACTTGAATTCTTTGGGCTACCCATTCTGTAACTTCCTTTCTCAGATTGACTCTAGTCTCCCTTTCTTTGATCTCCACATCACTGTTGTGTATATATTGTAGAACACTTCTGCTGCCCTGTAGATATTGGCTCCATCCAGTAGGCCCTAAGCTTCTGGTGCCTATGTTTGCATTTGCATCTCTACCACTTAGCACACTCCTCGCAAAGAGAAGGAACTTGATGTTTCTTACAAATGACTTTTGTTTTTATTTTGTGTGTATGGGTGTTTTGCCTGTGTATGTGTCATTACACCAAGTGTGCATAGTGCCCGTAGAGGCCAGAGGAGGGTGTTGGAGGCCGTGTATCTGGAGTTATAGACAGTTAGTTGCTGTGTGGGTTCTGGGATTGGAATCCAGGTCCTTTGGAAAAACACCCAGTGTTGTTTACCACAAAATATCTGTCTCTAGCCCTCAATCTTATGGGCTTGAAAAAGCCAAGTTAGGCCTTTTCAAGTTAACCTTTGTACCATGGTATAATTTCCATAATATACTTCCATATAGGATAGATGCATTGCTACTGAGTATTATAGACTGAGATGACAGTCTAAAAGTTTTTTCCTTTAGAATCGAAACTCTTGGAAGATCCCACGCAATGATGAAATTGCTTGTCTTTGCTCTCATGAACAACACAAAGTCTTTGCCATGCTGTTTTACTCTCTTTTACTTTTTTTGTTGTCCATTTTGGAGACTTCTTGGACTTGGGGCTTTGCCTGGGAAAACACTCACTTGTGCTGCGTGTGACCTGAACATAGCAGCCACACAGCGACCAAGTTGGATATGTGGTGTTCAAACCAACAGTCTCATTTTCACTATTACCTTTAAAACTTCTTGAGAGGATCCCTACCTGGTTCGAGATAAACAAGATTCCTGTTGTGGTTCTGGTGATGATTCTAAGGTCATCTTTAGGTCAGGAACTTAACTGTCACCAGCGCTCTTACGGTCAGCACCTGGGCACTGAGGCCACTTAAACATACAAGTAGGTCCTAGTGGAAAACAGAAAAGAGATTTGGTCCATGTGGTCACATTGTGAAGAAGAACAAACAAGGAGACCTAGTGAACTCCGAGGTCCATCTCTGAGGTTCTGATGTGAGGCTTGGGTAGAAAGTAGGAATTATGATAGCCATACAGACCTGTTAGGGAGTGGTCTGGCCTGTCATTGATCTCTCATTGTCTTCACTCTTGTCTGTCCTTCAAGGTGGTCTGACAAGTTGTTACAACTGTTTAGACTGCCTTCTCGGATGACAATTTCCTCCTTTGACCTGCACCAGACTCCCGTATTCTCCTCCCAGCATTAGATTCCCAGGACATACCAGTATCTTGGGGACCATTGTTTCGGTGGTCTGAGAGTCACAGGGAGGCTGCCTGTATCCCTAAGAGCATCTTCCTCCTTGCCAGTAAAGTTCCTGGTTGTTAGCACTTAGTATCTAGTACGTGCTGAAAGTTACCAGCAAGGGAATCATTATTCTTCTCAGCTATAAATTTGATGGTCAAGCTACTTGGTTTGATGAGTTCTTTATCATGAAGGTCATGTTTTGTTATCCTGGAGCAGAATTGCTCAATACATTTGGGATTATGTATTTTTCTTTAATCAAACACACAGACACAGGTAAAACTTTGAAAAGTCGAGCCTAATTACTATGCAAGTAAGCCAGTTGCTCGCTGGAGATGCAGGGAGTCCTACCTCTTAGAAGTTTGATTCCTTTATAATACACCTGCCAAAGAAGCCGTTCCCTTATTAAGAATTGTAAAGTTCTAATGTTAGCAGGAACAGAATCTGTCCGGTGTATAGTGGAGACCCTAGGGCCACCAGGGCTCTGCTTGCTTCTGGTGATTCATCAGTGGCACATGCTGGGGACCTTGTCATGCTTGGCTGTGATGATGGAGAGCCAGACCAAAGTATTTTTCTTTGTCCTTTTGTGAACCTGCCATGTAGCACGGTCTTAGGAATGGAAAAGAGAGTTGTTCATGTATGGGCGCATAAGCAAAGGGGGTTAAAGTGTCATATGTTCCGTGTACCTGAGTGCTCTCTAGAAATCGCTGGCACGGATTTGGTGCTCAATGGTCTCACACTATGTCCTATCAACAGTGGGAAATTTGGGAGGTACAGACGATAGCAAGCATACACTCCACATGGTCTGGTGCAGTGAACTGGGACAAATTTATTAAAACGTGTTGGCCTTTGGTGTCCCCAGTGACCCTCCCTGGCTGGCTGACTACTTCTGGCGGCAGCTGCACACATGAAAGGGCCACCTGGGGACAACTGAACAGCAGCTTAAGTGGCTTGTGATGGTGTATCTGTAATGAATGGGACTGGCCAAATTTTGAAGAGTCACGTCAACTCTAAAAGGTCTTGGCTGCCATTGCGGACAAGGACTCACTCCTTAGCCATCGAGAGGATGCTAAACTTGGTTCTGGTAGTGACCTAAGGTGTTAAGAAGACACCACTCCACGGGTTATTCCTAAGCCTTATCAGTGGGCTATGCTAGCTTGTATAGTTAACAATATAGTTATACCATTTAACTCCCAGGTTGAAATGTACGTCATTCCGCTTACGGGATATAGTTACAAGAAGGAGCGGGCTGTTCTTTTTCCAGTGGTAACTCAGAACAACAGCCTCAGCCCACTGACAGTGTGTAGACTGTGTGTTGAAGAAGTCAGGGAATAAGAAGGTGCCTCGTCGGCCCCTAATGACAAAAGGCTTAATGATTCTTGCTCATATTACATTCATTTTGAAATGTGGCACTCTGTTACTTGGTATAGAATATTTTGTCAGATTGATGTTCTGTATTTGAGAATGGATTTTCACTGAGGTCTCTCTCTCTCTCTCTCTCTCTCTCTCTCTCTCTCTCTCTCTCTCTCTCCGTGTGCATATGTTGATCGTGGTATAATCATTTCATAATACCAAGAAGATCTCGGAGTGATTTATAATGCGTGGCTTTAATCACACACCTGTAGGCAGGTGCCTTGGACGCTTCTCCCAAGCTTAATTAGAACTCCTTGCTGCGCTCCGCTGAATGAAAACCGAACCCAAGATTGGTGACTTCTGGGGATTTGCTCCTGTTTTTCATTAATATGTTGTGAGTGAGGGATAGTTAAAAAGAAAGGAGGCAAACCTCAAAATGCCATCAACACGGCTTTATCTGTGCCATGTTTTGTCCTTGTTACTTGAGAACTAACCTGAAGTCCAAGCGTTCTGTGGGAAGATGAGGGCAGAATGGTGAGAAACTGATGGTCAGGAAGTGTGGCACTCGTGTTTTACGGAAGATTCTAAGCTCAGACGTACATGTGTGTTTCTGCCACACATTACCGTGTTCTTCACAGGATCTCAGCAGAGCGAGCCAGGAGTGGGGTTTCCCTGTCACTGCAGAGGCAAAACTGTAGGTGACAGCCCTGTGGTATACCCAGAGCAAATGATGGGGTCACTTTTCTGATTCAGAGGGAAGGGGGGGCGGAAACGGTGGAACTGTAGGCAGAAGGTGTTTAACAAAGCTTCCTCTGCCTTCGAGTTAGAATACCGGTTCCTATCTGGAGACTCCTAGGATTTACAGTTCCTCCCAATGATCTCCACACCCAGCATACTTTGGATTTTTGTCCACTGTAGCAGAAGAAACCCTGAGCGCTAGTTTTTAAAAGTGTGATTACATCGGATTAGGACAATGGGCATATTGCTCATCTCAATAATGCTTCCAGCTTTTGAATTCATTAAAATAATAAAAGATTTTCTTTTTCTGCCTCATTATTTTAATGTAATTCTCCCATAGAGCAGACTTAATCCCTTTGTTAGTGAAAGTAGCTAACACTCTGAGAGGAAAACAAAAAGCAGCGTGTGGCTGTGACACCATCCTCTGAGGGAAAACCAAACAAAAGCAAAACTGAGTACCAGTCTTGGTGCTGCCTGGGCTGGAGGAGGATGGGGGTAGGTGTAGGTGGTGAAGGGCCTGACTCCTGGATACATCCAGCTCTGGAAAGCTGAACCCCAAACCTGAAAATGTGTGTGTGTGTGTGTGTCTGTGTGTGTGTGTCTGTCTGTCTGTGTTTTTTTTTTTTTTTTTTTCTGTAGGAAATGGAGGGTTTAGTTTGATTCCAAGGTTCCTTTTACTGCCCACTTAAAAACCCCTTAATTGAAATGTGGCAGGTACTATTTTCAAAGTCACAGTGTGCCCATGGCTCACAACTGCTGGCCTTGCGTCTTTCCATCTCAAGGGCCCTGTCTGTAGCCTGTGTCCTGACTTCCCTGTCTTGAAAGCTCTTTCACTTCCTCAGTTGTTTCCTATTAAGGCAGCAGCGTTGTTAAACCCAGTTCCTCAGTGTCATGTTGGAATTCAGCTGTGTTCCCAGCTACCACCATAAGATCTGGTGTCTCTCTGCTACGGTCTTGAACACTAGACACCCCCTGTCCTGTCCTGTCCTGTCCTGTCCTGTCCTGTCCTGTCCTGTCCTGGTCCTAGTGGCACCGTCATAACAGATCTCTCCTCACTGTGAAGAAAGGGCTCGGCCAAGGACGTTGCTGGGAGCTGTAACTTGAATGGGGATTGTGTTTTTCATTTTGGAAGTCTCTAAATCACATTTTTCAGAACACCACCAATAGCTGATTTAAAGAGCAGGCCTCTGTGCATGTGAGATTCCCTCAGTGTTCTTTCTTCCATCTTTGCTTGGTAATCTTTCTCCGTAAATAGAATTATGAGCGCATGGCACATCCTGATGCAGATGACTTTCAGTATATAACGATGGCATGTTCTTCATGGGGCCGTGCCCAGCTTCTCTCCCATCCCTTCCACTGAGAGCTGGTCCCCTGGCCATGCCTGGAGCTCATGACAGGAACCCTCTGGGGCAAATAAATGACTGCTCCCGAAGGCGGGCCTTTCTTCTGCCCGGGGAAATGAAGAGAGCAGCAACCCGTCCCTTTCCTGGGGGGTTTGCTCAGACCGAGTTTGTTTACAATGAGAGGCGTGCCAGGCAGCTCCAGTGGCAGCCTGACTGGGGAACACGTGGGCTCAGGCGACAGAAGAATGTGACATCGTGAGCACTGGGTGTGTGTAAGGAGGTGTCACTCATGAACAGATTATCCTCTCTATCTGGCGCCATCAGGCCTAGTGCAGATTAGCAAGGACACAGTCTGCTTCTATCCCCCAAAGCCACAGAGAACTCTGTGCAGCCCTTCAATAGTCTGACCGTGATTCCATGACACCACCATCAGCCTTTGGTGATGAGGAGCAACTTGAAGTGGTCCAGAGGTTTTAAGCACCACCCCACCCAATACATACCCCCTCCAGTACTCTTCACCCCTCAGACTGTTCTGTGCGCATTACAAGATGCCAGCTTGTTGTGTGGGTCCATTGCTTGCCTTCCTCTGGCAGTCTGTCTCCTTCCCGTTCCTCTCCTGCCCCAAGTGACCTTCCACATCCCCACTGCCTTTCTTCATGCTTGCTCTGCTCTTCTCAAAACCCATCAGAACCGCAGGCCTCTAGGTGAGGGTGGTCTTCACAGCATTTGTGCCTTGCCATGCTGCGTGTCCCTGGAGTCCATCCTGAGAGCCACTAGCGATCATGACCCCTCTCTCCCGCTAAAGGGATGGTTTGTTCTTTGTTAAATCACTCAACTTGTAGCCAGGCATGGTGGTGCACACCTTTATCTCCAGCACTTAGGAGGCAGAGGCAGGTGGATCTCTGTAAGTTTGACACAAACCTAGGCTGACAAAACAGACAAACAAATAAACAAAACACGAAACAAAACAAAAACCTTGTAGGGGGGAAGGAGGTGGGTCAGAAAGCGAGGGACCTCTTTGTCTTTCCCTTGACCTTACAGTTATTTACTTTCTTGAGATTTGAGATCAGACTACACACATATTCTTTCTTTTGGACCTGGACTCTTTTATACTAGAGTGTTTGAGCTTCTGGATGTGTCTCAGTCACTGTCCTTTTGCTGTGAAGAGACACCGTGACCACAGTAACTCTTAGAAAAGAAAACATTTAACTGTGGCTTTCTTACAGTTTCAGAAGCTTGGTTCATTATCATCATGGTGGGGAGCATGGTGGCAGGTATGGCAAACAGGCAGGCAGGCATGGTACTGGAAAAGCACCATCCTGATTCACAGGGAGAGGGAGAGAGAGAGAGAGAGAGAGAGAGAGAGAGAGAGAGAGAGAGAGAGAGAATATGAATATGAGAATACAACATCCAAGAGTATGAGCCTGGGCCTAGCATGTGTTTTTGAAACCTCAAAGCCCACCCCCAGTGCCATACTTCCTCCAACAAGGCCATGCTTCCTAATCCTTCTAATCCTTTCAAAGAGCTCCTCTCCCTGGTGACTAGGCATTTGAATACATGAGCCTATGGGGGCCATTCTTACTCAGACCACCACAGTAACTCTGAAAACTTTGAAGAAAAAGTCAAAGTGTAAGCTAATAAACTCCAGTGCCGTTCAGGCTCCAGCAGTGCTTCTGACTCTCCAAACAGTGGCACAGAACGATTTGCCTGTTGTTAAGCGCTCAGGGAGCATATTAACTGGATTTAGTGTGAGTGAGTTGTGAGAATTCCAGCTGCTGTGCACTGAGCCAATACTGCTTGGTGTCCATGGTGGACAGCCTTTCAAATCAGGTGTCGGTATCACTGCTTTCATTTCATAAGTAAGAGCCTGGAGCCCCAGCAGCTCAGGAACCCAGCCGTTTCACACTGTAGCAGAGTTGAGACTGAAAGAGGTGAGTTCCCAGCTCACATCCTTCCTCGATGAACACAGCAGCGCTGGACCAGAGAGCCCAGGATGCTGACTGGTCCAGGATGCATCCTACTGTAGCCTCTGTACCCCAGGGAGCCTTGGGAGAAAGAGAGGCAGACATCCAGTGCTCCTCCACATCCTCACGTCCAGTTTCTAAAACATGGTGTATGGATGAGAAGTCTGAAAATATTATCATATCTTGAGCTATTATCATACCATAGTGCTATTTATATTTAAAAACACATGCAGAGCACGTGGCATTCAATAACGAGGAGTTTGCTTAAAGTTTTCCCCCCAGTATTCAGTTTCATGGATATTGTTCCTCAAAGAAACTCAATGTGTACCCACTTTTCAGGAGTTACTGTCCATACAGTAGACACATGCACAATCTCTCTCCCCACCTCCCTCTATTCCCTCAATTCCACTGGTCCTCTCACAATTGTTTCCTAGAGTCTCAACTCTTTTCAGGTAGATGAAGTATATACTTGATCCTAAGGGCATATAACTTACATTTACATGTATATGATTATTACTACATTTATTTTTTTTCTTTTTCCTTTTGGTTTTTTCGAGACAGGGTTTCTCTGTGGCTTTGGAGCCTGTCCTGGAACTAGCTCTGTAGACCAGGCTGGTCTCGAGCTCACAGAGATCCGCCTGCCTCTGCCTCCCGAGTGCTGGGATTAAAGGCGTGTGCCACCATCGCCTGGCTGTTACTACATTTCTTATCATGTCTGCCTATTAAGCCAGGGTCTCACTTTGATTCAGAGCCTGGGCTCAACTCCCGGGCTCAAGTGGTCGAGGGGCTGTAGATCTATGCTGCTGATGCACCAGAGTTCTTCATCGTGTGTTTAAGAAGCAGCTCCTTCCCCTCCAGCCTGCATCACTGAGTGGTGCTCCTATGTTGTGGATGCAGTCCACAGCAGTAGTTGTACACAGTCCTTGGTTATGGGTTCCAGCTTCCGGCATAAGCCATATCTATAACATTTAAGGAGAGATTCCATATCCCTTCATTTTCAGGCAGCTGCAACTGTGACCATGTGTAAATGCTGTGTATGTTTCTTTGAGAGTCAGCAGTTTTCCAGAGGTCTTGTTTATGAGGGTTGTTAGGTATGCAAAGTGGGCCTTTATGGATACTTCTATGAAATGATTCCAATTAAAAAGAAATGGCTAGATTGCCAGTCAGTGTCAGCTAATTAAATTATGATATGCTCCCGTCATTAACAAGAACCTTGACTGAAGAGAGAGAGGGGAAAAGGGATGAAAGCAGATTCTTGGAATTTGTTGAAAGGGAGGGTATATGGCTTTATCCATCCTTACATAATTAGACGCGTAAAACATCAGCTTCCTATTATGGATCTGAAATCGGAAGTCTTATTACTTCCTTCTAGGGTATAATTAATCAATTTCCGCTGGAGTGCTTTAGATGCTACAGTAAAATGCAGTTTCATTAAGAAGCATAGTTTAATAATAATGGGTCAATCATCATGACACTACTGCAGACACAAGAATGGGCCCCAGACATCCAAACCATGTTCTTGCTGAGACAAGAACATTGCCCTGAGAAGAGATTGAATTGAGAAGGCAGCTGGCTGGCTGCACTAGCTCCTGAAGGCTGCTTCCACCTCAGCATTTTGCTGGGAAGACAAGTGGAATTTTCCATCACAGACCTTCAGTGAAGAACGCTAAGGGTACCACAGCATCTCAAGTCTGTATCCAGCGACCATCTCCACAGGGATGCTGTGGTTGGATTGAGCAGAGCCTTGCTGGGGGACAGTAAGTAGATGATGTGGACAGTCAGAGAATGGAGGGGGCTTCTGGAAGCATTTTGTTAACTGTGCTGATGTCTGTGAGGAAGAGTGCAAGGCTCTAGAAAAGTTACCTTTATGGGATTAAATCAGTCTTCCAGTTCTGTAAGCCAGCACCTCTTTGTGGGTTATGTAGCGGGATGTTTTTCTCACATGTAGATAAATGATGTTGACTGGCCAGATGGGAGACTCAGAAGCACAGTGGCTGGGAAGACCTTGGGGTACCCCAAACATATTTAAAATCTTGAGACTTTGTAGTTAACTAGTTGGACCTCCATGATGAGCCCCGTAGGGCTGCTGTGATCTCTTCACTTTTATAATATGCGAAGAAATGACTTGGGAATGCTGTGGTATGCCAGTGACTGCAGGCACATGTGAAATCTTCTGGTGGAGGGCTTCTATGTTAAAGCTCTGGGAAGTCACAACTCATGCAGTGATCTATGACTTGAGCATAGCCCCTAGTCTACACATTTCCGTAGAACTGTCTGTTCTCCATCCGGAAGCCACCAGAGGTCGGCACCAAGAGCACAAGGCTTTTTTGTTTTCACCGTTTATCTTCCTTTCTAGCCATTTGTGTTTGTGTATGTCCAGAAAATAGAGAATTGCCTGGAAGAATTGCCAGGGAAATTGTTTTCCTTTGCTGACTCTCTGTTGCAGAGGCACTGAAAGAAGATTTGGTCTTCTTGGTGCTGGGGATAAGAGGGCTCTCTCTTGGCCATCAAGGAGCAGGAGTGTGGTGTACTTAGGTTTGGATTCAGCCCTGATTGCTGGGTCACAGCTGCACCCCCTGAGCAATGGTATTTTACTTAAATGTGATTTCTTAAACGAAAACTAAAAAGTGGGGGATACTTTTTAAAATGTTCAAGAGCTTACCCAAACATACCTTCTCTGTCTCTCTCTTTTTTAGGAAGCCTACTTTTGTACCAAAATAAGACTGTTGATTCCAGCTAAACTGTGCCTCATTGTGCATACAACTCAAAATGCAGGATTTAACTAGGAGCTAGCATTGTATTCTAATAAGAAGTCCACAATATATGCTAAGTGTAAATTTTGAGTAACTTCATTTTAATTTAGTGATTTAAAATACTGTATATTTGCATTGCCATGCTAGTCATTTATTTTAAAATTCTGGGTACTTTTAGGAGGTTTGTGACTATGTGAAGGGTTTGATACTTTCTAGCAAAATGTGCATTTAACAGTGCTTATTTCATTGTTATCCTGTGTGTGTGGTTATTGTTGTTCCTTTTGGAAACTACAGCTTCCAGATTCCTCCTGGATTACGGACACCTGCACGCGTGCGCAGGTGCGCACAGGTGCAGGACATTTCTCCCAGATACCCTTGCGCTTCTCGTTAAAAAGTGAGCTTCCACAAGGTCTCGCTCTCTCTTGCCCCTTGCCCTCGTGTGTCTTGCACACCTGTCCCTTATCGTGTCCCCCCCCCATTAAAGTGCACCCACGTGGGAGCTGCGTGTCTGTGTCTCCTCCTTTCATGCGTGTTTTGTCTGTCATGTGTTTGTCTACACACACACCCGCTTTAAAAGAATAATAGTTATGATATATGTATGAGCATGGTGCACCCTTGTCATTGTGCTCATGTGGAAGTCACAAGATAACTTTTAGGAGTTGGTTCTTTTCTTTCATTCATATTGGTAGCAGTAGCCTGTCAACTTCCTGGGTCATATAAACTTTATAAAATTCTAATTTTGATAAGTCTTTGGCAGAGTTACTAGTACTGAGTACTTATAGTGTGGGGAGCTAGAGTATGACATTAAATTCCAAGCTGAATATGTTGAGATTCAAGATATATTAGGTTTGCGTGATCCTGGGTATTTGGTATACTGTCAACCTGTCTGAGATTTCATTTTCCTGAGAATCACTAGCTTTAGGAAAAACACAGGAATTGAATACACAGGGCCACCTGAAGCTGTCCCACTGCGTAGCTCCTCACATCTCTGTGTTTGTCATAAATGCTATAACATGGTAACTGTTGACCTTAATGATTGTCCTAAATTGCCAGGGAAGATATTTTCCACCCTGTTAAGCCAGCCTTGGGGATGCACAGAGTAGCTCTCCAAATGGACTGAGTGCAATGCCTTGATGCTTCGTGGTGTAAGCTTTAGTTAACCTCATCACCAGCACCACCATCATCATCACCACCACCATCACCATGGAGATGGTCACTCACTGGAACGGAACACAACACCTGGCTGCTCTCCCTTCTCAGGTCTCTGTTGGGATGATTGATGGTGGTCCATCCAGCACTAGTACTGTTACCATCTTGTGTTAAGCATATCTTGTTTGCTAGAAAACACATCGTCTTTTCTGTAAGGTTGTAGTCTTTTTTTTTTTTAAATATTTATTTATTATGTATACAATAGTCTATCTGTGTGTGCCGAAGGCCAGAAGAGGGCACCAGACCTTATTACAGATGGTTGTGAGCCACCATGTGGTTGCCGGGAATTGAACCCAGGACCTTTGGAAGAGCAGGCAATGCTCTTAACCACTGAGCCATCTGATAAACCAGCCTGCTTCCATCTTGGGCTTAAAAACCATCTTATAGTAAAGACAAACTAGGTTTGTTACTGTTTATGATTAAATCTGTTTCTCAAGGATTGGACTGTGCCCTATCTGTAACCTTAACTACAAGTGGTTCTCTATTGACTGTTCTAGGAAATAACCATGTCTTTGTTTCAAAGAATTGTTATGACCACCTTGCAACTGTGCCTTTGTTTCAGAACATTGTTATGGGCAGCTTGTAATGCTTATGTTCTGCCTCTATAACCCTGATTATTTGCTTGTCAGATTCTCCATTTGGAAACCCCATACTAGTAAACTATAAAAACATTATCTTCCCCTTGTCCATTGCTAATCCCTTGAACCCCACATTAGGGAGAGACAGCCCACATACATAAATAAAGCTTGCTTTCATTAATTTGGCCATGAATTGGGTTGTGGTCTTCCCGCATCTGTGGACCCCACAGAACAAGCACAAGTCCCATTAGCCAACATTAGGGAAAGGTCCTTGAAGAAGATGATATATGTCCAGAGAGGTCGAGCTGGACTTCAGAGCCTCAGTGTCTTTCCCCCAGCAAGGGATCTGATCCTTCTATATGCTTGGCCACTATTGTGTGAATCTTGTTTTGTGTGTGTGTGTGTGTGTCCTCCAGTTGACCTCTTTAGCAAAGAGATAATGTCCTTAAGTATTATTGTGTTGTATATTATGTAGTTTTCTGATCAGGCAATAAATAATGAAAGAGATATCAGGACAAAATGTAAGAGAGAGTCTTTCATTGACAACAAGGAACTCTTGCAGGTCTTGATAGAGAGGGTTATCCCAGACATCTCTCAAAACCAGGACTGGCTGTCCTTGACTTCCCAGCAAGACTCCCAGTTGCTTCTTTTCTGAGACTATGCAAAGACATTCAAATTCCTTTGATTCTCAGTTTGAAGAACATAACCACTGAGGATAAAAACCCACATTCAAGGATTCTGCAATTCTGTTACCCATTCTTGACTTTTTGTGTTGTGTTTTCACAGATCAACAGTTTGTTACTTAAATATAAAGAAGAGTAATCTCAAAATCATAATTTATTGGTTTTATTTAACAAACCTATCTCAGAATCAGTCGTGTTACTGTCTGTGACCTGCAATTTGAATGATTCCGCTAACAATGGCCAGAGGGAGTTATAAGAAGGAGACTCCGTGGGCAGAGCGCTCTAGAGTCCTCCCTAGAATAAAGGGAATTGCCAGTTGAGGAATGAAGCCAAGGTGTCATTTAAACCCTGTTACACACACTCGAAATGGTCATTAAAGATTAGACCAAATTATCTAGTTAGGAATGTTTTGGGGCACAAAACTAGGTAAACTAAATTCTAATTCAGATTTTACTCTTTGATCTTGAGTGATTTTCCTGTGTATTGAAATACTTCTTTTAGCTAGCTATCCCTATTAAGTATGATTTTAAGTCTTTCTTTTCCTTTAAAAAAAATCCTCTGGGAAAGCCTTTTTGTAAACATAAGGTCAAAGGGTTAATTTTAGGTCTTTCATCTATAAGAAATTAAGTTTTCCCGGGAAGCTTGATCAGATATTAATGCAATGCCCGCCAGTGCCCTGGAGCCTGCTGTGAGTTGTGCCTTCGCTCCTTATTGATTAGAACATGTGCTTTCTGCTGCTTCTGAATTATTTATGGAGGCTCCCCTGGGGTCCTCAGGCATTGTGAAGGCAGATGATGAAATCCTTCAGTCTGAATGGCTCAGGCTTGTAGGCTAGGTGGCTGTTGGGACTGACCCTGAAGGCCAGGCCTCCTGGGTCCCTGTTGTTGTCACCACACTGCAAGACTGCGGAGGTGGAGTTACAGAAGGGATTAGATTGGGACCAGCAGACTCGAGGGATTGGAACTCTTTGTACACCAGGTTTTTCACATGACTGATCTATAGAGTGACTGAAAGGAACGCAAGTACCTTATTTAAACTTAAAATAGATTTTTTTTTGCATAGGTAATATGAAAAAACTGAAGTGTCCCAGTGATACTATTTTCTTTCTTGTTTCATCCTAGAAGCCAACTATCATGAGGACAGTTGTTTCATTACTAATATGTTTCATAACTGGTGTGTAGACGTGTGTGAGTGCGTAATGCAGTTGAGGATGGCGTGTGCAGCATCCGTGCTCTTTATGGATTTAAGTCTCTTGGGTCATATACATAGGATGGGGAAAGGAAGCTCGTTTTCATTGTCTTAAGGAATATTTTTAAGGGGTTCTGTGCTTTTCAGAGTAAATCAGAGAAGAAAATATGTATGGGCATTTGGCAGAGGGGAGGATGTAGATCTCAGTGGGATTTCCTCTACCCCCATCGTCTCTGAAAGGACTTCAAGAGTTTCCTTATTTCAGGGTGTGCCGTCCTGTACCAAAGAGCCATCTAAAACCCAGCAGTCAACTTAGATATAAAATTTAATGCAAATACTCCTGTTCACCTTAAAGTGGGGGAAAAATCAGCTAGACTCATAATCCACTACGTCTATCTTGGGACTTGTGAGAAATACATGTGCGTTTCCAGACAGAACTGTCTCACTCTGCGGCTTGAAGGAAAAATCAATCATGAGCTGAGGCTGGGGAGTGGATGATTAGCCGCACACCATCTCCGTACGCCCTCTTTTGACTGGTCCCTATATTTAGTTATTATGGTATCTACAGCGGGGAGAACCAACTGCAGCTTTTGCAGCTGGGAAGCCCAGTGATACTGTAAAAACCTCAGTGATCCTTTGTCTGTGATGTGTCCTGAGTTCTGGCAGGATCTCTCTGGCAGATAGATAATTGTTTATCTTCTGAAGGGTTGCTGCTTGTAGGTGTATTCACTTGCGGGGTGATGCATTTTAAAAGGCAAATTCATATTAAGATTGAAGCATATTAATTAGTACATAATTCATGGACTAATGGCAGGCAGGGAAAGTGGGAAGTGACTGACAATGGGCTCAAGGTTTCTTTTGGGGGAGATACAGCTGTTTTGTTTGGAACTAGGTAGCAATAGTAGATACATGATGTTGTGCACGTGTTAAAACCCATTAAGTGGTTCACTTTATATATGGCTTAATAATACATAAATTATAACCCAGTTTGTTAAAAGCTCATTAATCCCAAAAGTTCAAATATCATATGTGCATCCTAGGTTGTCTTTCTAGAAAAACATTAACAATTGTCATTATATTTCTGTTTCTTATTTTTTTACTTCTGCTTTTCCAATCACTTATTTCATAGCGATTAAAATATTTACTACATTCTCTCTACTCTTAGGAAAGTCTGTGTATAGAGAGGGAGGATTTACACTGCACAACTCCAAGGGATTTGTGGTCTTCTGCATGACTGCTTTGAGACAGACTGTGCAGCCCTGGCTGGTCTCAAACTCTTGCTGGATTTATAGGCATGAGCCTCCGTACCTGACTGGTGTCCTCTCATCTGCTCTTTGGGATGGGTTCACACTGGGTGCCCTAAGTGCCTGCCATGCTTTTAACTTCCCGCTCTGAGCGTGATGGGTCTGTACGTTCACAGTCAGTGCAGCACACTGCAAAGGGGAACGTGAGCAGGCGAGATGGTGGCTCAGTGGGAAGAGGCACTCTCCACCAAGCCTGACAACCTGAGTTCATGTGGATGGAGAGAATGGACTTGTACAAGTTGTCCCCTGCCTTACGCACATGTAATGCCATGCCATGTTTCCTGCATAAACTACAAAGTAAATGCTTTAAAAACATCTTTCTCTGACTGTCGCTCCCCAGGCACAATGTTGAGATGGTGGGTGGCTTGGGAAGATGTGTGACTTGCCCTCTGCCTGAGGAGCTCTCGGGTCACCAATGACAGAGCATCTTTACCGGGATCCTCCGATCTGATGGTCACAGGAGGGCATGGTCATATTTGAGAGCTCTGTTCTTTGTGTTAGTATAACTAGACGAAGAATGGTACTGGGAAGCATTCCATGGCTTTCATGTAGTTCTACAGGACTTTAAGAACGAGACGAAATTTAGCGGAATGGTAATGGGTCAGATTAGAGGGAAAACGAGATGGCTCTCGGCGGGCCTTCTGGCTTTCTATGTTTGTATGCATCGCTTTTATTTAAAATCATTTTGACTTTTACATGAAAGTATTTCAGCTCTGTCTATTTGCATCATAGGTGTATAACTTGTCATTTTTTAGCAATAGTAACCAAATCCATTTGAATTAAGAAGCTTTAAGATGATGGTTTTGTGGACGCCTTGTGAGCTCTGCATCTGAAACAAATTTATGGTCTTTGTTTGGCTACTTCGTTGTTTGGGGGTAGCTTGAGGGATGTTTTTAGGAGTGATCATTCTGTGGAGGAATTTGACATGTATCCCCATCATGGCTTACTTATGACCTTCTGTCATTTGCAAGCATACTTATGTAAATTAGGACCACTTCCAAAAGTTCACCTTATAGGATTTAATTAGATCATATCCTATCAACAAGTCAGAAACATTTTGTGTTGGCTTGAGTTCACAGGCGCTGTTTCTGAGTCTAGCTACAGAAGCATGGTTGACACTGGCTGTCCGAGCGTTCGCAGAGAACAAGGGACAGGCATAATTTTTAAGGTTTGGAAAGAAAAGCATTCAGGTAGATGACAAAGTCGTTGTAGCTCATCCACATATCACAGTAGAAGAAAGAGTCACTTTTAATGAGTAATAATTTTCTTGAAGTGCAGTATTAATGTAGCTCCACACCAGCGACGCTCCTTGACATTTCCCGCAAGCCTAGCTGAGCGATTAGACAGCAGACCCTCAGCAGGTCTGCTCTGTCTTCTAGCTGGTTTTACTATGCATATTTTCTAGGGAGTATAAGTTTCAGATTGTTGTACTACATAGGGAAGCATCCTTTGAAAATAGCTTCCGTTGGCTGGATAGGTAGCTTTTTCAGTGAGAGCGCTCCCGTGTGAGCAGGGGACCTGGGTCCAATCTCTAGAACCTATGTAAAGAGGCCACCTAGTCCTCTTATCATATGCTTCACTTCCAGAGCTGTGGAGCTGGAAACAGGCAGGTCCCTGGCGCTTCTTGGCCAGCGATAGCTTCTTAGCCCATTCGGAAATCTCCAGGCTTATGAAAACCGACGGTTCAAAACCCAAGGTGGACAGTTCCTGCAGAACCAGTTCCTCAAGACTGAGGTTGGCTTGTGATCTCTAAACACACGTGCGTGCTTATTCATGTACAACCTCATACACATGTAAGTGGACATGTTTACATACATATACATACGTGTACACAGACAAAGACACACACAGGCAAACGGAGCACAGGTAAATGTCTATTAATTGGTACTTGAATGGCAGTTAAAGCAAGCTGGTAAGAAGGAGTATGGGGAGATACAGTAAGTAGTGTAGCTGTGTAGAAGGAAGCGGTAGGGTAGCTGGCAGCTTCAAGTCTGTGAAAGTCAGAAGGGTGTACTCTACTTACGTTTGAGTGATGTGCTGGGCAGTGGTGGTGCACACCTTTAGTCCCAGCACTGAGGAGGCAGAGCCATGTGGATCTCTGTGAGTTCGAGGCCAGCCTGGTCTACACAGTGAGTTCCAGGACAGCCAGGGCTATTATACAGAGAAACCCTGCCTCAAGAACAACAACAAACAACAAGTTTCAACAAATAACAAACAAAATGTAATCCAATGACCCTTTCAGCATAAACCAGGAGTTCCTGAAATGCCTTTTGTTTGGCAGACACATCTGAGGAACTGTTGAAAGCTAAGTGTATATGTGCATAGATGCATAATTTCACATCATCTCCAAACAGTCACAGGTCCTGAAGTACGCACTGCACCTGCTAAGGGGCATATAAAGTGCACTAATTTATATTATGAAAAATTGTGGGTGTATCATTAACATTTTGCCCGTAAAAATTTAAATTATCTAGCTTCTTTCTAAGTTGTGTACATGACCTAGTTGGCTGAAGCCTTGTTTAACAAGCTCCGTTTTAAATCTTGACAGTGCTGGATAGACTGGATTGTAATTTTTGGAGTACAGTTTCTTAAGGAATGTTTCCAAGGGAAGGCCGTTCTTCCTCAAATGTCAGCCACATGCCACTTCTAGAAGAAAAGGTGGGAAATAAAAACATTTTTCTTAATGTAATACAGCGAGTGACAAGGTGAGCTGGCGTGCTCATGAAGGGAGGCAGGAGTTGTGGTTTGTAGAGAAAGATTAAAGTGTCATTTTACCTGAAGCTTCCCTGCCTCTTCCCCGGGGCCTTCTTGTCTGGGCGAGGACTGGGTTCTTCTGGTCTAAATATAGCACGACTTTAATTAGTTGATCGCGTTTCTTTGGAAGTGCTTTCGGCCTATAGATAGCAATGGCTTAATTACAGCTTTAAAATGAAAATTTAGGTTGGCTCATGCTTCTGATTGTAATACTATCCACAGCCGTGCCGATTGCTAGCTTAAGCTGTGGCTATTGTTGAAGAGGAAATGTTTCCAGGCGTGATTTCGGTATCAGCTGAGTTCATCCCTCCCTGCGGTTCTTCAAAAGAAATATGTTTAGGAGAGACCTTTTTAATTTCCTTGAGATAGTCTTTCTCTTTAGCCAGCAGGGGACACCACCCCTCCTCTGCGTGCCCCCTCACGTGTCCCTCCCCCATGCCCTCCAGCCCCCTAAGATGACCTGAAATGGGAGTCACCTTGGTCATTTCTGCCTTTTCTCCGGTTTCTCTTTTTGTGGCTGTAGGAGACGCCATCTTTCCCCCATGTACCCCTCCCCATGCATTCTTCTCCCATACACCCCTCCCCCATATATCCCTCCCCATATGCCCCTCCCCCATGGATCCCTCCCCCATATATCCCTCCCCATGCTTCCCTCCCCCATGCCCCCCTCTCCCGCGCCTGCCAGCCCCCTATGGTGACAAGAAATGTTTGTTTTGTTCTTTGATCCCTGAAAGTGCTGTGTCACTTTTCATTGTTTTCTACATTGTCCCATGTTCTCTTTCTATTTTTGTTGCTGTCTTTATTTCCTTCTGTCCACGTCATGCGGAGTTATTTTGCTTTTCTTTTGTGGGTTTTTGAGGTAAGGTCGTGGATTGTTGATTGGGAGTCTTTTTCTCTTTACATCTTATTTTACTTTTAATTTCTTTGCTTATTTAGTGCAGAGGCGAGAGGACAACTTTTGGGAGTCAGTTGTCATTCCCCCATGTTGGTCAGTTGTCTTTCTTGTGCAGCTGTCTGCCTGGTTTCCATAGCCTTCTCTTCTGCTTTGAAAGATATGTTTCCAATATGTCATTCTTCTCCTCCCCCATTATTTTTCAAAGATTGTTCTATTTGAAGTAAGTTGATTTGTTTGTAATTTTGGACAGGTTTTTAAACCTGTTTTGCCCATCTTTTGTTGAAGTCATTTTTGTAATGTTGGCTTTTACATCCTTGTCAGATAATGCTAGCGTTTGATTTATCTCAGGTGGGTTTATTTCCATTATCTTTTCTTGGTTAAACTGACATTTTTCTTGATATGAGCTGTATCATGGATATTCAAGGCTTTATGAGATGTTGAACCTTATTTAAGTGAACCGTTAGTGGATTCCCTCCAACACTGTGCCGACCGAGGAGGAAGGCGCCAGCTGGTGCCATCATGGCGCATAGGTAGACTTCAAGCTCTCCAGTGCCTCTGAGGGGCTACACGTCTACTTTCTGGTGGGGGCAGGCGATCCGGCTCCCTTTAGACTCTCTGATGTTCCCCAAGTGCGTGGTAAAGAGTGATTTGTCATATGACTTCCACTGATAACTGAGTATGGTATGTTGCTGGTAGTGGGTGTGACTGTCCTGAATGCTGCCTCTGAGCAGTGCTGCAGAGCCCTAACCTATGCTGTGTGGTGGGGATGGAGGTCCCGCCTCCCCAATGTGGCGCTCACACTTACATCAGAGAGGGCTGTGGTCTATCATTCAGAGCTGATCCACATTCGGGCTCCCTGTTTATTCCCAGCTCCTGCAGGAATGCCTGGCAAATGAGGACTCCCAATGCTCGTGTGCCTTTCCTGGCACAGGTAGGAACGAGCATGTGGATATTGTCCTGCTGTATTTTGTTGGAACAGGACAGTCATTGCCTGGAGTTTTCTATCTCTTTAGTGTGCTTCTTGTTTGGTTCTCAGGTTAGAGAAAACAGGTTTGGTTAGGAGTTGTCTTTGTCTGTGGCCAGTACTGTAGTTTTTAGGGAAATTTATTCCATTTTGATTATTTATTTTGTGTGTCTGTAATTCTGGGTGGAGTGCATGGTCCAGTGAGCGTGAGGAGGTCAGAGGACATCTCTCAGGAGTTGGTTCCCTCTTACCGTGTGGATCGTGGGATTGAACTCAGGTCATCAGTCTTGGCAGGAAATACATTTCTGCACTGAGCCATCTTGACAGTTCTGTTCAACATTTTCTGTTACTCTAGCTTTCCAGTGAGCTTCGAAATCAGGAGGTGTGGTACCTTATTTTTGATAATTTTCAAGATTGTTTTGATTGCTTGTAGTCTTGTAGTCTTATGAATTTTACAGGATTTTTTTATGTCACAATATACTATTGTAATTTTGATAAGGATTTCACTGAGTTTGTAGCTTGCTTTTGGTGATTGCCATTTTAACAATACTACGTTTGTAATGCATAATCCTAGGCTGTCTTTCTTTAACTCCACTTGTTTTCAAATTTAAATTTAGAACTTGGAGTTTAATCTTGGCTATTTTGGCCCAATGTAATCTGATTGATCACTTTAAAAACTCTTTTAACTTTATAAATTCAATATATTCACTGTTTTGGTCAACTTTGTATCATTTCTAAGTACCCTTTAGGGTCAACTGAGTTCCTGATTGACATATATAATAGGATTTTCCCAATCCAATGAACTAACACCATCCAGCAGAAATAGTCTTAGGAACTGAATTGACCTTCATCTGTCTATATGTTTAGACAAAATAACAAATACAACTGATCATTCTTTTACTCAGCTTTGCCTCCGGAATGTCTTGGTTAAATACTGTCACCTTTCTCTGTCCCGCTTTATAACTCCGTGAAAGGGAAATTTCTTTAGTTTCATACAAAATGTTTTAATAAAATGCTTTTCTCTGTAAATTACCTTCTCATATGTGCATTATGGCTAAAGAGCCAGGTATGAACTTTGGAATGCAGCGGGGGAGGGGTGTTGTCTGGAGAGGTGGCTCAGTGGTTAAGAACGTGTGCTGCTCTTGCGGAGGTCTTGGGTTCCTAGCACCCACATCAGGCCGCTCACAGCCACCTGTGACTCCAGCTCCAAGCGATAGACCCGAGGCCCTCTTCTGAGCTTCGCAAGTATTTGTACTCACACATAACTTTAAAAAAGTAATATTTTACATTCTGGGGGAGATTAATGTTAGATTTAATTATTTTCCTTACAGAAATCATGATTATAGTTTAAACTCACCTCTGTAAGTACTAATTTGAATAGCGAAGAAGGAAATATTTTGACGTAAAATCATTGGCTGTAGCTAAAGCTGAAATGTATTTTCTGTCTGTGATGTCATTTAAGTACAGAGGCTTTTGTTGTTGCCATGGCAGAGCAGGTATGGTGGGCGTTGTAAACAGCAGTCTGTGGTGGGAACATGGGAAGGTGCAGAGCAGCCCTGTTTTTAGTCAGAGCCTTCTCTGGTTCCTGATTCATTGATTGGAAGTTCCCATGTATGGTGTCCACAGCAGAGCTGCGTGGGCAATGGGGTGGGTTGCCCAGAAGTGTAAATTCCCAGCTCTAGAAAATGCCTGTCAGTGGCTTCTATCTCTCTCTCCCATGGTGCTTTTCTGCCAGAACACTTACAGAAACGCTACCCTGGAGCATAGGCTGGACCTGGGCTGTTTTCTCCCCCAGCACTCCCCACAGTGCTCCATATGGTGTCCATAGGTTAGACCACTGAGAGGGACTTCTCAGCTTAGCTCTCCTTGTCCTCTTGAGAGCAGTTCCTGGACAGCACGCTTGCAGGAAGCGGCCCCCTTCTAGGCTACACTCATTTCTTTGCTCTCAGAGCAACAGAGAGAGAACTGGTGCTCCCAGGGACCACTGGTGATGCCAATGTCCTCATCTCAGCCAGCTGTCGTTGTCTCTCTGCCTAGGAAAGAATCTTGCGAATGGAAAGGGAACATTTGGGGCTTTGGTGTTAGCCATGTAACTGCATGAGCATTCTCTGGACATGGCCGTGCCTGTGCTTTGTTAGGTTCCTCTGCTAATGTGGTGTTAAATGGGACAGGAGCCTTGATCTCATGCGACAGAGACAAAGTGAGGTGAGCACCTGTAGTCATTGTTATGATAAGGTGAGCGTCTTCCAACAATGAAAACAAAAGTCAGCTATGTGTTCTGGAGACACGCAGGAAGGAATAAATTTCTGACAGGCATGTCTAGGTTGTGTCAAGACAACCCTAATTTAAAATTTCAGAGGCAGGCAGGTAGAGACACTGGGGAAGCCAGATGAATAAGTTTCCCATGCCAAATGGTAAAGACCGTCCTGTCCCCAGCGCCTGGAGCATAGAGATGTTGAGCTTCGTTGTCCATCGATTTGGAAGGTAAGGCGGCTTTGTTTGTGCAGCTTCTTGATGGCTGTGGTATGAAGTTTAGACTTTATTATGTAGTGCACAGAGGGCAGCTTACAGCTTCCAAGCAGATGAACAGACGAATGTGCTGATGTAGAAAGATAATTCTGGTAATAGCATGAAAGATGGATTTAGGGAGTGGGGAGCAGAGGGAAAGAGCCCAACTAGGAAGCTCAGAGCAGTTCAGGCAGAAGAAGTGAGATGCGAAATTGGTCTCTTACAAAACGGCAGGATCCATCTGCACTTCAAATGAAGAACACGTAACTATGGCTTCTATTCTGGAAGGCATCTCGTCTTGTGATTAGGAAGGGATTAAAATCCTCCGTTAAATATAATTCCATACTAAAAGGAGAATAAAAATTGTCCATTAAGGTGAAAATGCTCCATATTTCACTGAAGGTATCTAACGTCTTTTAAATGATAAATTTAGCTTATGATTTTCTAATGAGTTCTGTAGTTTTAATTTTAAAAGGGCAGAAACTGAATCAAAACATTTGAGCATAAATGGATGGTCTTCTGGGGGAGGCTACCACTGAGAGTTGTGTCTTAAAACTAAATTTTGAGGTTGGCGCAAGCAAGGTAGGTTCAGTGTATGCCTGTAAGAGCCCAAAGGAGGGCAGTGTTCATAACACTGTTAATAATTCTGAAAATGCAGGGGCCTGGGGCTTTGTCACAGGTCAGGGACGCCTGAGCGCTGCTGCTGATAATTTTGTCTAAATCTGAGATGTGAACGCTTTAATCCTAAATCGGTCTCTCGGAGTGACACATCATAGCCATTTATGATAAGTTCTGTGGTCCTATACTGAACTGAACAGCTCGCGGGTCACTTGGCTGTGACTTTCCGAGGTCACATGCCAGCAATGAGCCTATTTTCTGGGAACCTCTTTCTTCTTTTGTGCCTTGAACTGGAAGTCTATGTTCCTAGTTTTATTCTTTTCAACTCTTGCTCTCAACATTGGTCTGGCTTGCAACAGTTTTTAAAAGATGTGAGAAGTGCTTTGCGCAAAGGGTATGTTGAAGAGACGCAGCCTGCAGAGACGCAACCTGCAGAGGCGAGGGGTCTTCCCTTGTCAAGAGTCCAGTCAGAACATAGTGTTACAGGAGCCACCATGCTGCGTGGAATTGCTGTCTTCTTCCGCTGTTCGAGCAGAGGAAAAAGTGTATTTCTTGTGCTCAGCCCTCCTGCAAAGATGGTCCCTGTGAGGTGAGGCTGCGAGTCTTCACCCAGGCATCCTCCCTGTGGATCCCTCGTGAGTTCCTCGACACAGCTGACTTGCCTGGTGCGCACAGCACTTTATGCAGGTTTGATTAAATGGCAAAAATAATAGCTGCAGATTCCGTTCCCTTTGGTCTCCTCTGAACCATGAACGTGCAGTGGACAGTGCTGTGAGTTGAGAGGAAATTGCAGGGAATGTCAAAGGTTCATCTGTCGAAGACAGTTTGCCCAAATGAGAAAATAGAGCGTCACTCTGGAAAGCGGAGAGCGGGTGCACGCCGCTTTGTACTTACGTTTCCGTTCTTACCGCGTTTCTCGAAGCCGTTCCTTTCCTGTCTTGCAGTGCTGAGGTGTATGTCTTTCTCGCTTTAAACTTGTCAAGTGGCAAGTGCCCAGTACATTTTTCTTGACTCTCAATTTAGAAATGTGGATGCAAGACTAAAGGCTTTAATTTCTTTAGAGAAGTTACAAGTTCACAGCAAAATTGGTGGAAGGCAGCAGGCTTTCCACACTTGCCCTGCCCCATATTTATTTTGGTTTTTCGAGACAGGGTTTCTCTGTGTAGCCCTGGTTCTCCTGGAACTCACTTTGTAGACCAGGCCGACCTCAAACTCAGAGGTCTACCTGCCTCTTCCTCTTGGGTGCTAGGATTAAAGGTGTGCACCACCACCTAGCTTACCCCTGTGCCATTTAATACACATCATCTTAGGTATCTTGCCAATGATCCTGGCAGTCAGGAGGAAGAGATCCACATAGTGATCTCAGGATCTCTGCCGGGGGTCTGACTGCGATGTAACAGGTTTTCGGGTCAGACGGCTTGGCTTGTGGTCAAACCCACTGCTCACTTGCTGCACTGTATAGACAGCTTGTTTATCACGGAACCCTACGCTGTTCACCTTTGGGATGTGATTGGAAGGATGCATTATTGTGTAGGCTTCTATCACAAGATCTGGATAAGAGCTTCTATGTAAATACTTATGACTATGCCTGGGTCCAAAGAAAGCATCCTGAGTGGTCCATGATGTAGGTACTCTTCCACCAATTGACACTGGTCACCCATAATGTTCTAGTTATTTGGAATGCTAGGGTACACGATGAACAGGACATAGGACTGTTGTCCTCTAATGGGTTATATCTTAGCAGTAGGACACAATAGTCATAGTCAATGAGAAAACTAGGTAGCATGTGGAAAATTTCTAGGGCTATGGGGGCAACGTGAGTTTATAATAGGGAGTAAGGGTGCAGAAATTATACAACTTGCCCTTTTTAAGTTGTAAGAGACTTTAGGATTCATTAAGAGGACCCTCCAGCTATGAATCAGAGGCGTTTGATGTTATTAATTCCAGCAAATCTGTGCAGACAATTCTGCTCTTGCCATCGAATAGGAAAGCTTCTGATGCTAATAAATGAATCCTTAACCACTAATAGTAGCAATTATAAAACCCCGGGCATGTCTGTTCTGCAGCGTTCTTCCTTCTCCGTGTTTTATTCTGCTGCATTGCGGTGAACTATTGAATGAGTTTAAGATTGATCCTCTAAGAGCAGTAAGAGCAGGGCAGAGCCAAGCACAGAATTCTTCTGGAACCTCGGGATTTCCCCCACCATCTCTGGTCAGCTTACTCCCCCTCTGACACAGCATCATCACGTGGAAGCGCTGGCGTTTCTGAAGAAGTCTGTTCAGCAGTAGGTGCTGACAGAGACACAGCCAGCTTGTCAGGGGTTTAGGTGGATGGTTCATTGGGGCAGTGCTGGATTCAGGGGGATGTAGGACACAGTACAGTGTTATTCTTTGCAATGACGGAGCAGGTTCCGGAAAGTGGGGGAAGGCTGCCCTTTTAGAGCAGAGGAATGTGTTAATCTGTTGATACTTCCATCTCATCATCAGGAGGAGGTACTTTGTTAAAAACAATGCTGTCACCCCTTGTTTCTGCCTTTGCACTTTGTCTTTCTGAATGAGAACCCTGGAGACCATACGGTGTCTCTGATGTCTCCGGAATAGTGGTTGCCAATGCTGGCAGAATCACTGCTCCTGCTTCATAGTCTCCTCTTGCCTTCCTCCTTTACGTCTGAAATGAAATGCGATAGATAACATAATTCTATGAGATAACCCTTAACTGGCACATGAAGGAGAAAATATTTTAAAGTTTCATTGTATGAAAGTTTGATTGTGAGTACTCCAGAGAACAGCGTGAGGTCCGGGTCCCTCGGGTGTTTGGATGGAACAGGTTTGGATAAATGGGACATATATCCATGTTGTCAAAAGTTTCTATTGAGATTTGAAGCTTTGATATAAGTGGTAAGTAAATAAACGCAGAAATGCACAGAGTGACCATAGGTGTGACATCTACACATGCAGGCTAGATAGGTGTGTTTTTTGGTAGTTTGAACACCAAGACTTGGGGACACAACTTTGCCCCATGGCCAACAACTCCCCATGCACTTCCATACCTTTTCCTCAGTTTGCAGTTAAGGAAATTGAATTCTTTGATAAAGATCACTGTATATAAAACGATGCAAAAGTACACTAGCCTGTAAGTAAGGTGGGAAAGGCTGTAGGTTCTGAGATTATAAGTAGGGTCCCTCACACATACATTGGCCAGACAGTCTCGTGGAACATTTGAAAGACATGTTGGATGTAGACCAGTTCTTTCTGTCCTGTTTAGCAGGCCTGCCAAAATGTCATCATGATGATTGAAAACATTCAAGTGACCTCTAAAGCCATGTGTCCCCACCTCAGTGTGAAGCATTGGTTAACATTTCTGAAGTACTGATATGCATGTGGGGTCTGTCTACACTGCAGTACCCTGTTCCTCCTGCACCCCGGCACCACACCTTGTAGAAGGGATGCCCTTGGAGTTCTGTAACTATTCTGCTTGAGTAGATTTCCAGATGGCTGCCTGCTGACTGCTGGGGATATGGGAGTGATTTCCAGATGGCTGGTAGTTCCCCAGTCCCTTGCTTCAGACTGTTCTTCCAGGTTCCTCAAAGGCTACAGGGTCTGAACTGGATAAAGCGAGGCCTTCTAGTTACTACTGCTGCCGAGAAGGGCGGAAGTTTGGTTGTTGGCGCGTTTGTTTTTTTACCGGTGGATTGGCTGCTTTCTCTGTTGTCATCTCTGTGTATTGATATGCACCCATGTTTATTGCTCTGACTCTCCATCATTACTTCGGATATGACCTCACTCTTGTTCTTACCATTGCTGTTTTTCTTTTATTACCCCCGTTTTACTAAAATGCCTTTTATTACTTGTTACTATTCCATCCTAACTTGTCAATTTAATCATTCACCTCTGTCTTAGATGTCTTTTAATTTTTTTTTGTATTTTTAACAGGTAACATGTTCAACATTGAACAGCTTGATTTTTAAAATAGTGTTATTTTTCTGATGTCTGTTTGTGAGAATCAAGAAGTCCCCGAAAGTCTCGCTTTCTGGAAAGCACACGCTTCTTTAATGAAGACTTCCGTGTTTTAGTTATTACATTTCCGCGTGTGTGGCTATCACTGAGGCTGGACTAAGGACATTTGCATACAGTGTGGAGGAGAATAAAAGACTCTTTCAGCTTTCTCAGCAGGTCTTAAAGTGATAAAAGTCTCTGTACTGGCTGGTTTTCTGTGTCAGCTTGACACAAGCTAGAGTCATCAGAGGAAGGAGCCTCAGTTGAGGAAATGCCTCCATGAGTCCAGCTGTAGGGCATTTTCTTTCTTTTTTTTTTTTTTAAACACAAGTCTAATTTATTTAATAATATCAAGTTATAAAATTCCTTGTAATTCTTTTGGGTGTTGTAAATTCTTTTTTTTTTTATTTTAT
>NW_026067925.1:6651651-6767562 GCF_014885135.2 Alexandromys fortis | reverse complement strand
CCCACTCCTCTCCCCCTCCCTCTCCTATCCAAAGAGCAGTCATGGTTCCCTGTCCTGTGGAAAGTCCAAGGTCCTCCCCCCTCCCTCCATGTCTAGGAAGGTTAACATCCAAACTGGCTAGGCTCCCACCAAGCCAGAACATGAAGTAGGATCAAAACCCCTTGCCATTGACCTTGGCTTCTCATCAGTCCTCATTGTTCGTGTAGGGCATTTTCTTAATTAATGATCAATGGGGGAGGCTCAGTCCATGGTGGGTGATTCCATCCCTGGGCTGCTGGTCCTGGGATCTATAGGAAGGCAGACTGAATGGGCCAGGGGAAGCAAGCCAGTAAACAGCTCCCCTCCATGGCCTCAGCATCAGCTGTTGCTGCTGAGATCCTGCCCTGTTTGAGTTCCTGTCCTGGCTTCCTTCAGTGATGAATAGCAATGCTGAAGTGTAAGCCAAGTAAACCCTTTCCTCCTTAACTTGCTTTTTGGTCCTGGTGTTTCATCATAGACACCCTAAGAAAGACAGTCTCATTGTAGTGACTTCAGTAGTGTTCATTATGGAGGGTTTGATTTTTTTTTTTTAAGAGAGAAAAATAGAATGGAGCATTACTTCAGTTTATGTAACGCTAAGGAAAATTATTCAAGAGTTTAAGTATGGTGTCATCAAAATCTCCACCAACTAGAATCATCCCACGATTACTGCCGTGCCAGAAATTCATTTTAAAAATATGAACAGATTTTGTTTGTTCTGGGGTGACAGGTCACAAACAGGTCTCTATGTGTGAACACAAGGAATGTTTCTAGAAGCAGGGACTTCATATCTAGTTATTACGTTGTGCATATGCACGTGTGTGTGCCTGTGATGTCATGTATATGTATGTGCAGGTGTGAGTGCACATGTGTTTGAATGCACCTGGAGATCAGAGGTTGACAATGACTGTCTTCTTTGCTCGCCATTTGACATCTTGTTTTTGAGACAGTGCTTCTCAGTGAACCTGGAACTCACTGGTTCAGCTAGACTCAGCGAGCTTTAGGAGTGTGCTAGCTCCATCATCCCTCCTCTTCTCCCACACCGGGATTATAGATATATCTACTGTATGTAGCTTTTACATAGGTGTTGAAGATCTGAATACCTGGCAAGCTCTTTACCAGCTGAGCCAGCTCCCCAGCTGTACCTCAAATTATGCCCTTTGCATCTCTTTCTGGCACTTAGGTTGCCAGCCTGTCTTATACAGTTGAGTGGTGTGTGTGTGTGTGTGTGTGTGTGTGTGTGTGTTCATGTGTCCCATTGGGTTGAAATCTGCAAGGCACGATCTCCTGTGTTTTAGCTCATGATAGAACTCTATACACTACAGTTGACTGGTATGTATGAGGTAACTGGCTATCCTCCCCACCTTCTACTTGGATGGCATTTTTAGATTTTATGCTGTTTAAAATAATTGCCTTCGAAGAATTTTAGAGACGAGTCCACTTCACTTGAAGCAGTGTTTTGTCTTTTAAGCTCAAAAAACTAAACTGTTGTTGATGAACGGTGCTGTTTTTCAGATGTCTGTGGAAAAAAGTTCTTTCACTGACTGAGCAAACAGCCTTAGGGAGGTTAGGCGGTCTGTTCCAGATCACTAGCTGGTTAGTGATGGCATCAAGACTGGGCTATAAGCTAAGGTGCAATGGAAAGAGGTTGTTTATCACTTTTTAAAAAGCCGGGTGTTGCTTCATGGTGTTGTGATGGGATAATTCATCAGTATTCAAGCGTTTGTTTACTCTGGTTGTGCACACAGTACAGTAAACACTGGGGATCTCGGCTATGTAACATCGAAAAAGAGTTTTGTTCTGAAAAGGATCCTGAGTGGAGGTATTTAAGAAAGAAATGTGATGAACTGGCTGGGAGGATGGGGACAGCAGTGACAGATGATCCCCACGGAGCATCGGCAGGAAAAAGGATGCGGGAACAGGTGGAGAACCGGCCTTGGGCTTTGGAGCTGTGGAGGCCATTACTCCAGTAAGCCTGATATGAAACTGCACATATCTGAAAAATAAAAAATACTATGATATTTTGGTAACATTCCTTTGTAATGGTTTAATTTTGCTTTTGGATTCAATGTATTACTTTATATAAAGTAACACAAGCACGTAATTTGGTTTTAATAGCTTCAGTTTTATTAGGAACAGAATATAAAGATGCAATCCAGGGCTGGCAATGTGCAGGAAGCATAATTGGACAGCGCAGGGTGATTAGGCGGTTGTATCAGATGGCTCTTCTGTGTAGGTCATCAGCTGCCTGCATTATGAAATTCTCTGGAATTGTGGAGCCTTTTGAACACATTCAGCTCCAATTATCTGACAGGTGTTCTCATTCAGAGTTTTGGACTTCATGGCTTCCAACTCTGTATTTAAGTTATTTCCTTTTTCTTACCCTGGCAGATTAGGGTAAGAAAGAAAATGGAAAGAGCAGTCTCCTGCCTCTACTCAATCCTGGGCAGCAGAGGGCATGCTTGCTTTGTGTCCTCAGTCAGGACCTTAGCCTAGCCTGGCCTGATCCCTGCACTGCTTCTCTAGTGCATTTGGTCACTGCAGTCTTGTGGCATCCTCAAGTTGTCTGATTGCAGTGACCAGCCAGGGTTAGGGTTCAACCAAGACATGTTCTTTAGGATAGAATATGACTTGGTCTTTAATTAGTTGATACAATTTTTAAAAATTATTTGGTGATTGGAGCTATTTCACTAACTTGTAACAGGACTGCTACAGATGAGTGAACTCTTAGAGTTTACAGTGCGACAGCAGGGGAGTTGTTTTTAGGATTTTTGGTGCGTCACTTGTGAACATGCCTCTGTGTGAGTGTGTGTGAGTGTGTGTGTGTGTGTGTGTGCAAGAGATCAAGCATTCCTTTTATTCACTCTCCCCTTCCTTTCTGTGCTCTTCTTTCTTCGCCATACATTCTACAACTCGTTGTTTTTGAACTTCAAAAAAATCAAAGGTAATTTTCCCCCTTGAGAGTGGAGATATTTTCAACACCACTGTGTAGTGCCTAGAGGTTACATTCATTATTGTAAAAGGAGGTGAGGTAGCGTCTTAGCTGGAGTTTCCTTCTGAACCTGGGCAGGTATAATTAGCTTGTGGTGTTTTGTTTGGCTTGCAACCCTGAGTGATATCCCTCTTTGCTTTGTTGTAATGCTTCTGTCCTGGGTGATACCCCAAGGTGTCATTCTTCATCTCAAAATGGCATCTTTGATTGCCCATTTGATGATCAGTTTCCAAAACATATTCTTTCACTTCCTCCAAAAATCGTTTTGTGGCTATTGCACTATAGAACAAACCTTTATCGTTGTACTAAAAAGACCTGGCACTACTGAGTTCCTTTGACTTCAGGATGGGATAGAAAAGTGCCCAACAATGTCACTTATCTGAAAACTAAATAAATTGACCGAACGAAAGAGCACGCCTCTGAAGTCCTCTTCTATCTATGGTGACAGACATATTTTTGATGAGTTTAAATTTCTTTCATTTTCCAGAGTATAATTAAAATGAGCAACAATTACAAAAGCATCTTTCCTTGCCCAAATTGGAAGAACTTCAAAATTCGTTAAAAAAAAAAAAAAGAGTAAAGATCCCTAAATAAAACAGTACAAAAAGCATACGGGAGGAACAGACACTCAGTTTGCAGACACTGCCTAGCTTCCAAATAGTTCTTTGCTGTGACACATTTAGTAGGTGTATCAAAAAGTAACCATGAACAATAAAAACCATGTATTCGGACACTGTCTAGAAAAAATTGCTTTGTAGTCTTCAAAACACCGAAGGACGAGTCCGTAAAAGGCACCAGCGACTGCAAACGGAGCACGATGTTCTGTCTTGAAAGCTCGTATTTTCTAATTGTCGGGCTCTAGCCCTCTTAAGCAGGAACTTCTCCTCCTCCTTTCGGTAGCGTTACTGTAGCAGTGAGTAATAAACTAGAAGGGAACGAGAGCCATTCTTCATTTCGCTGACTTTAGTCAGCACTCAGTAAATATTTATTTAGCGTGTATTGTAAGTCAGGCTTGCTGCTCCAAGCTGGAGGTGCTGACTTGTATAATAGGTGGTCCTGCCCTTCTAGACCTCACAGTGTAGCAGGAGAGGCCCATGTGTAAATAACCAACCCCAGCACATTCTTCAATGGTTATGTACAGGCCGTCCTGGAGGCACGTGGGAAGAATGTGTTGGACCGGGAGGGGAAAAATACATTAAAGCTTGGCTGGCCTGTGAGGCATTATCTATAAATCAAATTAATGGCCATCCAACCAAGGTCATTATGGGCCAGGAAGTGTGCCAAGTACAAAGGATGTAGAGGGGAACTCCGCATACCCCCCCACACACACACACCAGAGCCTACTATTTTGTAGTAGGTGGGCATGTGTACAGTTGTGTAAGAGATCCCATGTGTGCAGCTGGGAGTGGTTGTTATAGAAGGCGAAGAGAAAGGCAAGCAAGAATGAGAGAGACAGGGCTGCAAAGACCATGCCCGGGAGGAACCTGGGGTCCAAGTCAGTCTAGGGAAATAGTAGGACAATAGTGGTGGTTGGAAAGTTGGTGTCAGGGCGTTTAACCAGATCTGTGAACATTTGGAGCATCATAAGCCGTGGGGTTTGGAGTCTTAGCATTTGGGCAAAATGCAGAAGCAGGAAGAGTGCATTCAATGTTGCACCCTTCTTCCCTGAAGCATGTCACAAACCTGCATTCCAGGGGTACCCTCCTTACACCTGCAGGAGAAAAGCATCCTTTTCTTTGGAGATGGGCAAAAGGCCTCCTTAAGTTCCCCTTAGTTCATCATCAGTGCACCTCACCCATTCTGTGCAGGCATCCTACCATATGACTGACTACCCGGTCTTCGTCGCCCCTGAATGGAAACGTACTTGCTTCCCTGTGTCTTTGGGTCTTTATTTCCAAAGTTCCAACATCATGTAAATTTTACATTATGCAAATTTGCGTGCTTTTTCTCTTGCTGTTTGGTCTTTTCTGATAGGGTGCTCAACCATGAACCTAGCCATAATCACGAAGAGGAGTGTTTCTCTCCCTTACTCTAAAATAAGTTCCTTAGGAGGAATTCTGATGGTGGTGTGAATGAGAATGGCTCCCTTAGGCTTGTGTATTTGAACGCTAGGTTTCTAGCTGCTGGAACTGTGTTGGGGAGATTAGGAGGTGTGACCTTCTTGGAAGATTAGAAGGTGTGTCACTGGAAGTAGGCTTTGAGATTTCAAAATCAACCAGGCCAGGCCCGGTCTTGCCCTCTGTGCTGCCAACTTGTGGATAAGATTTAAGGTCTCGGCTCTTGTTCCAGTGCCATGCCTGCTTGTCTACTGCCATGCTCCCTGCCATGATCATCATGGACCGACTCTCCAAAACTGTAAGAAAAGCCCCACTTAAATGCTCTCTTTTGTGAGTTGCCTTGGCCATGGTGTCCTTTTCAAAATAACTAATGTAGAAAATGGCACTAAAAGGCAGCAGGCTTCAGACTTCTGATAGGTGATGGAGATCTGGGTATGATAGTTATAACTTACTAGCTGCAAGAGAGGCTCAGCTATAGTGGCAAAAATGTATGCATTTCTACTCTTCCACAAAAGAAGCCTGAGAGAAGCATTGCAGGACTGTTTGGATCTTTTAAAGTTCCTTAGAATGCAGCTAGGGATTATGCTGGTTTAATAAAGTGATGGCTGTAGGTTCTCCTCCAAGATCTATGATGTCCTGGCTCTGGATAGTAGGCTAGGCTTCTGGGACCAGGCATGATTTCCCTCTTGTTGGTCTTAAGTCCCATCAGAGATGTGTTTACTGCCAGGGTATGCATGCCATTCCTTCACCCTTGGGGTTATTGTGCCATGGAATTTGTTGTGGTTCAGAGAAAGGAAGAAATAGACTTCCCCAGGGAAGAGCACACCAGTTGGTTACCCAGTACCAAATGGTCAGCCCTGAACACATACAATTAACATTATGCAGATTGAGAAGGTTGTACTTAGATATTCATAAATATATGTATGGACACACATACATACACACACGTATGCACACACATTAACAACAATTAATGAAATAGAGGCCATGAATTTGAAAAAGAGCAAGAAGGGGTAATGGAGGGTTTGGAAGAGGGAAATGATAAAATTTTTATAATCTATTAAGTAAAAATGTCGTCAGAGAGCTGAATATAGTGGGCATGCCTGTGACCTTAGCCCTCCAGAGGCTGAGGGGGGAAGATATTGACCTGGAGGTTAGCTTGGGGCTACCAGGGGGTGTGGCACAGCTCAGGTAGAGCCCTTGCCACACCTGCAAGTCCTTGAGTTTGATTTCAAGCATTGCTGGTACTAGGAGTGGGGCCAGGGATGCAAGTGGTGGGTGGTGTTGGCAGGTTCTCGGAGAGCCCCAGGGTGACCATCTTTGCTGGACTTGAGCATTTTGTCCCTGAGGTCCTGCGTGGGTTCCGGGGTTTCATGGAGCAGTAGCCATTATTATCTTTTGTGATGGAAACCGGAAGGGGTAAAGAGCCACAGAGGGTACCTACCTTGTGTTTTAAGGTAAGTTCCCCCAAAGCTTCAGGAACCATTTGTTTCTGTTTAACAAATATGTAAAATTCAAGATGTTAGGGTGAAAGACAAAGGGGGAATGGAGAAGAGTGACCGGCATTCTGTATCGCCGGGAGCGTCATCAAATGTGAGTTTATAAAGTGTGTCTCTGGCTGGAGGCCGGGGTATGACATAGGCAGAAACAGAAGTCAGGGGTCCTTTGTTTCCCTGGTTTCTTTTATTGGTGCTGGGTGTGGACCTCGCGCTTCACATGTGCTAGGCAAGCTCTTCTGAGTTACCCTGGCAGCTTTTCTTCTTACTGTTTCTCGTCACAGCCACTCCTGCGGGGGCTTAGTGATGGCTGGAGGGCAGCTCGCTTCGGCCACTGTGGGGCAGGTGTGTGACCCCACACACCTGTACATCCTGAGTTTCACCCCTAGCATCCCTTCCATCAGGAAGATGGCTGGCCAGGGTACGGTTGTTGGTGTTCGTCTTTTGGGAACTGGTACTGTCTGTACTACGTGCAATGGCAGTGAGAGACAGATGCACCAGCAATATTGCTATCACAATGAATAGCTCATAGCTTAGAGGAGAGAGGCCCTATCAGAGAAGATACACACTATTTCACAGCGGGGAGGAGCAATGCCATGCCATTGTTTCCAGGGGGATATGAAGATTTGTTTTTTTATAAAATATTCATGTTCTTAGTGGGAAAAAGCCAGGAAGTTGCTGCCTGCAAAAGGGCCCTTCCCTCCTGCCATCAATCTTCTTCCCTCCATCCTGGCCTCCTGGGATGGAACCCAGGGCCTCACACATGCCTGACAAGCGCCGTGCCAGGGAGCCATATCCCAGCAGCTCGTCTTTACAGTGTTTCTCATTACTGTCGCTCCCGAGTGGACTTGGTGATGGCTGCAGCCACTCCCCTTTCTCTCTAGTGTCGGGGCAGGGACCAGAGTGGAGCGTGGCCTTGTGCAGCAGCCGGACACGGGAATCAGATGTCAGAACACACACAAACTCATTTCAGCTACAAAATGAACAGCTCCTTTAGAGAAAAAAGATTGTGAAGCCGAGATGCCAGCCTGGGTCAGACCTTCTTTCTGTTTGGCCTGGCTTGGAGGTTTCTGTTGCCTACTATGTCCTCTTTGAACAGAAGAGGGCGGCAGAGAAACCAATTGGAAAACCCACATCCCAGTTTGCTTCCTTCCCGTGCAAGCCCTTGCGCAGTGTACTTGGGTGGGAAATGAAAATTGAAATTAGTAGCCTTTGTATTTCCAACCTGAAGTGATTAGAGGAGAATTTAACACAATCCAGATTTCGTCCTGTCAAGTTTTTTTCCTGCTCACGCAGATGTTGCCATGTGGATTATGCTTGGGTATCTGACAGTCAAAATCAATGCCTTATTTACTGCAGGTGAACAACCCTGATGGGGCTTGGCTTTCGCCAGACATTCTGCGTGTTTCTAGAAAAACATGTGCACCCATGTGTTTGCATGGTTTATTTTGCAACACATTTGTCCGCTGGAGTTAAAGGGTCTCTAAGGAAGGCCATTTCATTTCGCACGAGACAAAGGGACCCTAATGCCTTTTGCCTTAATTTTGATTTGGCCTCGGCTGTGTTTTTAAACTGTTTCTTGTGCAACTCCACCTCCCTTTTGTAACTGTCTACGCTGCCCGATTGAGTGGTTTCATGCTCTTGACCTCTAAAACGGGACGTAATGGAAGTGATGTTATTTTTCTGTGGAGGATGGTTTATGTCTTTTCACACCCAGAGATGGTTGTCGTTGCTGTGTACGAACTCTGGCTTCTTATTAATATTCTATCTCTCTTTATCTATGATCCAGGACAGTTGCATACTCTAGGGCTTTCCCTCTGATATTTTAAGATCTTCTGTGTTTAAGGCAAAGAATAATGCATAAGACTTGCAGGTAATGCTGCCCCACTGTGACTCAAGGGATCACGGTACAGGTGCACCTCTGTAAGGGAAGCGAGGCACCCCTGTGTCGTTTTCTACTGCGATAAAGGTAATCTGTTGATGTTTTTCCTTATAGCCCCATTTTATAGATAAGGCGCAGAATAAATGGTCTCAATGCTACTTTCGGAGCGGTGTCATTGTCCAAGGCAGAAGACGCATAGCATGCCTGGTGACCTAGCAAAAAATGAACATGCATGCTTGCGTGAGACAGTCATGTCATGCTCAAGATATGGGACTCTAGCGTGCTCTTAGTGGCAGCACTTAGTGTCCCCTTGCCTGTCAACTCCTGACTGCATCTCTCCTCAGCCCCTCCCTGTTCTGGTCAGTGTTATTTCTGAAGTGCTACACGTGTAGAAACATGTAACTCGTCACCTTTACTGTCTATCTGTGGTCACCGATCTCATCTCTCTTCCATTTTTGGGGACAACTTTCCTATGAAATAACGCTGCTAATTTTTTTTTAAAGAAAACTATTTAATTACTTTATCTGCATGGGTGTTTTGCCCACATGCATGTCTGTGCACCACATGTGTGCCGTGTGCCTGCAGAGGCCAGAAGAGGGGAAAGTGAGCTGAGTAACGGCATCCATCTTCGCTGTGCTTCCTGGCTGTGGACAGTGTGACCAACCAGGTGGCACTGGTGACTTCCCCACCATGATGGCCTGTCCCCTCCCCTGGAGCTGTGAGCCAGACTCTATTCCATTTTCTCTCTTTGCTAGCTTTTGTTGAGATATTTTGTCACAGCGGCGTGACACCTGCTATATAAAGCAACCAATACATCTGCTGCTAAGTGCAGTGTAGCTTTCTCCTTAACCATGTAGCTGTTGCCTTTCTGTTTTACCTGTTCAAGAATCTAGAATGCAGATAAGGTTGTGTTTGCCTTTGATCCCAGCACTCAAGCTGGGCAAGCACTCTTAATTACTGAGTTACATCCCCAGCCTAGGGTGGTTATCTCTGAGCAAATATGTTTATTGTTCTTCACAACCTCTGCCTTCAAAAGTGACATGTACCTGACACTCTAAGTTGATATGTTTTTTAATTCTCTTATTTCCAGGCACCACTAGATGTTAAAACTACCTGGGTGGACAGTAGATGTTCCTGGCCCTATGAAGTGCACCATCCACAGAACCAAAATTGCAAGAAGTTTATCAAGTAGTGTACTGAAGCACGGGTCACGTGGACTGGGGATGTAGCTCCCAGTCATCAAGGGCTTGCCCCAGATGAGGGAGACTCTGGGCTTCATTCTGAGGTCTGCCCTCCGTGTAGGAAACAAAAGGTCCTAAACCGTACCGAGCCAAAAGTGTGGATTTCCTGTTCAAAGTGGTCAAAGATGTTCGCTCTATTCTTTGTGTCCTTTCAACCCGAGTAGAGGGACAAAGAGCACAGCCCTGTCTTTCTCCCCGTGCCTCTGGCTTCTCGGTGAGTCCAGGCTCGCTCTCTATCTAATAGCAAACCACGAGCATCACAGTGCCTCCTAGAGACTGACTTTGCCTCCATGTAACTATTTAATAACATGCTAGCCACTGGCATGTTTTCAGGACTTCATTTTGTTTGGCAAGAAGAAAAGAATTGTGATTCTAGATCCATAAATTATGTATCCCCTTGGCAACAATTCTAGGAACCATGAGAGTCTTTCTATTATATTAATTGTATGGTTTTTTTTTTTTTAAGAAAACATCTCAACAAAGTTTGGTTTTCAATTGTTTTTCTACATATGTTTCAAAAATTGGTCCCCCCCCCATAAAAATGCATCACCGAAGTGCTGTTCTTTCTAAGTTCACGTTCGCTGGAAGTTTCTTTCTCAAGTAGATTTTAGAAGTATATTAGTACTCACTTATCTATAGCTTGTTCAGTATTGTTCAACCAAAACCAAGTAAAATATTTTCTAAGGTTGGGATTTAAAACACACATAATTTGTCATGTAAACATCTCAGTAGTGTCACAGAGCGCATGAAGAAAGAAAATAAAATGGACCTGTGTAGCTCTGTCTCCTGTGCCGGTCACAGTTCTGTGTCTCCACCTCTGTGCACTGGGAGGCTTTTCTACGGCCCTCCTTATGAACACAATGCAGGAGAAAGTCACAAAGGATCGGCAAATAAAATGGAAGCAGGCCATTTTAATTCAATAAGATGAGGATATAGCTCTTTAATGAAATAAAATGAAAATTTAGTACTTCAGTGTCAGCTTACCAGAACAACTGGCTGTTTTAAAGTTCCTACTGCAGTTGAAAAATCTTGTGTTTTGGGTTTGTCTTTCCACCTTGGCCAGGGGAACTCCTCATCTGGAAGAAAGTTGTCTTCAGAGACTCCGGGAGAGCAGGGTTCCCTCTTTTCTGTCTGTCATGTTCGCTTTCCTTTGCAAGAATCCTTTCATAAGTATTGATTTCAGAATACTCAGGGTACACAAATACTGCTTTAACTGATGAAAATCAAGTTGGTCATTCTGTGAGTTAGACATCCCAACAGTGAGAGGATTCTGAGGCTCGGAGCACACCACGTGTTTTCATATTACTGTTTTAGCCGGAGGGCACTTGACAAACCTTTACAGTGAACTGAGCAATTTTGTGTGTGCAAGGTGTATGCAACGTAGCCTCTCCAAGGTAAATATGACTCATGGGAATAAGCCAAGTCCTGCCCAAGGTTAAGAGCGATGGAAAGCAATTATTATTCCTCCCACAGTGATTCCTGCGCAGCTGCAAATTTACACTTGACTAATCAACAGCTCTTGAGGGTCAGTCATAGACAAACTAGATTAGGGTAGACAGACGTTTTGCCATGCCTGTTGACCATGCCACATGAGACCGTAGTTTAGGAAACCAGTCCCCTGCCCCCAGTCCCCATCCCTTGCTCGGGGTGCAACCTTGGGGTGCTAGAGGTTGTCCGTCATTGTGGTGAGCAGTAGGTACATGCCCAGAGGGGCCCAGGAGGATGCATGCAACCCAGTCATAGCCACGTGGAGATGCTGCCACACTGGTGTACAGTCCTTGCAGTGTGGAAGAGCGTGCTCAGAGGAGCCACAGTTCGCGGGCCTGGAGGAAACTTGCTGAACAAGGTTACTGGAGAAAGGAATTAGCGGTAAAGCATAGCAGGATTGCTCAGGATGCGTCCACAGCCCTCACTAGAGACAGTTCTTGCTTGTATAGTGTGGAAGCCCTACTACCTGCTCGGTGTGACCAGAGAGACATTTGTTTCTGAGACAATGTAAAAGGACATTGGATTTCTGAGACCTTAGGTTGGGTCAGCATGGGCCAGGCTGGTTATTGTGGCTGGGATCTCTTGGAAATCATCTGTGGTGAGCGAGCTCTTTCCCCTTAGCTAAGAAACACACGAGCCAGTGAGTTTCCTTCTTTTGCTGTAAATCCATTTACTGAACTTCTAAGAATGCTCAAAACCCCAGGCCTACTTCTGCCATAGAGACACCACACCGTACGCAGACATTACACTTAGACTGGGCTCTTTGATGAATCTAGGTTGCCACAGGTTGCCATTTCTTATTTGTTCTACATTTTTTTCTCTTCATCACCCACCTCATGGACAGTGAAAGAGAAATGCCATAATGGAGGACAAGCACTCTTTAGGTTGTTTGCAAGAAATTCCATGGAATTATACTTTAGAATTAGGAGGCACTTGGGAGATTGTATGGGTCATGCTGACTTTGCAGATCAAAAGTTTGAGCCCCTAAAGGCTAACTGACTCGGCCTGGACAACACGTCTCCTTAGACAATGGGCAAAGACATAGCCTGATTTCGTTCCAGACCCGTGACCCTTGCTCAGGGAGTCGTCTGTGATTCAGAGTCTCTGTTCACTGTCCCCAGGGTCTAGGGCATATGAGGGTGTTGGAGTAGGTGCATGTTGCTGAGTGAGGAGGCCTGAGCTATTGTGATGGAACGTGAAGTGGCAGCTTTTGAATCAGCATCTCTCCTAATCACTTTGATTCCCACAATGCCTCACTGTGGTTTGTGAGGGCTGGGCTGAGGGCTGCAGTGAGGGGGGGGGGCACTCACTCTTGAGCCCTTGCCAGGCCCTGCTTCCTCCTCTGCTTTCCGGCAGAGCAGTAAAGAAGGCTCTTCTCCACAGAATGGAGAACTGCCTGGTCTGCTCATGCAGCCCTGGGAAGAGTTGATTTTAGTGACACCAACTTGGAGGCCAGGCGGTCAGCAATCACTGGGCTGGTGGGAAGGAAGAGCCGGGTCCTTAGATGAATACCATTGTGTGACGTTAATGGAACCCCATGTCTAAATGCAACCTCATGACTTTTCTAGAAGCAGCAGGCAGTTAAATCTTCTTGTTCATGGAAAAATTTCAGTGGCAGCGGGGAATTCTTTTCTAAAGCTTTCAGATTCTTATAACATATCGTGTTATTTTTTCTTCTAATAAAATCTGACCTTAAGCTTAAGAATCAGTTTGTCAGATATCAATCTTGTTTTCCCTTGAACTCACTGCTTGCCTCAGATGGATTGCAGAGCGCCAGGTGGCTGCTTGAGTGCCACCCTTTAGAGGCTGGTCTAATTCAATGGGAAGGGATCTATTTATTGTAAAAATTGCGTGTGAGCTATACCCAGATCATAACACTATTTCTGTATCATACCTAGCACAGGTTTATCTTTATAATGTAGTATACTGCCAGCCTAATAGGCAATAATTTCTTTTATTAGACTTCCAGCTAGAATGGATTTAGTAATCTTCCTAGCTCATTCATCAGCAATATTCCTTGCAACATTCCAGGAGATAATTAAGAAGCAATCCTTGAACTCAAGGAGCCTGTGGTCTATGGAGAAACAAAAGTGAAATACACCGGGACACCAAGGCAATTTTATGGCATGAAGAGCTAGACACAGGCAGTTAGACACAGCGCAGAAAGATGCCTGGCTTGGTGACAAGACACTCAGAGAAGACAGCACAGCAGAAAGACAGAATTGTCTCGGTAAAGATGATTCCCCCAGGAGAGGGAATAGCTCATCCTGGGCCAGAGGGAAGACCCTGGTATGCTGACTTGAAGTCAGGGTCACTATCCTACCTTGTTTGGAATAAAGCTGGCATTTGCTTTGCTGCCTGGAATGGCTGTGCTAGCTGTTGGATCTACATTCTGTTCTAGACTGGACACCCTGGAGACTTTACAGAAGGGGACCAAATCTGTTTTGGTGTAATGCAGATGTTTTACTAATTATATAGTAACTGGAATAGAGAATGTGAACACCGGACTAGAGGGCAGGAACACTGGACTAGGGAGTGTGAACACTGGAATAGAGGGTGTGAACACTAGAATAGAGGTGTGTGAACACTGGAATAAATGGCCTGAACACTGGAATAGATGGCGGGAACACTGGACTAGAGAGTGTGAACACGGGAATAGAGGGCAGGAACACTGGACTAGGGAGTGTGAACACTAGAATAGAGGTGTGTGAACACTGGAATAGAGGTGTGTGAGCACTGGAATAGATGGCCTGAACACTGGAATAGATGGCGGGAACACTGGACTAGAGAGTGTGAACACGGGAATAGAGGGCAGAAACACTGGAATAGAGGGCGTGAACACTGGAATAGAGGTGTGTGAACACTGAAAGAGGGCGTGAACACTAGACTAGAGGGTGTGAGCACTGGAATAGAGAGTGTGAACACTGGACTAGAGAGTGTGAACACTGGAATAGAGGTGTGTGGGCACTGGAATAGAGGGCAGGAACACTGGAATAGAGGATGTGAACACAGGAATAGAGGTGTGTGAACACTGGACAAGAGAGTGTGAACACTGGAATAGAGGTGTGTGAACACTGGAATAGATGGCCTGAATACTGGAATAGATGGCCTGAACACTGGAATAGATGGCGGGAACACTGGACTAGAGAGTTGAACATGGGAATAGAGGGCAGAAACACTGGAATAGAAGGCGTGAACACTGGAATAGAGGTGTGTGAACACTGGACTAGAGGGTGGGAACACTGGACTAGGGAGTGTGAGCACTGGAGTAGAGGGTGTGAACACTGGAATAGAGGTGTGTGAGCACTGGACTAGAGGGTGTGAACACTGGAATAGAGGGTGTGAACACTGGAATAGAGGTGTGTGAACACTGGAATAGGTGGCGGGAACACTGGAATAGAGGGTGTAAGCACTGGAATAGAGTGTGAACACTGGACAAGAGAGTGAGCACTGGAATAGAGAGTGTGAACACTGGACTAGACAGTGTGAACACTGGACTAGACAGTGTGAACACTGGAATAGATGGCAGGAACACTGGAATAGAGGGTGTAAGCACTGGAATAGAGTGTGAACACTGGACAAGAGAGTGTGAGCACTGGAATAGAGGGTGTGAGTACTGGATTAGGAAGTCAAGTATTCGGCAACAGGAGTGATCATGATGTAGTTAATTTATATCTATTTTTTTCTTTAAATTGTGTGTGAGCAGAGTGTGGGGGTGGTGTGTGTATGTTAGTGTGTCAGATCTCCCTGGAGCTGGAGGTATAAGCAGTTGTGATCCATGCACGTGCTCAGAGTTAGTCAGCTCCTCTGCCACAGATGTTGCTCACTTGTAACTGCTGAGCCATCTGTCCAGCCATATTACGAAGGTAGATCTGCATTCAGCACTGCAAGGGTTTTCAGGGTAAGAGAGGTTGAGAGACTGGGCACACGCTGATGTTGTAACTGTGAGGAGGCAAGATCTCTGTTGAGATTAGAAGCAGGTAATTTTCTGTGATACTTGAACTCATAGCGTGTCCCGTACCCCTTTGTCATCACATGTAGGTCTTTTCATTGTAATGGTCAGTTTCTTACATGGAGAATCAGCCCCTCGAGGTCACAGGTGGCATCGGCACACACTGAACGTGTAGCAGATGCTCAGCAAACATTTGAATGTTTGCAGCCACGCTTCAGCCACTGCAGTAAGGGATTGACTGATGGGTTTTTCTTTTTAATCAAAAAGAATTTTATGTCTTGTCAGAAACAAGTCTTCCTGTGAAGTCGGTTATAATGTCATCAAATGATGAAATTTCTTTGGACTTCCATTTTCTAGAAACCACCCAGATCTAGATTTGACTGTTCCCTTAGAGACTGCTCACTGTAGTTCTTGTTTAGAGATCACATGATGATGGTGATGGTGTGTGTGTTTGTACACACATGCATTTGTTTCTTCATCTTGACTATTTGGACCCACACATCTGTGATCTAAATAGTAATTCCTTTGTAGATGGATATTTGGAAGAGTTATAAAAGCACTCTGGTCTTGGACGGCACTTAGGCTTGCCTTGGGGTTCCCATGGCATCAACACAGCGGGAGATCTGGTGAGCTTTTGTGAATGGTATTTGGAGGAATGGTCTGTTTGCCTTAACAATCTTTTATATTGTTTTCATCTGCTTTCTGTCTACAGAGGCAAGTGTTGAGATTTTATTCATTTAATGGGCATTTTTTGGAGTTAGCTAATTCAGCTAAATTCACAATTACTCAGGGAAGGCAGGGTTCACTCTCTGAGTTTCTTACTGAGGGGCCGAAGGATGGGGCGATCACTCTTGGAGCCACCAACCCAAATATTATCAGCTGTTCTGTTATAAAAGGACCCATCTTTATGAACTTGCCCAGTATTGACACATGAGCTCCTCTTTAAAGAGCTATCTGAGGAGAAGCATTTTGCATTTGACTTTGGAGGGTTGTTTTCTAAATGGAAAACATCCCAAAAAGGCCTTTTCCAATAGTTGGATACTAAACAAACAATTGGAAAAAATATATATTTCTCATTCATTCCATCTTGCTTGGTAGCTATACTTGTATCTTTCTTGTACTGTTAGCAATAGTGTTTTCAGGGCTGGAGGGCTTGTCTGCCAAATGTAAGTGCCTGAATTTGATCCTCATTGAAACAAACCCAGCGCCCAACAGTTATCTCCGAAGTTCCCTTAGCAGCTAATATCCAGAGCTGTTGCAAATCCATAAGGCAGAAACTTTCCGGTTGCCTCCATTGCCTACAACTCGTTATTGACCGATACCTTTCAGATGCTGAGAGAACATAGAAAAGATATGCTGGTAACATGGCTCAGTTGGTAAGGAACCTATGGCACAAGCCCCGGCACCCTCCTAAAAGCTAGGCATGGCAACTGCATTCATAACCTCAGCACTAGAGGGAGCGAAGGAGAGAAAAACGGGGATCCCTGGGGGTCATTGGCTGGCCAGCCTAGTCGAATCATCAAGAGCAGGGAAGACACCCGCTATAACCTCTGGCCTCCATACATAACGGCAGGCACACACAAATTCAATTTAGACAAAATGAAATCGAGAAAAGCAAAGACAAAAGACTTGATGTCAGTTGGAAGGGTGACTGCCGACTGTGCTGTGAGAGCCAGTGCTGAGAGGATAATGCATCTTAATTCTTCCCTGGTGAGACTGGCAAATCAGGCCTCTGGTTAGACTACATCTGACTCCAGAAAGCTCATGGTGTGTGCTCGGCTCTCCATCAGCTCGGCATGTGTAAGTGTGGCTTAGCGGATTCGCTTGGTGAAGTTGGAATGTGGAGAAGTGTCACTTCTCCTTGCCTTGCTGTTTAAAAATCACAGGATTTTTTTTCCCTTTTGGTAAAAAAAAAAAAAAAAAAAAAAGAATGAGTTTCAAATTTTGTTTGGGCAATGTCTGTATTAAACCCATGCATACGGAGTTTCACCTTCACTATTTTAATTCCTGGCTTCAGCTTGAGACCACATTAATCTTATATAAGATATTCCGTTGCATTGCTAATAGCTGCGGGCTTTTATCTATGGCTGGTGTGAGCTTTTGAGCCGGGTTCTCTCACTGCAAAGGGCAGCTACAATACAGCGAGTGGCAAAACGTGCTGGAAGTATTTCTTAGTGTTTAAACCCATCTGGGGTTTATTAATTTTCCAGATATGAGTTACCATGGTTCTGTGAATAGGCACAAGGCCCAGAGAGCGGGATTAGGTAGGTTTCCAGAGGCTCTGAACTCATGTCAAGCAAAACTGCCATGCTAGGTGGCTAAGTCCACTGAATGGGGAAAAGTCTACAGTTGCTTTATCTCTTCGCATATGTTTGCAAATTTTATTCAATTAATTTACAGCTTTAGGGCTCACGAGGTTGAAATTAAATTTTTGTGAAGTTTTGATAAGGAGAGAGCCAAATACGGCTGATCAGTGGTGGCTGCTTTGGAAATGTGTTGGCAAAAGTGGGGAAACAAAGGGTTTGGATTTCAGGAGCCCTTGTCTGTGCAAACCCCATTTGCTCCGCGGTGGGAGGGGTGCACCTGCCGCCTGCCATCCCAGGCTTCTCTCTGTCCTGTCTTCTCCGATCTAACCTCCAACTGTGGATGGAGTAAGCATCATTTGTAACGCTCACGGATACAGTGTTGCAGGCCGCCTGTTCTCCTTGTGCCTAACCCAATGTCTGCTGTCATTCCTTTTTCCTCCTTTATTGCATGTTTAAGTTATGTGTGTCTAAGTTGTATCCGCTTCAGTAAGTTGCTTCTCCCTTGAGTAGCAGACACCTCTTTTCCTTAGATCAGCTCTTGTTGAGATAGGAGCGGCGGGGCTGCGTCCCCGGTACCCGGCCGCCCGCATGGCTAGGTTATGCCCAGAAATAATTACACGGAAACTGTATTCTTTCAAACCCTGCCTGGCCCGGCTAGTTCCAGCTTCTTATTGGCTAGCTCTTATATATTGTTCTAACCCATTTCTAATATTCTGTGTAGCCCACGAGCTGGCTTACCAGGGAGGATCTTAACCTAAGTCTGTCTGGAGCGGGAGAATCATGGCGACTCCTCACTAAGCTTCTCTTTCCCAGCATTCTCTTCTGTCTACTCCACCTACCTAATTTTCTGTCCTATGAGGGCCGAGGCAGTTTCTTTATTATTGCAAGACCCACCTCCATCAAGCTCTGCCAGGCTGAAGGGTGACAAAGAGCACAGGACTAGCTTCCAAAATAACACTCCTTATGGTTTGCTGGTGTGTGTGTGTGTGTGTGTGTGTGTGTGTGTGTGTGGGAGGGAGAGAGAGAGAGAGAGAGAGAGAGAGAGAGAGAGAGAGAGAGAGACTTATTGAGATGCAGTGGTTACAGTCTTTTCTAGACCAAGCTTTGCCTTTGAACATTTTCTTGAGCAGGGCCCATCTGTTCTCTTCCCTTTTGAATGCATGCATTTTTTTATTTTTGGTTTATTGTTTTGAGTTTTAGTATATAGCCCAGGCTGGTCTCAAGTTCACGGTTCTCCTTTTTCAGCCATCTAGTGATATGATTATAGGTGTGTGTCCCCCACGTTTGTGTTTTTAAAATCCAATTTTCCTTAGAATAATTCGTCAGTCACTTTATCAAGAACCCCTTGCTCATCCTCCATATCTAGTCACCCTGATGACTGACAGGTTCCTCATCTTTTGCTGTCCGCAGTTAGTGTCAAATTGCTCGGTCTGTCTCAAACTTGTTAGTTTGGCTTAGTCAGAATTCCTCTTACCTTTGATGTTTCCTCTTAATGTTTTCCGTCCACTGACCCCACCCCACTCCCTGGCTACAAGGCTTCACCTTCCTGCCAAATTCGTAGCAGGGCCCAGTTGTTTATATTAAGCCCTCTCCATCAATGCAATACTCCTGAGTAAGTTATTATTATTGTTGTTGTTGTTGTTTGTGGGAAATAATATTTTAAAATGTGCTTGTTTATGCTTAATTTGATTAATTGTGAAGCTGGGTTTCATTGCCTTTCTAAAACACCTGAAGGTCCCAATAAAGAGCTGAACGACTTTCCTTTTAAAGAATTTCTGTTTGTAGTGGGGAGTCTGTATTTTATGTTCCAAGGAAATCAGCTACACCCACAAAAACAAAGACTATAGATAATCTCACATCAGCAAATCCCAAAAAAAGGGAAAAACACACACAATAACATCACCATAGCAAAAACTAAAATGACAGGAACTAGAAATCACTGGTCATTAATATCTCTTAATATAAATGGACTCAACTCACCTATAAAAAGATGCAGGCTAACAGATTGGATATGCAAAAACTGAACCCATTTTTTCTACTGCATACAAGAAACTCACTTCAACCTCAAAGACAGACTTCCCCTCAGAGTAAAGCTTGAGAAAAAAATTGTCCAATCAAATGGACCTAAGAAACAAGCTGGTGTAGCTATCCTAATATCTAACAAAATAAACTTCAGACTAAAATCAATTAAAAGAGACAAAGAAGGACATTCATATTTTTCACAGGAAAAAATATATCAAGAGGAAATCTCAACACTGAACATCTATGCCCCAAATACAAGGGTACCCTCATATGTCAAAGAAACATTACTAAAACTGAAATCACACATTAAACCCCACACGCTAATAGTGGGAGACTTCAACACCCTACTCTCACCACTGGACAGGTCTGACAGAAACCTAAATAGAGAAATAAGGGAACTAACTGATGTTATGACTCAAATGGACTTTACAGACATCTATAGAACCTTCTCAAAAATTGACCACATACTTGGTAACAAAGCAAACCTCAACAGATACAAACCAATTGGAATAACCCCATGTATCTTATCAGATCACCATGGCTTAAAGTTATAATTCAGCAGCAACACTAATTCCAGAAAGCCCACAAACACATGGAAATTGGAGAATGCTCACCCGAATCACCGTTGGTCAAGGAAGAAATAAAAAAAGAAATTAAAGACTTGTGAAAATTTAACAACAATGACCGCACAGCATACCCAGATTTATGGGACACAGTGAAAGCAGTGTTAAGAGGAAAGTTCATAGTACTGAATGCCTGCATAAATAAGCTGGAAAAACAGCCCACACTCCTGAGTGAAAGGGACAACTGAAAGCTCTAGAACAAAAAGAAACAAACTCACCCAGGAGGTCTAGACGACAGAAAATAATCAAATTGAGAGCTGAAATCAACAAAATAGAAACAAAACAATACAAAGAATCAATGAGACAAAGAGTTGGGTCTTTGAGAAAATCAACAAAATAGACAACCTTTTATTCAAAGTAAGCAAAAGCAGAGAGAAACATCCAAATTAACAAAATCAGAAATGAAAACAGGGACATAACAACAGACTTTATTTTTAAGGGGAGAGACCAGAGGATGGAGACTAGTTTAAGTGATGTCAGTATGAGCTATAGCATTGAGAACTTGGAGTAGGAATCCAATCTAAGGACCACCCCTTGCTCCGCTCCCTTCCTCTCCTCTTCCCTCCCTCCCTCCCTCCCTCCCTCCNCTCCCTCCCCCCCTCCCTCCCTCCCTCCCTCCCTTCCTCCCTCCCTCCCTCCAAGTTTAATTAGAGTTGCTACATTAGCGGATGTATGGGTTTGGTACTGGTGTGTGGGTAACTTACCAATGGCTAAAATGGTGAACTCTGTCTGATGACCAAGCTTTGAGAATGGTCCTAAGGGACAAGTCTCTGTCATTGAAGAGACTAGAGGGGCCGCCCAAAATGTGTAAAAGATCACCGAGGGAGGGATTGCTGAGGCTAGATTCTAAAGTTCCAGTGCTGCATGTGAGAATCTGTGGCTGACTAGGGAACACAGAACCAAGTCCTGGTTTACGTGCTGGATGTGCCATTCACCGTCCGTGGCAGCAGGCACGCGGAGGAGGGGGATGGCTAGCGTAGCAGCAGAGCCCTGCGAGGTGGCGGGAGATGTTTGGGCAGTTCAAGTAGCTGTGTACCCAGTCCTGTGCAGGAGACAATGTCCGGCGGCCTTTGGAAGCCGTTAGCGTGGAGAATGATGCTTAGGGTGGCCAATCCATGGATTGGCACGGGCATCTGGAGTCCACTTCAGTCGTCGGTTAAAATTCACTAACAACCGCAGACGCAGCAAGCAGGGCTGCTCTCTGGGCACTGAGTTAAAGGGGATCTGTTTATGTGCATCTGGCTGGTGTTTATCATCTCGCCAAGAGTGCAGAAATGCTGGTGAAAGAAGCAGCCGGTCTTCCTTTGAACCGCTGACCGAAGAAATGCTTTCAAAAGCACATGGAACCTAATTTGAGAATAAGACCAAAGCAGAATACCAATTTAATATAATTAATATGCCTCTTAAGTGTACATCAAACATATGTATGTGTATATGTATATATGTATGTATGTGCGTGTATGTATGTATGTATATATGTATGTATAGACAGAGTCTGCCTCTGCTGCCAGGCTGTCCGGAAACTCCAGGGAGCAGTGGTCCCCATGGAGCAGCCTCCAGTGTAGCTGTGTCTACAGGCATAGGCCACCACACTCTTCTCCATTAATTTTTTGTTTTTTTTTAATGCTTTTTTCTTTTGCAAGCTATACATAAGGCATTTTTTTTTTAAAGTAAGAAGAGTGTAGTTGTAAGTTCAGCCTCTATGTATCATGGTGACTGAGAACAGATGTCCTACCAGGTGGATGTCAGTGCTGGGGATTGGCAGGGACTTAAAGGGTACCTGCTTTATGCCCTGACCTTGAACTGGGAGAGGAGTGGCCGATCCTGGGCGCATTTTAAGGAGGGCTGGAAAGCAAAGGCCTCATCGTCATTAGCCCTCCCTGGAAGCATGATGCTGGCGAATGGATGTGTTTGCCAACTTTCGTCCTCAGCCAGGAGAACTGCGCACGGCGGTTATTTTCGCTGCACAAATAGCCCATTTGCCTGTCTGTATATGAGCGAAAGCAGAGCGCATACTCCCAGATTGGGACGTTGTGGACAGAACTTCATGTCCTCTGACATGTCCTCTGAGTTTCTTCCTCCAGAAAAGCCATCCAGGTGCCAGCAATGGGATCCCCGAATGGTGTGCAGATCTCTCAGTTTAGGAAGAGGCTGAACCCAAGGCGGTTTCCTTTCCTCGTCCACTGGCCTAAAGCGCAGTTTTCACGTCGTCTGTGCGTCATCTTGCTTTCTTTATTTTATTCATCCTTCTAGCTTTCACGCCATTGCAATGCTCATACCAATGCCAGATTTCAAGTTGCTTAGAGAATAAGGAGCCTTTGTCTAACCTTTCTGTGACAGAGACTTCAGGGGTGTTGTGACTTCAGGGGACTCACACTCACTTTCACAGAGGGACAGTGTCATTGACTATTCACAGATACAAGAAATGAAAGTCAAGGAAGTGGGCTCTAGCAGAAAGGAACTGTCTGCGGCTCAGCGGGAGGGTTTCCCTTTCAGGTAAAAGTCAACCTTGACCTTGCAGGAGACCCTTGTTCTCCGTTATCAGGTCTGTCCTCTTCTGAGGAGCAACAAGCAGCCTGGACAGTGGAGAAGAAAGCCTATGGGCAGTGCTGGTGTGGGGGTGAACAGGTGTGCTGTCTGAGAGGGCAGATGCCCAGCGGGGAAGCCCACAGATCCCTGACTCCGGAGCAGAGCTCAGTCTCATCACACTGGCAGGCTGTCAGCGCTGTCTGTGTCTTCAAGGGCTACCTTTCACATAAATTAACTCTCTTAATCAACATTCCTGCCCTACCTGTTGAGGGGCTATGAAAAGGTTAAGCTAATCTAAATATCAACCCCGGTAAAACAATTAGGCCGGGCCAGTGTGTTCAGTAAATGTAATCTTGCATATCCTAAAGATGAACAGAATTTATTATTACTTTTAATTAATTATTTTTAATTACATGCTACAATTTTTCTTCTCTCTTGGCACGGGGAATTGAGAGGTGCTTAGCTGTCTCCTCTGGACTGTCCATAACTCCTCAGTAGGCATTGTGCCGTTAACGGATTTTTAATGATTGAATCAGAAAGGGCTGGCTGTGCTGAGGCGATGGGAACTGGCATTTAAGCAGTTAATTGGAATTGGAGAGCGCTATTAAAAGGCCATGAGAAGGTCTTTTATGAAACCCTTGAATTTGCTTCAGTCTGAAGATCTTATTAAATTATGCTAAGGGTGTATTCTCCTTTCACTGGAAATCGCCCGCTAGGATCATCTAATCAGCTCCCTCAAAGTTGCTGCAGATGGAAGTATTATTAGCCCCATAATGTTAGAATTTTTATTGTTTTCTCTTCGATTGTTACTGAATCTGCGTCGAATACTGTGTATTTTCTTAGCCCATTGGGACCAAACCAGAATCGATTTATAAAATTTCCTTTCATATCCTTTTAGTTTCCAGCATAATTGTTTGAGACATTGGTGAGCGATCATGGATCTCCTGTTACTCATTTGGTCCATTGCTGTTGAAGGCGCGGCCCACTCTTTTCTGAACAGACATGGCACGTGATGTGTTCATGTGTCGGTCATTTGAAAATAGCATCTCGCCACCGAGAAGCAGATGGAGAAGGCTGGACTCCACTGTCCCTCCACTAATGACCCAGAGATCTGTTTATCTCACAGCCGTATGTGGGACACAGTAATTGTTTCAAAAATAAACATTGTATGGACTGTTATTCTTCGGGACAAGTTTGCCTGCCAGGCCCCAGGCAGACTGCTTTCTGGGCCTTTTGTTCTCAGCTCCCCAGGCCCAGATGAACCCGTGCTGGAACTGGCGGAGTCTCTACAACTGCTCACAGATTGTGACTGGGTAGAGGATGTTGAGAGCAAAGGAAATCGAGAAACATTTTGTCTCTTTGGTAGTTAGAAGTTCTGCTTTTCTTTACCCAGAGATAGAGCAAAAATGGTTTACCACACAGTGCCTCTGCTGCTCCGGACACACGTGTTTTCACACGTGTTTAGATATAAGGCTCAGTAGATTGCGCGTCCAGGGCTACATATATTGTCTCCACTGCGGTAATCGTGTCTTTTAAAAGTTGGGTTTATTAAAAATTTTATAGTTGAAACACATATTTCATAGGATAAGGAACACTTTCTAAAGAAATCCAATGTCATATCCTGACATAATTTTTAATATAAAGTTTAGAATAATATTAAAAAATCACATAGATAAAATAATACTTAGTCCCTTCCCCCTTTTTGTGAAGGCCTGAGAATTAAAGCTGCGGAAGTCATACACCGTGTCCCTCCCCCTTCAGCCTCCCGAGTGGCTCCATTACAGGCCTGCACTATGGCGGCCTGACAATATTTTGTTATCTAATTCATGTTTCCAGGTCACTTACAATAACTGTCTCGGTTAAGGTTTATATTGCTGTGAAGAGTCACCGTGACTACAGCAACTTTTATAAAGGAAGAACATTTCATTGGGTGGCTTATAGTTTCAGAGGTTTAGTTCATTATCATCAGGCTGGGACACGGTGGCATGCAGGCAGACATGGTGCTGGAGAAGTAGCTGAGAGACCTACATCTTGGTCGGCAGGCAACGGGAAGTGGTCTGAGTATCACACTAAGAACAACTTGAGCAAAGGAGACCTCAAAGCCAGTCCCCACAGTAGCACACTTCCTCCAGTACTACCACACCTACTCCGTCAAGGCCACCCTTCTATAGCGTCATTTCCTGTGAGCCTATGGGGGCCGTTCAAACTACTACAATAACAGAGCGAAAGTTAAAAGAGAATTGATTTTTTTTTATAGAAAAGGAAAGCAAGGATACTAATTCATTTGTTTTTAGTATTGAAGTGTTGAAATAATAGGCCTTTTCTGGAGGCACAGAATGTAGCAGTTTCTCTCAATGCCCATGCCTGGCACTTTCCGACCTTTATAATAAACTAAGCCCAGTAGGTTCAAATGTGCAGTAGATCTGGAAATTTACGGCTTTTCGCTTAGGACATAGGACTTTCTTGGGTTGGTAGTGACCGAGTGATTGAAGGCTGCCTGTTGACATGCACGAGACAGACGGATACATCCTTACATTCCTGGATTATGTACGAGAAAATAAATCAAAGCCTGAAGACTCGGAGAAGTGCCTGAGCAATAGAAGCATAGAGTCGCCCATCCTTCTTGCTGCGGACAAGATGGGCAGGTCATCTGACAGCTGTTACAAGTGTCCCTGCATGAGCTGTACTTGTGGGAGAATTGGACCTGGAGTTAAGATAATGAACATTTCTAAGAATGGCAGATCCCTTTGTTAAGCGAAAGCCAGATGCTATCCGTTTCATATGCTCCATCCAGCTAGCCAATGTTTACTCACTGGAAACGAAGCGTCAGGCTTGTAACGTTTTGTACTTTTGTTGCGTGTCTGTGGACCAATTCCTGATCCTCATGTTCACCAGGCTCTGTGAACACTTCAGTCTGAGTGCCGTGGAGTGGAGATTATAGCTGTTAGAGGGTTCTGCTCTCGGGTCCTTCTTTCTTCCTGCTCTTAGGAGTTACTGAGGGCGTTGGACATGTTGCTTCTCTGTTTGGTTGTACTTTTTGCCAGTAAAGAAGTCTGGAAAGGGTAATAGGAAACTGTCTACACAGGGTTTTTGTCTGTCCTGCCACTGCCCACTGGCAAGGGTAGTCAGTCCAGGCTTCAGTAGCTCATATTGTCTGTTTGCTTCGAGTTTGGGTAGCAAAGCAAACTCTAGACACAAAGAACTGGACCCTTACACTAACAGGAGTCCATATGAAAGTGGTCAACTATCAATAATCGGTAATCTACAAAACATGCCATTTTCCTGTATTTATGTATTTAGTGTGTGTTTAGCACATGCCAGTGTATGTCAGGAAGGACATGTTGAGTTCAGATGGCACATTGGTAGGAGTCAGTTCTTGCTTGCCCTTCTACCATTCACTCTCCAAGAAGTGACCCCACTGAGCCATTCCCCTGGCCAACACCTTCTCTCTTAATTCTTTTTCTTAGTAACAGGAAATCCTCATGCTGACTTTTTGGCTACAGAGAAAGTGCTAGCTGATATATATCCTAGTTATATTACCTTCAGCCCCACAGAATTACTGTAATAGTATTCATGGGGAAAATACTTTATAGTATCCCATGAGTATTGAAGATCATCGCAGTGCAGTTGTAGATAGATGCTTTTGTTGCATGACTGTCCTTTTAAAGAAGTTTAAACCGTGGGCCCAGGTACGTGGAATAACAGTGGAATTGAAGATGATATTTTGACTTTTTCCCCTTTACTGGCAGCTGCTGGGCCGTGCAGTTTGGGTTTGGGTTTGACTGATTTGTTGGTGAGTTTGATGCCACCAGCGGCACTTGCTCACGCTTCTTCCTGATTTCTTCCTATTGATGCTTCAGGCTCAGTTTCAGACGTCCAAGCATCGGCACAGCCTTCTTTACATCCTTTAGGCTTGACATGTCCCAGTGAGTGCTCCCACAGGCTCCTGTCCTTACTTACGTTCCTATGTGGAGTCCCCACCGCAGCCTTTGCTGCCGTGCTTGACTCTGGCTTGTACCGGTGTTTGGCTGAGCATTGGTATAAATTCAACAAGAATTTGTTAAATGAGCAATTATGTCACTGAAGTCTACGGAAGATTAAGATGTAAAAACGAGCCCAAAGGTCTTCTAGTCATTATCGCTTCTATTTTTGCAAATCCTTCCTATTAAGGGAAGACATGTGAAGCTTGTGTTGGGGATAGCAGGCCCATCGTATAGAAGAGGCAGTTAGTCTGAAAAGCAAATTACAAGATTGTTTATGAGTGACAGCATGGTGTGTGCAGGGCCTTCGGAAGCCCAGGGCAGATGCACGCAGTCAAGCCTTCGGGGGCCAACGGGACTGTTGGAGAGCACTGTGTCAGCCGAAAGGGAATCGTGGGCTGTGTGTGGAAAAGCCAGTGGTGGGAAGTGACGTCAGCTCAGACTGCAGATCCTGGAGTGTAAGAAGAGGGATGTGTGACCGAGGCAGGGAGGTGACTGTGGCGAGGACGAGTCCTGTCGGAGAGAACCGCTGAGGTAATAGTTACTACCGCAGAGATTAATGTCTACAAGTTCTTTTGTATTAGATGTGGAGATAGCATGTAAAGTCCACAGTTCACATTTTTCGGATGGAGTTTACACCAAGCTGATCAGCTGTTCATACCTCTTGACCTTTTGGGGGAGTGGGTTTTGAGACAAAAACAATAACTGTGTAGCTGCCCTGGTGGTCCTAGAACCCACCCTGTAGACCAGGCTAGCTGTGAATGCACAGAGATCCGCCTGCCTCTGCCTCCCGAGTGCTGGGATTAAATGTGTGCATCACCACCGCTGCCGCCCAGCTTTGACACTCTTTTTAACACTGTGAGTTCATAGTTTGCTAAGAATTTTTAGGACTTCTGATGAAGGCTGTTTCATATGCAGAATGCTGATTAGCTCCCCTGTGTGTGTTTTAAAAGGGCAGTGGGCGGGAGAACTGCCAAAGCACCAACCAGCTGTTTGGCCGTCTGAAAAAACAAACACGCACAGTTAACACTGAGTGAGCCCAGCGCAGCATTCAGCTCCTGGCTGCCAACAAGGTCTCATTCAGAAAAGAGATGCCATCTTCTCTGGCTCCACACACATTTAGTGAGTGTCCCATAGCTGTGGCTGAGTGGCTCGGGCACAGCTCTGGCATGGACTTCCAGGGTGGTCTTTTTTGGACACGGCTTCTCCCCGTTTTAGGACCTATGAGGTGCCACTGCAAGGGCTTTGCTGACAGCCACTCCTGTCCCTCACACACACCTTCATAGATGGGTGCTGTGCCCTTGCTAGTTTACGTCAGTATTCCAGATTCTTGCCCTGATGCTTTTTAAACCAAGTTTGTTGCCTTAACCTCAACACAATTAGATAGTCCTTCAGTCATCCGGAGAGTCTGGAGTTTTCAAGGAAATCTGAAGAATAGGAATAGGAGAAAGTGGGCGGGATCTTTCTGGGTCCTGTCACTGGGAAATACTGAGAAGGACATGTTCTCCCTGCCCGTATTCCTCCCAGCCTCTGCTGTGTAAGCACCACTACTTGCAGACGTAGGTCTCAACGGAGCTCCATGGTAACTCTGAGCAGTCAGGAGGGTGAAGGGTAGAGATCTTGTGTTCACACCTCTGCATACAGAGGGCCTGTTTCTACCACAGACTACAGCAAGGTGACCAGGTCCTGGCTTCCCGGGAAACTGAGATCATAAGCAGGTAAAACGGAAATGATTTTGGAAAGCAAAAGCTCCAGCAAGCGCCTGTGAGCATTTAAGGAATACTCCAGCGATCATTGTTTGGGGCGTCCTAGAGGAGCAGTTTAAATAACGGTTGGCTAGAAATAGATAGAGTGGTTGGCTACCCTTTCCAAAAGAATTATCTGGATCTGGAAATTATAGTAGTGGAACACAGTAGCCCAAAGGGCCATATACATGAAGAATAGTCAGTAGGTGCATAGTTTTGAGTGAGCGTTTGTAGGATAAAGAATATACTATTAAGTGTAAACATTATGCTTGGAAATTTTAGGATAATAAAGTCAAATAATTAACTCACATAGTAGTTAAAGGATCTGAATTCTTTTTAACTAAATATGTGTTGAAGTCCCTGTCTTGTACAGTTGTGTGAGTCCCTCTGCTGTGCAGTTGTGTGAATCCCTCTGCTGTGCAGTTGTGTGAATCCCTCTGCTGTGCAGTTGTGTGAGTCCCTCTCCTGTGCAGTTGTGTGAGTCCCTCTGCTGTGCAGTTGTGTGGATCCCTGCCCTGTGCAGTTGTGTGAGTCCCTGCCCTGTGCAGTTGTGTGAGTCCCTGCCCTGTGCAGTTGTGTGAGTCCCTGCCCTGTGCAGTTGTGTGAGTCCCTGCCCTGTGCAGTTGTGTGAGTCCCTGCCCTGTGCAGTTGTGTGAGTCCCTGCCCTGTGCAGTTGTGTGAGTCCCTGCCCTGTGCAGTTGTGTGAGTCCCTGCCCTGTGCAGTTGTGTGAGTCCCTGCCCTGTGCAGTTGTGTGAGTCCCTGCCCTGTGCAGTTGTGTGAGTCCCTGCCCTGTGCAGTTGTGTGAGTCCCTGCCCTGTGCAGTTGTGTGAGTCCCTGCCCTGTGCAGTTGTGTGAGTCCCTGCCCTGTGCAGTTGTGTGAGTCCCTGCCCTGTGCAGTTGTGTGAGTCCCTGCCCTGTGCAGTTGTGTGAGTCCCTGCCCTGTGCAGTTGTGTGAGTCCCTGCCCTGTGCAGTTGTGTGAGTCCCTGCCCTGTGCAGTTGTGTGAGTCCCTGCCCTGTGCAGTTGTGTGAGTCCCTGCCCTGTGCAGTTGTGTGAGTCCCTGCCCTGTGCTTCCCACAGCCCACACTGCCATGTCGAATGCAGAGAGGGCCCTATCAGTGGACCCGGGTTTAAACTTATCATTATGGCGCTCTTGGAATCCTGCCTTACAAGTGCTGTTTGTCTTTTGTTAAAAATGAAAAGGCACAGCAGGTTCTGCCGTGCTGTGTTTTCAGATGAAGTTGATAAAGTTCAGATAAATTTTCAACTAGAAAAGTTGCCATCTTGGCAGATAAACATGTTTCGGGAGAACGCGTTTGACTTACATTGTTTTCTGTTGCTGTGAGAAAACACCCGAGGCTGGGCCCTTTTCCTCACAGTGTTAGGGCCTCAGGAGCCGTCTGCCTGGCTCTGGTGAGGCCCGCATGGTGGATGATGGCGCAATCACTGGATCATGTGCAGGAGAGAAGAGCGGCATGGGCTGTGGGGACCCAGAGTGATGAAACCAGAAGGAAGAGACTAGGGAGGGGCCAGGCCATCCTTGGCATAACAATTTCCTGGGACCTCATGTCCCACGAGGTGCATTCGTGTGTTCATAAAGTGGAGCCTTCAGGATCTAAGATCCGTCACCAGACTCCGTTTCTTAAAATTCCATTCTTTGACCACCACCTCCCTTAGAGACCATATTTCCTGCATATTGAGTCCTTGCTGATCCTAGGGATTAAGGGTCCTTGGCTTGCTGGGCAAGCACCATGTTAGACAGCAAGAACCACATCCCATCCCCGCAACATTCTTTACTTAAGTGTAGACAGCAAAGAAAACAGTGGCTTAGCCCCTCCCCCCAGCAGCTTTTGTAAGAACTGCTGCATTTTCTTATTGTTGCTTTCCCATGTCTGGAAAGGGAGAAAAACGGCTACTGAAGCCCAGAGATGTTCTCTCTCATCATTCAACAAGCGCCTGTCTTCTGATGGGTACCAGTATTATCTGGTTGGAAAAGAAAGATGTTGGGCAGATGTGTTTTTAGAGTAGCAATAAACACCTGTTCCCTTATAGCGAGAATGGCAGGGCGGATGTCGGAATAGCCTGATGGTCTTGTTGATTTGCTAGAATTTGAGGAGATTTAGGGCCATTTGTTCTGTTTGCTCTGAACTGTGGGAAGAATCTTTTTCTGCAGGAGATAGCCTGAGGAATGGAGAATGTGTTTGTGAAGTCAGGAAGGCCAGGATGCTCACCAGGGAATGAGGAGGCTACCATCTAACAGTAAGGGAGTTAAGAGCGGTAGAGAAGGCTGCTCCATGCTGCTGAGCTCAGTCTGTGGACCTCCCTAGCCTCACTCAGGAGTCTGAGTCGGGCAGGAAATGGCATGTTCGGAGAAACACGCGCTCTGCAGTCCTAAGTAGCTGTGCGTGTTGAGTGTCTCTCTGGTCTTTCCGTTGCTGTATGTAGTCTGGAAAATATGCAGGAGACTTACCTTTCTGCAAAAGCATCTTACAGGCAAGATTTTCAATAGCCTCTTTGAGCACCTAAGATGGCAAAAATGGTTAAAATTGGTAGTGTGTGCAGCACGGAAAGTACTCTTACAGGAAAGGGAATGCCTGTTTGCTGTAGCCCAGTGGTGGAGCTCCCGAGGAGCAGGCATAGGACCCGGCTTAGGCCTCAGGGCCAAGAGGGAGAGGCTTTTAGGAGTTGCTGGTGTGGCTTCTGATCCTTTAATGGAACTGGGGCAGGTTTGGGTTCCCCTCTAGCTATTGCTTTGCCCCAGTGGCCCTAGACCCATAGTCTTAGAGTGGTGATCTTGGGAATGGGAGCCCGCAAGCTTCTCTAGTGTGCATTCCATGAGACCTTAGCCAAGAATGGTGTCCCAGCTTAACAGAACTTGTCACTGTTGCCTAACCAATCATAAACTAATAGAAAGTCTGGATCGTGATGTCGAGCAGAGAATTAGCTTGTTTTCAGTTGTACCCACAGACGGAAAGTCGACGCTCTGGCTCCTAGGCTGGGTGGTTGACACACTCCCGTTATAGTTCTGTGTAGCGCATGTAGACTGGGTTTTTCCTGTGTTCTCTGAGATCCTTATGAACTTTATACATGCCCCTATTTTCACTTTTATTTCTATAAAATTAGATCTTGTGCCAACACACAAACACAGCTTACTGCCATAGCACACACGACTCAGAATGGATGAAACCGAAGACTTTGGATATATTTGAGTACCCTGTGTGTAGTTGTAAAGACAATATATTAAATTACTTTTGGTTTAGAAACATATGTAACTCCTTTTATTGTATAGGAACTATCAGTAAAGACAGGAACACAGAGATGCAAGCAAACAGCACTGTTGGCCTTTTCCCCAGCCAGGAGAGGGGGAGACAGAAGTCTCCTGGATGTCTCTACAGGGTGAGATCACTTTCCTTCCACAAGCTTGATGTTTGTGGCCCTTCTGCTGTGTTTCAGGTGTCTTGTATTGGAGTATGCCATTATCCCACCCGTCCCAAGATTTCCAGTTTACAAGATGAATTAATCCAGGCATGGGATTTTGAGCATTTTATTCTTTTTTGCATATTTTTGTTATAGTTTTGTCTCAGGACCTAAAACATTTCGCGATCTTCCCCCTTGTTCTGTTTTGTAAATGTGTGATTCTCCCATGCCGTTATTTTGCTGTTAGCTCAGTTACCACGCCTTCAGGCATGCTGTGGCGTAACAAACCTCATCGTGTGCTTAAGGTGTTTATTTGTTGCAACCTGACCTCTGCAGACGAGTTACTTCCTCTCTGAGAATGCGTCTACACCCTCCAGTCATTAGTCTCTCCGGCAAGCACACTTTCAGGAAGCTGAAGGCCGGTCTTGGACGAATAGAGACACTGATTATCAAGCAGAGGCAGAAGCTGCCACAGCGATGCTTCTGTAAACCTCCAGACACCTCGAGCCCCTTGTCCTTTTAGGTTCTCTAACAAGCACTTTGTAAGGAAAGATTGACTTGAAGCAGACACAGCAGCGTTTTAGCTGCCGAGCGTTGCTCAGTTACAGTTGATTGATGAAAATCCATATAGGTTTCATCATAGTGTTAAGCCAAGGGTGCTTTAAAGAAAGCTCCCTGTTGTAGGGTGTCCATGTAATGAATTACCCAAGCCAGAATACCTCGAGAACAAAAGGGAGAGCTGGGAAGAACTGTGCTTGGATAAGTGATACAGATTGGGGATGAACTAGGCAAATTGGATCCGTGATTACCGTAGCCACAGGGTGTGCTGGGTTCTCATACCCTGTTCATGAAAAGGCAAAAGAGATTTTATGTTTGCTTAGCGTTTCACCAGGGGAAAGTGGTTTCCATCATCTGCAGTGTAAATGAACAGATCTCTTAGGGTTGTCCAGAGATGAGATATTGAAAGCCTTTTTGTAGCGTCGGGGAAGAAGCTAGCTTCCTTCTGCTCATGTTGGCATCGTAGCCGGACGTGCTCTGCCAGGTGGATTAACAAAAGGAAAGCATAGAGATTTGTTGGTTTTATGTGACTCAGGAGCCTCTGTAAGGAAATGGACCCGGGAAGAGCACTCATTAGACATGAGTGGTTTCTGTAGCAGCGTTGATGGAGAGTGGACAGTCATGGAGAAATATGGTAGGGCAGAGGGTCCTGCGGTAAATGTAATGAGTAGGGACTGTTTGCTGACACTCCCTGGTGCCTTGTGTGTTTGGAGAAAGGGATGCTACTTCGGCGTGTGGGGAGGGCACATCTCACACAAGGGTCTCTTGACCTGCTTCGTGGAAAGGCTGTAAAATCCGTCTTGTGTTTTATGACCTGTTTTAGGGAGAAGGGTGTGACAGGGAAGTCAAAGTCACCTTCCAGCGCTTGTACTGTTTTCCTCAAGCCCCTCATTTTAAGATATCCAGTGTGCCATGTGCTGGACCAGTGTGTTCTGACCCCTGTTGGTAGCTCTCCCTGGCTTCACTGAATGTGATTACAGTTTATCAGATGATGAATAGCAGGAAAAAGTCCTTGCTTAGGGGACTGGTGTCCAGAGATGAGAACTGAAAGCAGCCAAAACACACAGGAAGCGTGCTGGTGGCGAGGTATTTAAAATTCGTTACAGAAATCTAACAGTGCCTTTGCTGGAGATAGTCCCACCTCATAAAGATAGGGTGTGCAAGATGTTTTGGGATCTCTGGGCTTAAAGCCATTAATAGGAAAACACAGGTAGATGCAGAACTCAGCAGCAATTTGTGCTCTTTTTATGTGTTCTTGTGAGTATTCTAGCCATAAAATATTAATGTTCATCTTTATGGTTAAAATGGTATGCTATGAAGAATATGGGTAATGGCTGATGAGTTGTAATTATTTACTAGACTTTCTGAACTAAATAATTCAAGGTAGCACTAAAGGATCAATAATCAGCCTCCTGAAAATTGAATAATGTAATCAGGTGGTATTTCTTTTGTTCCTGCTGATGGAGCCACAATGTTTAGTTTGTCCATATGCTACAGCCATCTAAAAGGAAAACAAAATAAAAATTGAGTACAAAAGTATATATATTATAACATTATTTATTTTTATTGTGTTGCATTGGTGTTTTGCTTGCATGTGTGTTTGTGTGAGGGTGTTTGGTCCTCTGGAACTGGAGTTATAGACAGTTGTGAGCTACCATGTAGGTACTGGAAATTGAACCCAGGTCCTTTGGAAGAGCCACCAGTGCTCTTAACCCCTGAGCCATCTCTCCAGCCCTAGAAAAGTATATTTTAATAGGGTAATATATAATTCTCATGTAACTTGGTGCCATGAATGTAATGTAATGAGAAAGAGAATTAGTAGCATGATAAACCCTGTTCCCAGGAAACTCCAGGGGTGACAGATGCACAGCCCCCCACAGAATGCTGGGATCGTGTTGGAGGATCAGTAAACTGCTTGATTTCTCAGGGCAACAGAACTGAGCTGGACTTCTCTTTCCCCACATAAACTTAATTTGTATCCTTGTGGATATGGATCTACAAGTTAACATGTCATTTAGCATCCCAGACCTTGGTAGATGACAAACACTGAGTTCGGAAGCCAGCGCTCTGATGGTGAACGCAACGTGGAAAGCATATGGAGGTTTGTGGGCTTTTCTTTTTTCTTTCTTTTTTTTTTTTTTTTCAAAAAAACAACTTATTCTTCAATTTTCATAGCAAAAGTTTAGGGTTGGCTCTGTTTTTTTATTTTGAATCATGTGATTCTTCAGCAGTTATGAAATTGTGACCTTTGTGTATATACTGTGTGCTTTGTTTGTGTGTTAATTTGTTTGGCTTATAGAGGATCTTAGGGTCCAGTAAAGGAGGGGGGTCTGTCGTTATGGCTCTCTGAGAAGTAAGCAAGACCAGATGTCTTTTGATTGGCGCTTTTGTCCTGTGTCAAGGGAGCTTTCTAAGTGTTCCAGTGCTCTGTTTGGCCCCTGGGTCACCTTGAAAAGAGTATAGCATATCTAGTTAAATTTTTTTTAAGCGGAGAGAACAACAAATTCAATTCTTGAGCTAGCACACTAGTAGTTAAAAAGTGTAAAATCGGGCAAAAAGAAAGTAGTCCTGTGTTTACATATACTTATTATGTCCACAAATTCTTGTATTTAAAGATGATTTACTTGTCTTTGGTGTATGCGTGCTTGCCTGAGTGTACTTTTGTGGCACATGTGTGCAGCAGCCATGGAGACCGACGAGGGCATTGGGTCCCCTACAACTGCAGGTACAGATGGTTGTGGGGTGCCACGTGGGTGCTGGTTACTGAACCTAGGTCTTCATCTTCAGCAAGAGCAGCGTGTGGTCTTAGCCCTGGGCCATTTCTCCAGTCTCTGTTTCTGCTTTTGAATCTCAGAAGAGAGGCACTTTCTTACCAGTAGTCTCCCAGATCTTCAGATTTAGGTTTTGACTTCAACTTTCAAAAGTAACAAAATGGTTTCCAATTAAAAGCCAACTGACTATATAGATGGCATTTCTCCTTCATCACAGCCAAGGTCATAGGAATTAAACTGTTCACATTTTCCTTGCAGTGGGTTGCATTGATAGCATGTGCTAATCAAACAAATTGGTAACGCATTTGCATTGGTGATGGACTTCTTCAGAGAAGTTTTGCGTCTGACTGACATGCACTAATTATCCTTCCTAAAGTAGCTAGCTGTGCAGTCCCAAAATAGGCTGTGTGACTATCTAAGATTTATCCTCCGTTCTGCAACTGCTTTTGACCTCCTCTTGCTTGTCAGACATTATTGTAGAGTACAGGAAGGCAGAAAGGAAGAACACAGTAAAAAAAAAAAAAAAGTAACTTTGTTTTTAGAGTGTTCATGTTCTAACCAGAGAGATTATAAAGTGAGTTAAATGAAATACTAGGCTCCTTTTGCAAGAATATAGTGAACTGGAACCCAAATTTAAAGTGTCTTAAATAGCCTACCTGTTATGTAGTGTTGGGGGGTGGGGTGTGAATCGTTGGAAACCTTCTTCTTCTCACAAGTAGTTTTTTCTTTTTATTTGTTTTATGTTTTGCTTTCCTTATGCATTCTGAAGCTTACTTAATGGACTTTTCCTACAAAAACAAGGCTGACCTAAAACATAAACTTAAGAGTTAATGAAGAAACAGAAGGTGATTTAGGGATCTCAAATAAAATGTTTATTTAGGGTAATGTAAGTTGAGGTTTTTTTTTTTTTATAAGGACCATTGATGTTGAAAGTGCCTACCCCACCAAAAGTTCAGATGTTAAAGGACTCCTGCCTAACATACTGATTTTTTAATATTTCATCTTGACTCTTTGCCTCTTGATGTTTTGTCATTATTCCATCTTAAAACAGATCTTTGTAGATTCAGAGATCACATTCTATGACCAATAAAGACCATTTAAAATTAATAGCAACATTTATAGGAAATTGGAGACATAGGCCGGGCATGGTGCCACACGCCTTTAATCCCAGCACTCGGGAGGCAGAGGCAGGCGGATCTCTGTGAGTCTGAGGCCAGCCTGGTCTACAAAGTGAGTTCCAGGACAGCCAGGGCTATTATACAGAGAAACCTTGCCTCAGAACTATGCCCCCACAACAACTGAAGACCTCTGGACACCATTAAAAAGTAAAATTTGAACAACTCTAAAGCTTTAGTTGGCTTTTAGTAATCCCATGAATGGGGTAATGTCTTATCTAGAAGTTTAGAAACATGAGTCCAACAGTCCGGACATGTCCAAAAGACATCGTTTCATGCTTCTGCCCCTCCCCCGCAACTTCTAGATTTTGCAGTGTTTCTGTCTCCTCTTTCACAATAGTCCTGAAGCCTTAGAAGGGGGTGGCATAGATGTCCTGTCTCTGGCTCAGCACTTTGAGCAGTTGGGACTTTCTGCATTAATCACTGTCTACTGCAAAGAACACCTCTCTGATGCGGGCTGAGAGCTAAGCATATAGCGATTCAAGTTTAAAGCGTAACAACACTATGCCCATTTAACAGAAAAACAAATAGTAGGTTTACCCCCGGGGGCCTGTAACCATCATATCTGTGGACAGGCATTCTTTTCCTCCCAGGGAGTGTGTCCAATCAGAAAGCCTTTGGCTGTTGGTTACTCCCGTAGCCTTTGTGCCACTATCGCCCAATGGGCATCTCTTGCCTTGTCAGTCACCACTGCAGTTCACGGCTGGGTAAGCTTACTGATGACTTTCTTTTCCCCAGCAGCCCACATCGCGCCTTCTGTAACTGTGAAAGCTAGCCAGCAGGGGAGACACTTTCTAGTCAGGATCAACTTGATTTCTCTATGTCCTCAGCAATAGAGGTGTGCCATCGGTTCTTGTGGGCAGCCAAGAGCAATGGCACTAGCCTGCATTATCTTGGGAGTCTCCAGGTTATCCCTGATCAACAGCTTGAGAATGATGCCCCATATCTGGCAACTGAGGAGCTTTTGACAGTTGGTGACTTTTGAGAGGAAGAGCCATTTTTCTTTAGGGTGTGGTCCCTTATAGGTTGACCATGCTTGGATAGCTCGGTCTAAACACATGAGGATATATGGTCAGGCTGAGTCAAACTTTTAAAAAAGGGAATGAGCAAGTGGGGGGGGGGCGGTAGATCTTGGAGAAATTAGGGGGAGGAAGGAGGGTAAGTATGATCAGAATATGTTGTATGATTCTGTGAGATTTTTCAAAGAATTAAGAAAGTTTAGAAAGGCTTTCGTAGCAGAGCAGAAAAGGGGTCCTCATGGGGATGGACGGATGAGTGCTAGATAAAGCAAGTTGATCTTCACGGTGAACTTCCCTGTGAGCTTGAAGCCAGGACGATTGCCTTAAGGTGCTGTACTTTAGGGGAAGTCTGATGACATTTTGAAATATTATTTTTCCATCCTTCTATCTTTACTTTCTTCCTGTGACTCCATTTATATTCATGTTATGATTTCCGTATTGTTTTGAGGAAACAATTTTTTATACATAAAATATTAAAAATCTTATTTTTTTTATCCACACTGGCTTATTTTATCTGCTGCATCTTATTTCTAACCCGATTTAAAACTGTCCAGTGCGGTTTTTGAAGTTGTGCACAGGGCAGCTTATAGAACTTCCCTTTCGGCATTTATAATTTTCAGTTTTAACCACGCTTCTTTTCCTTGCACAGTAATGAAAGCTGACTAAAGTCATCTTTATCTAATTTTGCAAATCCTGGCCATTTGGGGTTGGTCTCCATTGGTTGCTTTTTTTTTTTTATTTTAACTTTATTTATTTATTTGAGAATCAGTTCTCTATTCCTTTTTTAAAAAAATAAGTCTACTAATTTGGGCTTTTTTTTTAAAGGTTTTGTGGGTTTCTGGGCTCTATTGAATTTCTCTAACGAGTGTGGATTTCTGTTTGCTTTAACAAGCTCCTAACTTAATGCGTGCGTGCCCTGAGTGCAGCCGTCCTGTGAAGGACAGCGGTAAGACGGCTTTTTCTGCTAAGTACATGAGTTTTGGGGGATTCAGCTAGAGACTGAGGCTCAGCTTACGTCCTAAGATCAGTCTTTTCTCTGTCATCCTCACTGATGTTTCTCTTCTTTCTTCTGTTTCTTCAAGCCATGAAACTGCCTGTTTTTGTAACAAGTTTTACTTGCCCCAACTGGCTCAGCAGGAAAGTTTCTGGCTTCTGCTAAAAATAAGAAACCCTTCAGTGGTTAATTTGAAGTATTTATCAGAATGGACTGCAGATGCTTTGGAGCTATGGCAGAATATGTACAGGTGTATGCGTGAGAATTTTCGGAGAAGATTCCTATGGGAGTCAGCTGATGAGTGGAGACACCGCTGAACGTGGGCCGTGCCATCCAATAATATGCTGGGTCCTATATGAAAAATAAAGAGAAACTATGGTTCTCTGCCTCTGCTCTCTGCTTTCTTCTAAGGCTGTGTCCTGACAGCCCAGCCCCTGGCAAGTCAGACTCCAGGTGTTTGAGCATTTGAATGTGGAATTTTACCAATGGTTTTAGGGGTACACAGTGTTCTCCATTCTGAGGCTTTTGGGCTTTTGGTCTGAGCATCTACTGGTTTCCCTGGCTCTCTACCCTACAGGAGGCATTGCCTGTAGTAGTATAAGAGAAGCTAATGTGCACGAGCGTACCGCATGCACACACACACACACACACACACACACACACACACACACACACGCACACACACACCTTTACTCGGTTCTGTTCCTTCAGGGAACCTTGATGAACACACCCTTGTGGGTTTTCCCATTTAGTTTACATTCTAACTTTCCTCCAGTCTCCAGTCTTTGCTTGTTTTGGGTCACTCTCTCTCTCTCTCTTTTAAGATAGTGACTTTTTTTTAAAATCTAGAATTTTTAGTTGTTCTGAAAAAGCAAATTCGCCGTTACCAGAAGTTTTTTTTTTTCCTGTCATCTCCAGTCCCTTTGGGAAAGCCAGTAAAAGGAAGATAACTTTTTCTTCTTTTTTCCTATGTTGCAAAGTATATTTTATCCAGAATTAGCTGGTGGCTTCTCAGATGTCCTTTTCAAAACAAATACTTTGCGGCTACAGACCTCTTCTTTGCGTGCTGCGATCCTATTTAGATATCCCTCTTGTCTTAATTACCTTAGCCAACATCAATTTGCCTCATGTTAAGCTTTGTTTCTTCCTGGAGAATTGTCCCTGTGACAAGAATGGGCTGGTGAGTCTTAGGACCTTTTCTAACACCTGGCACAGCACCCGAAGGACTAGGTTTCTTTGCTGCTTAGTAATCACCAATTATGATCACAGTGGGATATAAGTGATCTGAAATTGTTACTTCTTATGAGTATGAATTTTTGCCTGCATGTGTACCTGAGCACCACATGCATGCAGGGCTCTTGGAGGCCAGGAGAGCGCATCGGATCCCCAGGAACTTGAGTTATAAGTAGTTGTGAACGGCCACACAGGTGTTGGGAGCTGAACCCGGTCTTCTGCAAGAGCAGAAAATGCTCTTCTCTGCTGAAACCGCTGCTGGGCTGTCTCCATAGCCATAATCATCTGAAAATGTAAAACTGTTTTTAGTTGTAAGCTTGACATGCCCATGCCTCATGCTCGGCCCCCAGCAATGCACAAAACACACTCTGTTCTGAGAAATGGGACGCATCTCAGACCAAGCTAATATTTCATTTGGTTTCTCCCTCACCCCACCCCTGCGCCACTGCCACCCCTCTTTCTCTGCATGTAGGATCCCATGTAGTCCAGACTGGCCTTGAACTCACTATGCAGCAAACTGGTCTTAAGTCTTGGTCCTTTTCCCTCTGCTTCTCAAGTGTTGGGTTTCCACGTTGTGCATCACCTTGCTAGACGCTTGTGTCTACTCAGTCTTTCTTCTCCTGCCCTTGACACACACACCTCCGCAACATCCTTATTTTTACATACTGATAATACCTGAGTTATTTCCCATGTTCGTTCTCTTCTGGCTGCTTATGTTGGACATTCTATCCTGCAGACTTCTGCTGACAAGAGTTAATTTATCCCATTGTAATCTCCTCAGGAAAGCTTTCAACCAGTATTCCTAATTGAGCCAGTAAAGCCTCATTGTTTTTTAGCCTGCATATTTGAAATTTATGTTAATTAGGACAAGAAGAAAATTAAAATTTATGGCCTCCAATTAATGACTTTGAAGAATATTTTTCATAAGAGATAAATAGCTTTGAAACATCTGTTTAAAATGTACCAGTTACATTTTATCTGCTTTTCATTACCAAAAAAGTAGAAGTTTGTTCTGCTTACTCTGCGCATTCAAAAGCAATAAAAGGTACATGCCATTAAAATAATTCTATGTGAGATTTGTCACTGATGAGGACTCTGCTCATATGAATTAAACACGACTCTTCTTTTCCCACATTGCCCCTCACTACCTCCCTTTTCCCTAGTGTTTTATTGCTAGAGCCCCTGTAGCTTACTTCTTTTGGAGGGGCACTCCCTGAGTGAGTATCCCTGGGTGCTTCTGGGAAGGGAAGCCAACTGGGGGCATTGCCTTCGGGTGTTATATTAGCTTACAGCTTTTCTTCACTTTGGACGTCATTTCTCAGACGTCACCACGGAAATGAATAAAGGGTATGCCTAAGTACAGATAACTAAAAGCCTTTTATTATGAAATGGATGCATTTAGGAAGTCTCTTCCAGATCACTCTAGAAATGCCCAGATGTGTTTCTGGCTAGCCACCGACAGAGGTGTAATTGGATCTGATCAATATTAGACAACGTTTACTGTGCACTTTTCGAGAATTAAAGTCACTTCTATCATCTTTTCTCACCCTCCGTAAAGAAGTTCAAGATGTGTTCTGAGCCCAGCTTTGGGTTCTGAGCCCAGCTTTGGGCTGCATACGCAGGCACAGGAAGAAGACCCAAGAGTCCCGATGGCTTGTGCTCGAGCCTCACTTCAGAAGTCTTTGCCACCCTACAAGTCCTCACGCCATCCAGCCTAAGGACATTCATGAAGGGAATTGCTCCTTTAGTCTGGATGAGCTGTCTCGTCCTTGGGTGTGAGAGAGGGAAGGGCTGTGGAGATCCACTTCCTCTCCCAATGCAGGCAACAGAGAGTGAGGATGTAGGGCATATGGCGGTGTCTGAGGCTGGGCTGGACTCTGCCACCCGAACCTTCCTGGGAGGAATCAAAGCACTTCCTGCCCCATTTGAACCCCAGAGCACTTCAGCCCTTCCCTTGTAGATGGAGTAGCTGTCCAGGACTGCCTCTCCTTCAGGAAGAGCCTGCAGATGGCATCGAAGTCCTGAACAGAGGTGACGAGAAGTTAGGATAGCGATGCCTTGGGAAGCAGAGTGGTGGACTGAGCGCATGCCTAGTAAGCGGAGACCCTAGGTTCCGTCCCCAGAACTGCAAAAATTTAAAAAGTCCTTTTACATTGGCTTTGTTTCCTGATTTGGCAGTGTAGTTCTTAGTTTGGTTTGTAAATATTAGATAAATACAAAAGTAACATTCCTTTAGGTACTTCTCTGTATTTAGTTTCTGGTAAGTTTTTTGGTCTTCTCTGCTTGGCGTGGTTCATTGGCAAAACAAGCCTGGGGTTAGCAGACTAACGTCCGCTGACAAGGCTACTCGGGGGTTGTGGATCTAACACGAAGCACCCAGAGCAGGACGGTGTTTCGTCGCACTTGGAATGAGTTAAATACTACAGACAAGTTGAAGGTGTGTGACCTGGGGACAAGTTGAAGGTGTGTGACCTGGGTCTTTCACATACAATGTTGGTAGACTCTCAGTTTCTCCCTCCTACTCCTGCTCCACTTCCTAGTGCTGGGGGAGGAACGCAGGCCTTGCAAGTGAGCGGTGAGCACTGTCTGTGAGCTGCGCCCCACCTCCTTATTGTGGTTCTTATTGGCCTAACTGTAACATGCTGTGTGACACCTCACGATCGGGCACACTCTGCCCACCGTGGGCTGCCTGGAGGTTGACCTGACCGGGTAGGCTGGTGGCACACTGGGCTTTAGCTTGATGTCTTTGTTCTTCCTGCATCCTTGCTGGCTCCGTTCCCATCATCACAGTGACCAGACGTGAGGCCTAAGCTGTCCATTCTGTGTTATTCTCATTTTTCTGAGAGTTTGTTTCGAAGGAAGTTAAAGCACACAGAGTTGAGGGGGACTACTTTGTACCCTTTCAATAGAGGCAGCCGTAAATGGAAGCTTTGTACTGCCTGGGCGCTCTCTTTTTGCTGACCTATCGTTTAATTTCCAGCGTCTAGACTTAAACACAAGACATAAACAGAATCATCTGGGACTGATTTTTTCCCCACACTAAACATTTCTTTCTGATACTCGTTTCCAGGAGGCTCCTTCCTCCAACCACACCTCCAGATGAAAATCGTTTCATTAACTGAGAAAGATTCAGCTGAACTTAATTGCTCTCCTAAACAATCACACATACTGTATTGGTTTAGGCTTCGAGTCTCCAGCCGGGTACAAACCACAGACAGACCCATGCTCGGAGAACTGCCGCAAGGTCTCCTGTTCCACCCAAATGTGGTGTTGCCCCAGCCCACTGGCTTCTTGCTCAGTCTCACAGGCCGGTTGATTCTGGGTGTGTGGCCTTTCTAATTGCCTGTGGTTTTCCTGTCTGGTGACAAAGGCTGAGCAGGACCTCTCCTGGGGATAGTCCACAGGCAGGAGCGTGAGCCCCCGACATCCGGCTCCCCCTCCAGTTTGTTGCATGTGTCTGCTCTGCGTTCAAACAAAATATTACAGTTGATATAAATAAAGTTTATGCAGTATGTGTCTCATGAAAACGCCCCCACTCCTCTGTTAGATTCATGCCCTGGATCACTTTAGCCTTAGTTTGCTGGGCTCCGCTTGCCCCCTAAGCCCACGACTGTGGGCTGCAGGAGGCACTGGGTGGTGGAGGAGCTTCCATTATTTGTACCAGGAGGTGCAAGTCTGCCGAGCTGACCCTGAGAAGCTTCAAACTTTGACTCCCAGGGTGATGAAACCCAGACAACTTCCCCGGTCGGCACCTTTCCTCCGACTTCACTCTCAGCAATGCGGCTTTTTATCTTCTCTGCCAGGAGCCGGTCCGAGAGGAGGACCGGCAAGCGGGCTAGGGAGAGTGAGGCCGAGTAGATGCCCTGTTCACTGCCAAGCAGATAGTTCCAGCCCAAAAGAGTGTTCTAATTAGGAACGATATCAAAACCTACCAACGAACCAGCCAGCCCCTCCCCCCACCCCACTCCCCCTGGGTCTGCAGAGACAGGTATGCCACTGAGTTTGATTTTTTGATTTGTTGCATTTAGCACGGAAATAAGGTTTCTTTTCTTTTATCACCAGGGATAATTGGGATCTCTGGGACATCTACAAGGCCCTTGTTTTTCTAACTCAGAACGAAACTGCACTGTCTTCATATAGCTGTTAAAGTGACTTAGTAAATGGCTCTACCAGCTTCTAATTTAGCAGAACTTTTATAGAATCTAAAAGTTTACTAGTTAAAGGCCTATTCGTGCTCAAATAAAGTACCGAGTTCCCTTGTACCCTCCTCCCACCCCAGACTTTAATTATAAAGCCACAATCACACCAGATAGTAAACTTTAAATATTTTAACATTTTCCCAGCAGGAGACAGCAGCACATAAACCAGCATGCAATTACAGCGAGAGATTTATTTCTCGCTGACCCAGGAAGCCATGCCTCAGTGCCTGGAGAAGATGCAGTCTGCCCTGCCCTCCCCGAGGGCGCTAATGAATTAGCAGAAATACCTGTAGTGAGTTAAGTACACTTGATAGGATGGATGACAGAGAAGGAAGAGCTTCAGACAGCCACCACGTTAAAGCATTGGGTTTGTTTACCAGGTGCTCTGGGATTGTTTGTAAATTTGGAGTTTAGTTCCAAATTTATTGAGCATTTCATATAGCGCTGTCTACTCTTCCTCTAGGTCCTGCTTCACTGTGAAAATTCACTTATTTCCATCTGTAGCTATTTAGAAGCAGTAGACGTTCAGGGCATGAATTCACAAAAATTTACCATCATGCTATTTGGTAAAAAAAAACGATTTGAAGAGGGGCCCTGGTTATGGTTCATTAGGTAAAAGCTCTTGCCAGCACACCTGATGACGCATCTGTTCCTGGGACCTACACGGAGGAACAAGAGAACCAAGTCGCAAAGGCTGTCCTCTCCCCTCCAGGCTCAGACCAAGGCCCCACCCACGCTAAATGGATGAAAGTAAATGTCGTCCTTAAGCAGTGGCTTTAAAAAGTGTTGTAAAACACGAAAAGGCGAGTTCTTAAACTTGGCCAAAGAACAGTTTTCAGGTGTTTTTCAAAGTTTCTTGTTTATGTCGAGATCATTGAGCAATGAATTACAAATTGTTCATTCAGGGCTCAGTGTAAGAACACTGCACACTGTGCTTAGAGAGGACCTGGGTTCAGTTCTCATCCACCGTGTGGCTCACAGCTGTCTTCAACTCCACCTCCAGGAGGTCTGATGCCCTCTTCTGGCCTCTGCAGACACTGTGCACAAACCCAGAGTTGGTTACACACATTCACACATAATTTAAATAAATCTACAAATAATAACCCAATAGATATACATTTAAAGCCTGCTTATTCATTAAAATTCAACCCTTGAAGGACATTCACAGCCAGTTTTTTTTTTTTTCAAATTAAAGTGTTTCTAATTGCGATGCTGGAGAATACAAACCCCGTCCTTTGACTGTCCAGTTTGAATGCCTGTCCTTGAGATAAACTGAACTGGCTTGTCTTTAGAAGCTCAAATGTATCACATGTTTCTAAGAATGTTCATTCAGCAATCCAAATTCCTTTTCTGCTGGTGTGACCAGATCACCTAAGATAGGTAATGTCCTTACCAGATCATTGAGGAATTTTGGCTCATTGTTTAGGGACTCAGTGTATTGTGGTGCAGAGGAGGTGACATATCAGTGTAGGTCATCTCCCTCTGGACCAGAAAACAAAGAGGAAGGGATGGTGGCACGTGGCGACTTTCTCCTTTTCCTCTCTCATTCCATCTGGGCCCCGGGCCCATGAGATGGAGCTATCGTCTCATGGATTCCTCTTTTCTCTTCAGCTGATCTCTTCTACGCACCTCACAGACATCCGCAGAGACGTGCTCCACCACATCCCAGCTTGTCCTCAATCCAGTCAAGGGATGCTGAAGATTGACCACCACATCTCATAGTAAATGTAGAGGGGTGTGTGTGTGTGTGTGTGTGTGTGTGTGTGTGTGTGTGTGTGCGTGTGTGTTGAGGGCTTTTAAAACTCTGTTAATGACAGTTACTTCCTGCTGTGGAGTTTACAAAACACATTGGTAATAAAAGAGAACACTTTAAATACAAACTCGGGTTATGTGGTGGTGTCTGCGACCTCCAGGGTGGTCAGAGTAATGATCTGCACGAAGCAAGGAAGAAATCCAGCTCCACATCTCTCGGTAGTCTGTGTTGGATCAAACTCGTAGCAATCTGACACTGGGCAGTTTATTTTTAGGCACATTTAAGCATAGTACAGTTTTGGAGGGAAGGTTTACTGGTATAATACAATCCCATCTACACAAAGAGGAATATTTACATCAAAACACATCTCAAAGTTGGAGATGGGTTCTAGAGATAGGCTACGGGCCTGGGGGAGGATCTGGTGTGGTCTCAGTCATGCAGAGAGCGTAGACACCATCTTGGCTACTAGCCACCTCTGGTCCTAGTTGTAGAAGCTGAGGGACGCCAGGCATGGCCGATAGCACAGGGATCACCAGGCTGTAAGCCACCTCCATTCCCAGCCTCTGGACAGAACATCCTTTGTAAAGACAGCATAAGTGTTTATCATTCCTGGTTTCCTCAATGCTATCTGTGAACTCAGGGATCTGTGCTCCCAACAGGATTAAAGAAGAAACAAAGAGTTTGATGTTGGTAATAGATATTTTGGTATGTGCATATGCGTGTATGGTGCCGGGGTAAAACCAGGGCCTTGATGCTCTAGATATGCTTTCTCTCTCTTAAAAAAAAAAAAAAAAAAAAAAAAAACCAAAAGCGAATTTTCGCTTTCAGAAATCTTTAAGTTTTTGAGAACAAGAACTTTGTTTTAATCACGGAGAATCCACTAACCTGGGAAAGTAACGGGTTTCTCCAGGGACTTTCAGGGACCACTGGTCACGAAGTACAGTGGGAAAAAGAAGGGCTTCTTGAACATCTTTATGCCTAAAATGCTAATGATTTTTCCCGTGAATTTGGTGATGACACTACTCGGTACTTAAGGTCTGTTTGTTCTGGCTAGGTGGCTACAGACCTTCATTCAGAGGCGCTGGGACAGTGAAGGAGACCGAGTTCACACACAGCGGAACCAGGAAGGGTGGGAAAGTGGCATCATTCCAGCTGGCTGGGCTTCCAAGCTGGGGTTACAGCGGAGCACAGTGAAAGCCCCCGGATGCCTTTATTGATCTGCTGCGGTCTTTCCTTAGTAGTGGTCATCCGTAGGAGGTGTGAGCTCTGAGTCGCTGCTTTACGCTGGCAGCGTGAGGAGAGTGAGGCACCCATGGACTCGCTCCGGTGAGCCTTGTTCTTCATCCCTATGGAGAGAACGTGGCTTCAGATGTGTGCATCTTTATTCTCACTGATTTAAGAGCAGGGAGCTGAGCCGAAGAGCCAGGGAGAAATGACTTCCTTTTCTTAAGCTGTGGTACTTGGAATCAGCTAGGACCGGATATCAGGAAACATCTGTGTGTGTGTTGTAATGTTTCCATGTCTCTGAGATTGTATACGTCTTTTCTTTAATGTATATTTGCTGCCTTGGACTAGGTGAAATCTAAACTTTGGAAAAAAAAAAAACCCAAGAGTATGTCAGAGTGATCAGCACAGGAGCTCAGAGGTCAGGGAAAGTAAGTTGAGATTAGAAGGTGGACTAGTGTGCACCGTGCAGGCCATGGCTACAAGGTCGTGAGAGAATACAAGGCAGTTGCTTGTTAGTTCTCCAACAAAGACTTTCCAGAGAGGATAGCAGGAACCATGTGACCCTCCAGGGTCTAGGTCAGAGCCGTCTACCTTTGTAGTTTTCCATCCTCGGCTGCAGGATAGGGCCGACAGAACTGTGATAAAATGTGATGTTCTTCAAATCAATACTTCATTGAATCTGGTAGTTTGTTAGTTACTGTACTAGATATAGTGGGCACTCATTTGAGGTCCTGCAAAATACTGTTAGACTACTGTGGCCACTGTGGAAATCAGTGTGGAGGTTTCTTTACAAACCAAAGATAGAATTATCATAAGATAAAGCTATATCACCCCCGAGTAGGTACCAAAGGGATCTAAGTCAGCCTATTACAGAGATACTTGCACATCTGTGTGTATCAATCACAGAGATACTTGCCCATTAGTGTTTAGCCCTACACTATACACAATAGCCAAGGCATAAAAGTAAGCAAAATGTCCATCAGTGGATAAATGGGTAGAGGAACTGGTGTATGTTCACTAATGTTCCATTCCACTGTAATGAGGAGTAAAATTGTACCATTTTCAGAAAAATACCTGGAACCAGCAAAATAAGCCAGATGGACAAATATCATGTATTTCCTCTCATATGTGGAATCCACATTTTTTTTAAATAGTGCACATATACTGCACGAAACTAGAGGGCACTGTGGAGGGGAAGGAGGGTGTTGAAAGGGAGAAGGGAATGGGAAAGGGTGTGGTTGTTCGAATGGAAAGTCCCCCATAAGTCTCAGGGCTTTGAATACTTACTTGGTCTGCAGTTGGTGACTGTTTGGGGGAGGGCTAGGAGGTGTGGTCTTAAGGAAGGAAATGTCACTGAGGACTGGCTTTGGGGTTTCCCAAGACTCACCCTGTTTTCAGTGCCCTCTCTGCTTGCTGTTTGTGGTCTGAGATGTGAACTCTCAGCTGCTCTTGCTGCCTTGCCTGCTTGCTTCCACGTTTGCCCACTGTGATGGGCATGGACTGTGATGGGCGTTCCCTGTGGAACGTCAGGCCTCAAATAAACTCTCTTCTATAAGTTGGCTTCACCCTGGTGTTTTTATCACAGCAGCAGAAGGCCTGGCAGAGACAACGGGTGACAGGGAAAAAGAAACAAATTTGACATGATTTCTCTCATGTGTGGAGCACACACACATAAACATGCGTACATACATATTACATGAAAAACCCAGGGGGCTTAAGGGGAGGGTACCATCAGGAAGATGGAGGGAAAGGTAGGGAGCACAATGGGAGGGTAAATATGAGTGAAATATAATGAAATGCATGTCTGAGAATGTCATAATAAAGTCCGTTGTGATGTATACTAGCTAAAATGTTATAATTTAATAACGTGATCATATGTTAATATTAATTATGAGTGATGAAACACAGTTAGGATGCGGTAATTTAATAACACAGACTGGGATATTGCAGTCTGATAAATTCTCTGGAGTAGGAGGAGTAAGTGCAGGGCATCGTGAAACCTACTCCAGGCTCAGAGGGGAGCTTCTGTGGGTCTTCTCAGCATGAGTCACCCAAGCTCGAAAGGATACACACTTCTTTATCCAGGCAATGGCAGAAAAGCATTCTGGGTCCAGAAGGCATGTTTTATATGCTAGGCAGCAAAGGCGAGAATGGACGGCTTTCTGAGGACTACTCATGGCAGGTCAGTTTGATTGGAGTAGAAAGCGCACTGTGACACACATAGAAATCAGCTGAGAAGACAGCCTTTTCTGGTGTACCAGTTGTTAGTAGTCCTATTCAGGAGAGGCACGGTCAGGGAAAGCCAAGTTCTCTGGAGGACTGAGCCAAGAGAAGAGATTCGGTAGACATCAAGGAAGATGACAGCGGTTTAACCTCAGCACTCACGATGGCGGACTTCTGTGATTTCAGGCCAACCTGGTCTACACAGAATGTTTCAGGAGAGCCAGGGCTACATAGTAGGACCCTGTCTCAAAGCAAAACAAAACAAAATTAATGCCATTTAACTGGAAGGGATGAGGTATAGTTACTTCTGGCATCCTCATGTTGCGGAAACGAGTTAACATAGCCAAGGTAGATGGTTATAACGATAAAGGGCTGTTTGCAACACTGGTCTATGGTCAACATCTGGTGACTTCAAACTCAGGAGCCTTTCCCCCAGTGTGTGACAGGCATGGCTCACTGTGGCTACACTGATGGTATTGACATCAGTTTTATATACTGAACAACCGCTGTCCTTCTGGGAGCCTAAAATTAGCCAGGGGCTGCAGGGGATCAACCTTCAGGAAAATCTCTTGTCCATCTGCATCGCTCCACTGGCTGGCGGCATTTCCTACAGGAGGTACCGTTCTCATGCCTGATATCACCGGAAGGGGACCCTTGATTTCCCCACGCCTTTGCTCCTGATGCTCTCCCGTTGCTGACTCTACTTGGTGCTCCTTCAACATAATGAATTATGGCCGTGATTTTGGCCATATGCTGAGTCTCATACGCCATCTGGACAAATCCCTGAAAGTGGCTGTGCTTTGTACTTCTCTGCCGCAGTCCCCTGCAGCAGTAACTCGGGGGTTAAGAACACAGAAGGAGGGGTAATTATGGGATGGGGGCAACCACATGCTCTTCTTTACGTTTTCCTGTTTAGTTGCCCGTATTCCCCCACCTGGGTTATTTGGAGTTGGCATTTAGCTATTGACTGTTTGTTGCTTACAATATTAATTTACCTGGAAAACATGTTCCCCCTCAACATGCTTCCATTTGTTCAGCCAGTCCTTGGTAAGATGTCCCTGGACATTTGAAATCGGGTAAGCATTTTAAAGGCCATTAGTGATGCTTAGAAGTAGGAACCGAGTGTTCGAAGAGGTCACCACCACACTGGGAAGATTCGCCTCTGAAAAGCAGAATAGCATGCGTTTCGGACATGAAATTTTTCCATATGAAGATATTTTTGCCATTGAGAAGTTGCCCAGCATGTTCCCATATTTGTTGATGGGCATGGTGGGTAGCTGATGTCATCATACACTTTATGCTTACTTCAAAGTAGATAGATTGCGTTTCAGGTCCGCTCTCATGTGAGCAATGTTTCCTCTCCCGCTGTTAAAACATACTTACAATTAATATTCAGGACCTGTTCACCTCTTGGCAAGGCTCCCTAAATTCAGCGTGATTTCCATCTTCTCCAGCTGAGTATGCCTTCTGTGGGGGAGGTCAGCTCAATTTCCCATAGTAGAGTGAAGAGATCCACCTCTGCATGCAGGGAAGGACCCTTCGGCTGGCTCTTTCCACTTAGGCACAGTGAGGAGGGGTGATCTACAAATTACCCAGCCAGCACACCGTGCCGCGGGGAAGCAGTGTGAGCATGGTGCCTGCTGCTCACGCCTCACAGAAAGCCCTCCAGTTAACTAACAGCACACATTTGTGTTACCCTGGGAAACTAAGGGGTTTTGATTGGAGCTGTCAGCATTCTAAGGAAACATCAGCCAATGAAGTTAGTTCATTAAGACGTCAACCCCCTTATTCAGAGTTTTAGATTCTAATGGTATGGCCTATTTTTTCCTCCATGGAGGAAAATAGAAATTAAACTTTCAGCATCACGACTCTGGTAAACGTCTCCTCTTGCTCAAGCAGAAGAACACTGCCATGTGATAGGTCCCCTTGGCCAAGGCCACTGTCATTCCTTGACAAATGAATATAAGTGTTCATTTGAAAGCACACTTTCTGGATTTTCCTTTGATCATGTATGTTTTACTAAATATTTTCCCCAGCTTATTGGAGTTGGTGTGAATTGCCTCGCAGACAATTGGTCTCAAAGACATATATCAGCTCATATTTTCAGTTGTATGTGTGTGTTCTGAGATGCTTGTGGTCCCAGCATTCCACTCCTGTGTTTTATTACAGTTATTTCCATATCTTATGTCACTATTAAGATTGTGAAGGTGTTTAAGATGTTTATTTCTAATGAAGCGAGTACTTCCATGGGTTTGAGATTCAGGTAGGAATGAAGGACAAGGAATGGGTACCCAGCAGGCATCAACTAAAACTCACTGGGCAGACTGGCCTCTGAGCGACACTCAGAGCAACCATCCTGGATATCGTTTGTCTGGTTTAGCAAAGTAGCAGGACAATGCATGGGTCTCAGGCGGCTGGGGTAGTGGGAGCCGAATGTGTGTATCCCCGTGCAGGTCTAAGCCTCATTCTCCAGCGGGGAGAGAGCTACAGTGAGAACGCTGTCCAAAGTGTGATGCCTGAAGGAGCAATTGCCCTGTCTCCCAACTGAGTAATCAGTGGGGTACCATTATCAGAAATGAAACAAGAGCCAATTTGTCTCTTTACTTTTCTTTCTCCTCTGATTTTGTTAATTTCCAAATGATCGAGGAAGATTATTTTTCTGCTCTTTGGGCAGTGCTATGCCGTTTTTATCATTTATCAAAAGTGGTAGTTAAGATATGATTAGGAAGAAGGAAAACTTGCTGAAGTGTTTGCTCATGAGACTGTGTGGAACTCTTAAATCAATGGTTCAAAATGGGACACTTAAATTCGACACATCTTGTCAAATACTCCACAGTCGAAAGCGGCGTTTCTTGGGATTTTGAGCAACGTATTTGGTGATCTCTGGAGTAGTTCTATTTGTTAAAACTGCCAAATCCTGAGACGATACTGTAAGTAGCTTGTACTGTGTCTTCTTTTTTAATTTTCATATTAATGTTTAAATGCCTTTTGTTCTAACATAAATGGATTTTGCTTAACAAATCTTGCTCGTAATTAGGCTCTTACCAGCTTAAACTGGCTCCTGGAAGCGTGCAACACATCTCTTCTTCATTAGTTCTCCTAATTGAGTTACAGAAGATGAAATATTATTATGCCACAAATAATTGTGTCTTACTTGCCTTTTTCTTGAAGCTTTTCAAAAGAGTTTATGATTTTTTTAATGACAGAAATGTTTTATTTTCCCCTTAGCTCTATACTTCAGCCCTGAGTCTAACACTATTCCTTGCAACAGCTGAGGTGCATCTTACAGATCCTTAAATTTTATTAATTCTTAATTTTTACCTAAGTGCTTATTATATTTTCTCTGATCCTGCTGGCATTGAAAGCCTGACAACGCGTTCCACAAGACTTGGTGAGAACGTCACACACAAAAGATCCAAAGCCCTTTTCACTTGCTTTCCACTAGTGAATTTGTAGCTCATTAGTGATACGGATCTGGGTAGATAGACAACTTTGCTAATTGTGGAAAACATCATCTATACATTATTTTTATTACCCACAAGAGATAGTCATGTGATTTTGAAAAGTTTTCTATCATTTTTATTATTTCCTTAACAATAAGGACTTGCCTACTCTGTGACTCCTGAGCTAAGGCGGTAGAAGGGACAAGTTCCGGGGTAGCCTCTTCCAGTGCTAGCTGTTGTGTTTGTTTATCATCTGCCATCCCCAAATCTCTTCTTTCTGGCTTCTTGAAGGGAATCTTCCAAATGGTTGAGAAAGTATAAACATTTTACTTCCCTGAGAAGAAAGAGGCAGGGGGAAATCCAATTCCCCAAAGAGAAGTGAAATTTATTATTCCATAAGGTAATGCATTGCTTGAGGGTCCTGACCGGCCCTGGCTTCTGTCCATCGTAGTTTCTATCATGTGTGTTTTCTAAAAGACAGTTTCGTTTTAGAGACTTTAGGCTCACCGCAGGATTACAGAGGGTGTAGACGATGCTCCTGCCCAACACGTGCCAACCCTCTCCCATCCTCCTGACCTCTCCACCATGCACCTCCTTGTTCCCGGCAGCAGACCATGTCACTCGGTGTCTGTCATACCTTGGGATTCATTCTCAGCCCCGAACATTCTTGTGTTGGGAATGGCGGATATGGCAGACATCAGTTGTGACTGTGTTGCGTGGAGTGGTCTCCCTGCCCTAAACACCAACCTGTTCGGTTTTCCTTTCCTTTGTCGTCCCTTCAGCCACCAGTTTCGTCGGTGTCTCCCCAGTTACCTTTTCAGACTGGCTTCTTTTGCTTAGCACCGTGCATCTAACGTTTCTTTCTGTCTCTTCATGGTGTCACACATAGCTCATTTGTTCTTAGCGCTAATTACGCCTACCTCGTCCAGGTTCCTATACTTGTCTATCCATTCAGTCACCGTAGGATGTCTTGATTGTCTTCCAGTTTGGGCAATCAGGGACAGTGATGTTGTAAGATTGCAAGATTCTGTGTAGAAATTAGCTTTCAATCCTATTTTGATAAGAATCACCAAATCAGACTACTCTGTCAGGTGGTAAAGTATATTTGATATTTAAGAGATTGTTAAAGTCTAGAAAATGGCTCAGTTGACAAAGCAAAGCAAGGCTGATGACCTCAGTACAATCTGTGGATCCCCTGTAGTGAAAGGAGAGGGTTTTTCTTTGACCTACATACACGCATTGTAGACATGAATGTACAGGACCCCAATAAACAGACAAACAAACAAACAGGCGTGATTTAAAAGAGAAAATGAAGTGCCAGGTCTTCTGCAGGTTTGCTGCTGGTTGCATTCTGCCACAGTGAGGGCGGCTCCTGTTGCCCCACCCACCTCTCACCCTGCTGGTGCTGGGTGTCCTCAGTGTTGAGTTTTGACTGTTCTAATCTGTATGTAGCAGAATCTCATGGCTGCTTTAATTTTCATTTTGCTGATGACATATGATGAAGAACATCTTCTCGTGTGCTTATTTACCATCTGTATCCATTATACATTTTTAATTCAAAGCCATTAGGATTGAAATAGGTTGTAAGGGAGAGACAGTAGGAGGGAGGGAGGGAGAGAGGGAAGGAGGGAGGGAGGGAGACCCCTTCTAAATAAACCACCTCCTCAGAAACTGCCTTCTTCTTGCTGTTGTGCACACAGCTGCACCCTTCTGCACATAGCTGTTGCAAGCAGACTTTGCGGGAGAAGGAAGAGGCTGATGGGTACGGAGAGCTTGTTATGCTTCAAGGTTGGTGTTAAATGCTTCAGCCCATTGCTTGTTGTTTTAATCACAAAAACTCCTCTGGAGTAGACGAAATTATCATCTCTATGTAGCAATTGAGGAAACCGAGTTGGGAGGAGCCCATAGGTCACAGCACAGAGATTAGGACCTGACTCAGTGACTGGACTTTGGGCCCATCGTCTTTACCCTTGACTGTTGAATTAAAGAATGTAAAATGTCCGAAGACAAAAGTATGGGGAACGCTTTGCAAGAGACTCTCTAGCATGAATGGAAACACATATTTTCCATTTGGTTCACTTGACTGATCCATCATGCCCAGTTCTCCTGGCTTTGTCTGCCTTTGTTTCCTCTTGTGTTTGTAGCCTGCTGAAATCATACTTGGAGGAAGGTTTTGCCATGAAATCTGTGAAGATCTCCATCCAGTCAGTGGCTGTGAATTGAGCTTTATTCTTTACTCAGTGAAACATAGGTAAATAACCTCACTGAGTCAAACTTTTCATTTTCTCGTCTGTAAACCTGAACGCTGGCGTTACTGGGATGGCAAATAAAATTGATACTCTGCAGCTGTTTACTGAAAGGATGGATTTTATTTCTCTTCTCCACTCCCTTTCCTCCTCCTCCTCCTCTTGGAAAAGATGCTCGTTCACTTGGCAGGATGAAGTAGGGAGACAGGGATGAGGGGCATCAATTACATTCCTGCTAATTTGCTGGTATCTTTTTTCCCCTCATCAACTTTATTGAGCAATAATTTTATACAATTAAATGAATCTATTTAATTGGATGAGTTTTGACAGTTTTATACTCCCTTGAAACCACAGTCACAATCAACACATAGCACATCCCCCCATCTCTCTCTCTCTCTCTCTCTCTCTCTCTCTCTCTCTCTCTCTCTCTCTCTCTCTCTCTCTCTCTCTCTCNCTCTCCCTCTCTCTCTCTCTCTCTCTCTCTCTCTCTCTCTCTCTCTCTCTCTCTCTCTCTCTCTCTCTCTCTCTCACACACACACACACACACACACCATTATTAGGAAAAATAAAGTTATTTGAACATAAGCATCATGATATTAAACAGTTGCGTTTCTAGAGAATGCCGCTGCTAGGCAACATAGACGGCTTGGATACACTGAAAGAAGGGATAATCTCCAGCAGAGTGGGGCAGTGTGAGGTGTTCTCGCACTACTCAGAACGGTGTGCAATTCAAAGCTTAAACAGATCTTTAAAGTTAAACACTTCGTTGCATTTTACTTATCCCCCCCCCGTGTGTGTGTGTCTGTGCATGCATGCATGCATGTGCGCGCGTGCATGTGTCCTGCCTTGGCATGCATGTGGAGGTCAGACAACTACTTGTGGGAGTTGGTTTCCTCATTCCCTGTAAGTCCTAGGACTTGCGCTTAGGATGTCAGGCTCCGTGGCGTGTGCCTTACCCACTGACCCTTCATTAGTCCCTGAATTGTTTATTTCTGGAATTGTTCATGTAATGTTCTCAGGTCATAGTTGTCTCCAGGTGGCTGAAACAGCAGTAGGGAAAGTGACAGATGAGAGAAGGCACATCTGTCTCTTCTTGCGATCCAGCCTCTCCACAAGGCTCAGCCTTTCACTGATGGCTTTTTTCACTGTCTGGTGATTTGAGGTGTATGTAAGTGACATCACTGTCACTCTCCCACCTAACTTACCTCACTGGCTCTGTGGTATTCAGACACATCTCTTCCATTGGGTATTGTTTCTATTACTGAGCATTATTCCATTTTGAATACATATTGCATTTTTATCGATTTCCTATTATGATATATGTAATAGTACTTTCTCATGGGGACTGCCAGCCCCCAAATAATAACTGAAGGCTTGGCCTTTAGCTTAGGCTTATTCCCAGCAAGCTCTTATACATTAAATTAACCTGTTTCTATGAATCTATGTTTTACCATGCAGCTTTTACCCCTCTCCCATTTTGGGGGGGGGAATAGAGTTTATTTAGTGGTTATGGAGGGGGAAGGGGAAGAGAGGGGGCATGGCAGGATAGAGTATAGGTCAAAGGTCATATGGCTGGGTTGATGCCCCAATCCCTACGATGGTAGTCTTGCTTGGTCATAGGAGATGACCAGACTACGTATCCCATATTATTAGGACTCTTAACTGAGGTCATCCTTGTAGATTTCTGGGAGTTTCCGTTGCACCAGCTTTCTATCTGACCCTGAAATGACCCCTTTCCAGTTCTCTTTCAACACTCCCCATCCCATCCCACCCCACACCTGATCCCTTGAGTTCTCAACCCCACCTTCCCCCAATCTACCCATGAAATCTCTTCTATTTTTCCTTCCCAGGGAGATCCAAGTGTTCCCCCATTGAGCCTTCCTTGTTACCTAGTCTCTCTGGGGCTGTGGATTGAAGCTTGGGTATCCTTTACTTTACAGCTACTATTCACTTATAAGTGAGTACCAACCATGTTTGTCTTCCTGGGTCTAGGATGATTTTTTCTAGTCCTATCCATTTGCCTTCGATTTTCATGTTTTAAACAGCTTAGTAATATTCCATTGTGTAAATGTACCACATTTTCTTTATCAGTTATTTAGTTGAGGGGCATCTAGGTTATTTCTAGGTTCTGTCTATTACAAATAAAGCTACTCTGAACATAATTGAGCATATGTCTTTGGGGTATGATTGAGCATCCTTTAGGTATAGGCTCAAGAGTGATCTAGCTGGATGTTGAGGTAGATCAATTCCTAATTTTCTTAGAAACTGCCACATTGACTTCTAAAGCTACTGTACAAGTTTGTCCTCCCAACAGCAATGGAGGAGTGTTTCTCTTGCTCTACATCCTCTCCAACATGAGCTGTCAATGTTTTGATCTTCTCCACTCTGACAAGTGTAAGATAGAATCTCAGAGTTGTTTTGATTTGCATTTTCCTCATGACTAAGGATGTTGAACATTTCTTTAAGTGTTTCTCAGCCATTTAAGAGTCTTCTTTTGAAAATTCTCTGTTTAGATCTGTATCTATAAAAATAATTGCACACTGACACCAGCACAGCAGTGGTGCTGCCCTTCAGATGCCTTGAGTCCCTGAGCATCTTGCTGTCCTCAGACCCCTCCTATCGAGCCATCTGTCCTCCTCTGCTGCTTGTATTTAGAAAATAGTTCCTTGTGGAAACCACCAAGATTTTCCTGAAGGAATTTATAGTTTACTTTGTATTAACTTTTGGATTTGAACTGAGATACAGGCTACCACCCAGTTTCTCCTCAGCTCCCTCAGGGTTCTTGTGGTGGGTGATGAGATGTTCCCTTTCCCACTGACTTTCCTTTGGAAAGCAGCTTGAAGACGGACGCTAAATAACTGTTTTGTTATATGTAATTTTACCGTGTTAAAGTCTTCTCTTTATTTAAATAGAAAAGGGGCAATTGTAGTAAAGAGGCTGCTACTTAGTTCCCAGCCGCTTAACCCTGAAATAACCACACAGAAATTGTATTAATTATATCACTGCTTGGTCCATTAGCTCTAGCTTCTTATTGGCTAGCTCTCACATATTAATTTATCCCATTTCTATTAATCTGTGTATTGCCATGTGGCTGTGGCTTACTGGCTAAGTTTCAGCGTGTGTCTCCAGCAGGGCTGCATGGCTTCTCCTCGACTCTGCTTCCTTTCTCTGAGCATTCAGTTTAGTTTTCCCTGTCTAGCTAAGTTCTGCTCTGCTATAGGTCCAAAGCAGTCATTTATTAACCAATGGTAATCACAACATACAGAGGGGAATCCCACATCAGGAAATGGTGTGGGAAGTCCTTTTGTATATGTGTTGCTTCTGTTGGTTAATGAATAAAGAATCAGTCTTGGCCTGTGATAGGGTAGAGTAGAGCTAGGCAGAGAAAACTAAACTGAATGCTGGGAGAAAGAAGGCAGAGTCAAGAGATGTCATGTAACCAGGAACAGATGAGCCAGAACCTTGCTGCTAAGCCACAGCCACATGGCGATACACAGATCAGTAGAGATGGGTTAATTCTAGATGTAAGAGCCAGCTAGCCATATGCTTAAGCTATTGTCCAAACAGTGTCATGATGGGGGAAGCTTTGTTAACCAGTCACCTCTAAGAAGTGGAACCTAATTAAGGCATAGCTACCTGGAGCCCAGGAAGAAATGCTAGCACGGACCAGGTGCTTGCTACTCTCTGGGTGATTCCCGCGAGACACAGCAGAGCTTGGACTTCCCATTCTCATGGTGTGAGTTTCCCCTTATAATAAGTAAAAATATAATTGTTTTTCTTCAAGGTGGCCTGGTTATTTCATGAATGGAGTTAACATTTACAGTGTCGTAAGGTATATAGTCTCTGTGTGATTATTTCAGTTCTAAGCAGCTGGGAAAGAATGAGCAGCCTCCTACTACAGCAGCTGGCCATGCTTATGTGGTCTCACATATGAATTCTGACATCTATCTTTTTTTCCAATCCAAGCTTCCCTGGTCTGGCTTTTTAGTGAGCTTTTGGGTCAATTAGTAAGTGTCCTCTGTCATACTCAGTCTTTCTCCCATTCCTCTTCTGTTTAAGTCGATTTGGATATTTTTGTTTTCTTTCTTCTTCTTTTTTTGCCAATTCATATAAATTTTAGAACCAGATTATTGTCATTTTGGTTAGAATGCTATTGAATATAGACCACTTTCGGGGTGATTGACATTTTAATATCAGATCTTCTATCGATGGACATGGTCATCTCTTCATTTATTTGGAGGTCCTATTTAATTTCTCAAAAAATGCCTATCTCTTGATTGACATTTCTTCTGGGCACCTACTCTAGGCCAGTAAAGTTCAAAATGCCCTGCTCTTACTCCCACAGTTTCCCTATGGACATGTATTCCCCCCCCCCCAGGTCAACTGTGGCAACTGAGAATCACACTGTTAACACATGTGTTACTACCGGAGTTCCAAAGGCTCCCCTCTCTCCAGCAGTCCATACAAAGGAGCTCTTAGTCTCCAGCAGTCGATACATTTGGGGATCTCTAGTTGTATATTTGAAGAGATAATTAGCAATCATTGAATGCTCATTTCTCCCCTCCCCTAAGCAGAATTAAATCCATGTGCTATCTGACTTGCTAGCCGCATCCATGGGCGAATGGACTGATCGTTCGTTCCCCATCTCAAACTCACAGTGGACTTGTTATTAGAAAATCATGTTAGGGTGATCTCTGCAATACATGTTAATTAGATGATATTTCTCTCTCAGTTGTCTCATTTAGATACCACCGAGCATTAAATGTGTCTTAGGCTCTCAGCAGCATGCAGGAAGTGGCTAGGCTTCTCCAGAGCAGGAAAAATTGGTCTTCATCACATCTGCTGCCCATCAGCCACTGTCACCATCCTGACCTGCGTCTTAGCATTCATGGGAGTTCCTATATGGCAGACGGGGATTTCACCTGATAAACGTTTTCTGGGCCTTTAGTTTCGTGTAATGGTTCTTTCCTTCTCCTTTTAAGAGACAAGAAAAACGAATGGGCTGTTTTATACCCTCTCGGTGCTCGGATCTCCAGAGAGGGAAATGTTAAAAGGCATGGTGCAGCTGTTTTATGTTGCAGTTTATAATCTAATTAAATGTGTTTTATCCAGATCATTATGGACTTCATTAAAGCTGTACTTTTTATAAGAAAGATGATGAGTTAAATGGCTGCAGAATCATCTGGGTCTGTTAAATTTTGTGATCATATCAGAAGTGCCTGGTGGAGGGAAAATACCCAGATCTGCCTTTGAGATTTAGTTGGTCACTTAGTTCTGGAAAGTTCCTGCTTCCCCTTTTGCTCTTTAATTTTTTCCCCCTATGATTCGTAGTTTGGGTATGTAGTGTGCCAAAGGAAGCCTTGTTGCTCGGCTGCTGACGCTGTTGGGAGGTGTGGGAATATTTAAGGGGTGGGCATAGCTGGAGGAAGCAGGCAGCTGGAAATGGAAGTCTCTCTCTGCTTTCATCTCTGTCTCCCCTTTCCTCCTCTTTCCCTCACTCCCTCTTCTTCCCTCCCTTCCTCCTTCACCTCTCATACAGTGAGGTGAGCGGCTTTGTACCATCAGCTCTTTGTACCGTGCTGCAGGTACTGTCCCCGATGATCTTTGTCTTTGTCTTTTGTTATGGTCAGAGAGAGAGAGATGAAATGTCATTTCCTTGCTGTGAGGTTTTTTTTTTCCTTTTGTGCTTCAAACAAATTTTATAAGGTTCTTATTAGGTTGTGGGGAATCAATTTATTTATTAACTTTAAAAAGCTTGATATTTTAGGGGATTACTTTTTTGGGATCATGTTTGTTTATTTGTTCATATAATTTTTATATTCTTCAATGATATTTTCTATTTTTTCTACAGCATTGGTATATAGTTTCTGTTAAATCTATCCTGCATATGATATGTTAGTTTTATAAAGTTTCTTTTATTCATTTGAGCTTTTAGCTATTTCTAATATTCAAAAAGTTAGTTATTGTATAATTATCTTAAACATTTGTACTGAGTAAATTCTCACTAGTTTAGTATTTTTTTTACTGAAATTGCACTTTCAGTGTATATAATCTTATCTGTAAAGATGCTGCCCACATTTTCATATTTATTTTAAACAACTTCTTACATCAGACAGACCCTTAGGAACAATATTTTGGCAGTCATCTGTCAAATTTCTTTCTTAATAAAATTGCCTGTAGCATTTCTCCTTTGCTGAGCTGTTGGCTGTGGAATCCCACCCAGTTGTTTTCATCCTACTTAGTGATTCTCATGTTCCCCGTTTAAGTTTTTAGTTTTTTGTTTGTTTGTTTTTTAAAACAAGACTGATTTAGTGACCTAATTTGTTGTGTACGTGTACATATGGGACCTCATTAACTCGGTTATAAAGCTTTGGCCAGAACAGCGAGCTCTTGATCACACTGGTCCTGGAGAAAGGGGGCTGGAAATTAGTTGGCGAGTGTTTTGTTTCCTCAGCGACCCATGACCTCTAGCGCCTCTACTGAGGCAGAGGCAGAGCCTGCCTCCTTCCCAAATTAGTTCTTTCTTAATTCCTAAAGTCCACGGTGGTGTATATTGTTATTTCCTGCTAATTGGCCTATAAGCCATCACAACTTTCTCTAGGAAGTAAACCCAAGTAACAACTTTTTTTTTTTTTTTTTTTTTTTTTTTGGTAAAAGGAACTTCCTTTGATTTAGAAAAATAAACAGAGAATCAATTCATATTAGGTCTGCATCTAATAATGTAAGCAAGTTTCAAGGTAGAAGCAATTTGGATATTATTTTAGGGAATTACTTTCTGTCTTTAAAATAGAAACTTTGGACTAAACACATTTCAAGAGAACCCTGCTGAGTTCTCAGACAGCAGAGCTCAAAGGTAAAATCCGCCTTGTGTTCTGGACCCACAGGGAGCCCACAGCACTATGGGTAATCCTGACCAAGCCTAAAGGAGGGTGGGGTCAGGTTTGCTTTCAACTGGAGGTCCTGGAAATTCTTTGAGGGAGTCCTTCTGCTTTCTGCCGGTCTGCACTCAGGATTTTGCCTCTGGCAGAGTTCTAACTTCAGCCTGCATGAGAAAGGAAAATACATACAGTAATGGCTTTGGGCAGCTGCCAGGGAAAGACTAGCCCCTCCAACCATCACTTTCTATTATCCTTTACTGCTCATACGATACATTATTCATCATCCCCAAGTATGTTCATTATGAATGCTGTTTAATCACGTTTTAAAGGTAAACAGCATTTATCAAATTATCATCCAGCATCTTTCTCCAAGCCAGCCCCTTCCATTCTTCACCGCAAGCCTGTGCCCTGGGGGAGAACATGTGTGTTTATTTCTTGTCCCAGCGTCTGTCCAGAGGTTGAGAACTGCGCACGTGTTTTGTTGAGTTATTTCCCATGTTTCAGCTACCCCCCCCCCATATTAAAGTAATCATCTTGGTTTGCTAGTGTTGCTCCAACCTCAAGACATAGTTTAAATGTGTGTACTACTTTAGTTTGCTTTTCTAGGCCAGCCTGAATATCTATTGTGATACTCAAACATTTTTGTTGTTGTTTTGAATATATAAATATCACTATTCATTTTGTGTAGTATATACTGGCAATATTTATTTAATTGAATTGAATGATAACTGTATTGTTGGACCTTGGTTAATTATGTAATTTTGTGAAGAATATCAACAATTGTTCAATGTTTTTATTCCCGTAGTCAATTTTTAACATTGAGGGTAGTGGATAGAGCAGAATTAATTCATGGGTTCAGTACTTTAAAGGTGTACTGAATGCATGTGTTAACATGTAGTTATATCTAGGTAGTTAAGGTTGTGCAAAACCAAGCAGAGATATTCCAAGCGGCATATCTTCATACATTCCTTTAATCTTAATGTTCCTGAGGCAGAGGTAAACAGATCTCTGTGAGTTCCAGGCCAGCCAAGGCTCTACAGACCCTGTCTCAAAAACAAAAACAAAATATGGAACTGTGAAAAAGAGAAAACATTCCCAGCATGCTTTAGGACTCTCAGGGTACTAGGGATTATTATTATTATTATTCCATGAAAATCCATTTCTCCAGCCACACTGGTGCATTGGCACGTCAGGGCTCCCATCTTCCTCTTGTCTAACTGTAGCAAATGTATGGAAAGCTCATGGAGTCTCATGTCATTCTTGGGCATGGGGTCACACTATTCTCTGTTTGTTTCCAGCCTTAGTATTTGTGTTGCTGAAGTGAGCAGTGTATGGTTCCTAAAGTGGGGATTTATTTTGGAACCTACGGGTTTCCCCACCTTTGCTTTCTTAGCGTAGTATGTGTCCCCAGTTGCTCTCCCCCAGTCTGAGCCGTACCTACCAAGAGGAGCCTGTTCCAGATGCTCGTCAATGCTGTAGAAGGCGACAGTGCCAAGGCCGCTTTATACAAGGACTAGGTATAGAGAAATGGTGTCTGCCTGTCCTCTCTCTTCCTGGACACCACACACGCACCTTGCTTGTCGCTTTCTGTTGGGGCATGGCCTCTGGAGTCAGGCGGACATGGAGGCGCATCCTTAACATACTGGCTGTCAGTCATAGACCTACAACAGACTCTTTTAAACTTTTGAATCCTCCTTTTCCTCCACGGTGAAGCAAAAGAAATCAAGCTTGTGATGGAGAATGTTCGAGAAGTGTCACCCTGAAGTGCCACACAGAGCTCAGTAGCTGCCCATGTTACTGGTTTCGGCCAGGCATAGAAATGATGGTGAAAGTCTCTCCAATTGCCCAGACCATTCTGCTTCTGGTAAAAATAAAATCCCTATTATCTATCTGGAGTGAGCCCTGACTCCATCTGATATGCCCACCCACTCCGACTGTGAATGGCCTTGTGCTCCCATTATGACCCTTGCCTAGAGAGCATGCTCACTGCTGGCTTATTTTATGCATGCTTCAGCCCCACCAAAGCAGGGTGTGTTTGCATGAGAGCACATATCCACCCACACCCATGTGCACTCATTTTACAGAAAAAAATCAACTCTGAACAAAGAAGATAACCAGATTTGCTATGTGCGACGAGAAAGATGTTATGTGTGTTTCAGCATCCGTGAAATTTTGTCTTCTGATCTTTTTAATTTTTTTTCCCAAAACCACATTGGGGGAAGAGGAGGAGAAGATCTGAGCCTTTCACTTTGTGGGGATTCTGAGTTGTGTGTTCCCACCTAGTCTTCTATTTGCTTACCACGAGTTCTTCAACACCTGGACATTAAAGGGAGAAAGGGTCCAGTCATCTGCCTTGCACTTATGTGATTTTTCAAACACAATTCTAAGCAGCAAATATTAAGATACAATAGAATCAATGACATGTAAACCGCAAAGCTTCAGAGATATATAAAAACTTAGAAACCCAAAAGCGTGTGTGTGTTTAAGATGTTTTAATGAACAACCTCCACCGCCTTTGAAATAATCTTTTTTTTTTTAAATGAAAGAAGATATGGGGTCCATTCTGTCATAAAGGAGCGGGAAGTCCATTTATAACAAACAGTAGCACGAACAAAGCTCTACTGAAATCTTAATTCTCTGGTGGGCTTGGCCAAGGACAAAAGGCTTGGAAGCAAACTGTAACAAGCATTTGTCAGAAAAGGTAGATGGGGGAGGGGGAGGGAGGGAGGGAGGGAGAGAGAGAGAGAGAGAGAGAGAGAGAGAGAGAGAGAGAAGAGAGAGAGAGAGAGGAGAGAGGTAAGTGTATGTAAGTAACGACTGAACAAGTACATGAGAGGAATTTGTCCCATATTTATTTATCAAATACAGACAGTGACAGATGTATAAGGATAACCACACCTTAATTTGCATCAGGAAAAGACTTGAGACAATCTGAGCATCCATCAGTGTTTTTGCTGTAGTAACCATTCCTTGAGACAGTCATGCAAAACAACGGAGAAGCTCAGTGTCTTCAGGTGAAGCTAAGTTAGCACTCAGCTAATTTGATAAGAGTAACTCCCATGTGCCACACGGAGCATGGTCACTGTGTGTAAAGGAAAGGCAGTAGAGCACCTGAATGTGTTCACACAGAAAGTAGAACCCAAAGAAAGGTAACGTTGATGTCTCTGGACATAGAAAGTCCTAAGAGAGAGAGGATCTTCCTCTTCACTCTTCGGTGTAAAGGGAAGGAAATCTTACAGCCCATTTGGTTACAGTCTCACATAGCTTTTCATCAAGACTCCTAATTGAGATGTTTTTAGGATGATGGTTTCTCCGGTGAGATCTGTAAGACTGTGGGCAGAGCCACCGTGGCGTGATGGCTCTGGTGGCTTCATTGCACAAGCTGTGACCCATCTGCCCATGTCCGATTCTTGTCACGTGCATGCTTGTCCCAGAATCTCTGTGTTTCTCAGCCTTCTGGGAATCAGGGGTGCCGGGTATTTTTAGACAGTGTTCCCCTGCAGGCCCAGCTAATCCAGTTGCTTCTACCTATGGGCCTGACGTATTGGAACGTTTGTCTCGCTTGCAAGAAATGCTCATTAGTTGTTCATGCTGTCTTTTGAATATTTATTTTTATATAGAGCAAGTTGTATATCATCAACAAGCAAACATTTAGATAATCAGAGGACCAAAATACGGGGGGCACATGTGCACTTCTCAGATCTGTTCTCTCTCTCTCTCTCTCTCTCTCTCTCTCTCTCTCTCTCTCTCTCTCTCTCTCTCTCTCTCTCTCGTCTCCCTGGGCAAGATTTGCCTGTAGTGGAAGGACCTGAATATGGATGAGCCCGTGTTGCATGCCCATCTTCAGTTATAATTGCTTGCAGTAGGACAACAGGCAAAGAAAGTAGATGGGGGTTATAGGCAATCAGAGTCAAGGGCCCCACACCTGCCAGGTCCCATGAGCAGCACATAGTGTTCTGCAGAGCAGTGGGAACGCCGCTGCCCTGTGACAAGAGGTTCCAATTAATGTGGCTCAGGTGCATCTGTCTGTCAGTAGCTCACCTCAGGAAGCGACAGCCTGTCCTGCTGCAGGAGTCGGTCAAAGGGCTCATTTGGTAAGTGCACCAAGCGGCAACCTGGGACCTGAGCTGAGTGACCGGGATCCTGTTCCCTGCTCATTTACCTCAAGTCAGGAGTAGCAGATAGCTGACAAGGAATCATGGCTGGCAGGCTCCTAAGGAGGAGGCCTTTGTATGGTAAATTCCATTCTGAAAGCATATGCTCCTCAGACACAAGGTTATAGAAGAGATCAGCGCGGCAGATTGCTAGATCTGGGTCACTGAAATAAAAATGTGTTAATTTTGGAATGAAGACCTTGGCATCCTAAATTAGAATCGATGAGTTTAAACAGGACTGTCTGGTGATTATGTATACTGGGTGGTGACCTGGCAGTCAAGAGGTTGCGTCAAGATGTATTTTGGAAGCTAGCCATTATATGGTCCATTGTGTATATGTTGGGGAAATGGGATATTGTGTGTGTGTGTGTGTGCGCGCGCGCGCGCGCGCGAGCGTGCGCGTTGTGTGTGTGTGTGTGTGTTTCCTTGTCTGTGTTTTCTCTTCCCATATTTGTGGAGTAGCCAGGAACTTTCCACAGATTCACTGATGCTTCATGGGCCAGGAGAGGACATAGGTCTCTGGGCATACTGAGGGAGTGTTGCAGCATCAGCGGAGCCCCATAGATTACCACAGCCCCTGAAAGACATGGTTGTGCACCCTCCAGGGTTGTCCACACGCCATCTAGAGCTGCTGGTCTTCCCCTTCACTCTGCCAGCTTTAGCCGCACCACCCATGCCGATCCCAGGCCAGAGCCCACTTACCCGTCTTTGCAGGTTTGCTCCGTAGATCTCTTCTCCCTTTGTTCTCTTTCTTTAGCTAGGTGTGAGCATTTAAGCCCAGAAGACCCTGCCTCACACATTCTGTGTTCTTCGCTAACTGCAAAAGAGCATACTATTGAAGTTTTGGCTTCGATTCTTCTCTTGTGACTGTGGTTCCTGGCAAACTACATTACTGTCCCTGCAGCCAGTTCTGTTATTCACAGTGTGTGTGTGTGTGTGTGTGTGTGTATGTGTGTGCGTGCATGTCTTTCTTTATGTTTTCTCTTCCCATATTTGTGTGTGTGTGTGTGTGTGTGTGTGTGCATGTGTCTTTCTTTGTCTGTGTTTTCTCTTCCCATATGTGTGTGTATGTTTGGCATGCGTGTACGTGTGCCCATATGCATGCGTTGTATGCATGGGTGGATTAGTATGCATTTCTATATGTGTGCAGAGGCCTCTAGGAAGGTATCAAGTATCCTGTTCTTATCCTTCCCTGCTTTCTTCCTTGGAGATGGTGTTTCTCACTGATCTTGAAGCCGGCAAGCTCCAGAAACCCTCCAGTCTCTGTTCCCAACAATTCAACCATCAAACACAGAGCCATGGCCACACCCGCGATGCCAGGGACCCAAGCTCAGATCCTCGTGCTTGTGCCCAAGTGCTCTTCCCTGCTGAGTCCTACCCTCGGCCACATACACATATTTGAAGAGGAAAATCGGTGGAATCCAAACCGCTCAGCTTTGTCATGGGAGTGCGATTTGATTCTCCTCCAAAGTCCTGATTTCTAGAAAAGCCTGTGCATCAGGGAGTATTTGTATTAGGATTAGAGCCTTTTTGTGAAGTTAGAGTTTCATTTGGTCCAGAAGGAAAGCTCATGAGAACACATGCAGTCTGTTTACAACTTCTTGAAGGGCGTGTCTCGAAGAACACTTGTAAATCTGTTACTGCTGTGGACTGGCTGGGCTAGACAGTTTTCCATATATTTAATAGCTGCTTAAATATCATTTAATTCCATGCATCATCTAATCACTGCAGTGATCTTCTGAAATATATATATTAGAATTACATATGATTTAGAACTGTTACTTTGAGGTACTTACAGACTCATACGTGTTTGTAAGATACAATGCAGAGAAAACTCTGAAGCCTTTATCTACTTCCCAAAGAGGTTACATTTTTGTCTTTGTCTTTTTCATGTCATGCTAGGGGTGGAATGTGGGGCTTCATAGCTGCTGATCAGAGTCTCACGCATGCTGTGTATACACACTCTGCTACTCACCTCCGTCTCCAGTCCCAGTGGCAGCATTGTGCAAAACTGTCATCTGATATCACAATCAGGACCTTGGCATTGATGGAATGTGCCCATCACCGGGAGAGTCCCTCAGGTGGTCCTCTTACAGCTGTGCCCAGTGTCCTGCCACACCGCTCCAGCTTTAAAAATTGTGCATATATGCCCCATTTTACACTCTTTCCTTTTCAAGAATGTTATATAAATAAAATAAAATAGAAAATATTTGATAGTTTAGCATGAGCTTTCCCTTTAGCAGAGTTCTGTGCAGGTTCACTCCAGCTCTTGCATAGATCAGTCTATTATTCTTGTTGCTAAGGAGTAGTCCATGGTCTGGAGGGACCACAGTTTCCACCAGTAAAGTGCACCTGGTTTTTTTCTGTCAACCCCAAAGAAATCCCAGACAAGTCTCACTCAGTCCCTTTGGCCCCCAGCTCTCCCAGCATCCCTCAGTACTATGGCTCCTCCCAGTTCTCCCAGCATCCCTCAGTACTATGGCTCCTCCCAGCTCTCCCAGAATCCCTCAGTACTATGGCTCCTCCTTGCACTTCTTACCCCTCTGCTTCCCCAACTTTCCAGCCCAGGGGCTGGGCTTTGCTTCCCTTCTCCCAGCCCTGTCTCTTGTGTAAACCAGCCGTTTTGTCCATCTATGCTCTCCCTCACAGCTACACTACAATCCTTCTCCTCAGCCATATTTTGGAATGGCCATTTCCTCATTTTCATTTCAACTTCTAGTTTTTGCCTATTGCAAATGGAGTTTCTAAATATTTTTGGATATTTCTGGGGTACATGCTCAAGACTTGGGGGTGGTACACCCGTTGAACATTAGTGTGTTTTTTGTTTTTTTTTTTTCTTTGTTTTTCTATTGGAAGCTTGGTCCCTAGTGATGCAATATTTAAGAAGTGTGTTCTAGCAGGAGACCTTGGGTCACTCGAGTAAGTTATCGGAAAGGATGATGGGATCCCTTTCTCTGTGGATTTTTGGAATACCCTGTGACCTTTCTTCCTGCACCATTCAAGCCGTTGATATCCACCATAAGATGACAGAGCCGGGGTGTCCCTCACCACAACCCGTGCCTTGCTGTGAGCTAAATAATCCTCTTTTCTTTGTGGTTGGCTTGCTTCAGATATTGTCATATGAAACATGAAACAAATTGATGGCATGCAACTTGCATTGACCCCAAGAAGTATGTTATTGCGTTTTTATTCTGAATTAAAAGTGAGAAAACAAAAGCCTTGTTCAAGGTGAGCTAGCCAGTCAATTATAGGACTCAAGACGTGACCTGAGATCTGTCTGTCCCTCTCACTCTACCTTTTCCAGTAGAGGACTGTGCTGTATATTGTGTGACTTTTCACAGAACGGTGTTTGGAACAGCAAGTGACGGGTCTGTTTCCCCCTGGCCTTAAATCTCTAAGAACGAGGCGGTGAATTTGTGGGCATATGTTTGGTGTCGAGTTTTTAATTCAAGAGTTGGAGCCCACTGAAGAGATGCCAGACTCCATGGCCATAGCTTCTTAACGTTCTAATGACAGGAAGGCGGGGGCCTTGTGATCCTGTCTTTGTGGGAGGCCGAGTGGCAGGAGGTGTCTGCTCGCGGAATCAAGGATCTAAATCCGAGCTCTCCATCTTTTCTTATGCCCAGCTGCCCTTCTTTCTGCATAGACAGCTGTCAGGGCTGTGCAGACAGCCTGGTGACTGGCAGCTCTCAGGAAGGCAGATGTTATGAGTTGCTGCTGGGGAGGGGACATGGTACAGAGGGGAGAGCAGGAGTTCCTGGGTGATCTGATTAGGAGCAGCGGCCACGCGGTGCTGCGGGTTTGTTTGTTAGATGCGCTGTGTAGCAGCCTCTACCTGTTGTCTAAGGGTCGCTTCTGGGTGATACCCTGACAGGAAGGTGTCCTGTGGGAGACGAGGGCTCACCCTCCGTCAGACTAACATTGAATCATTAATATTTCATGACTGATCGGTGGAATCTGCCTGGACATTTACACAGAACCATTAGCTTTGTGTTTACTTCTCTTTTTCTCCCCCCAATAAAAGGAAAAGATTCTTACTTAGCGGTTCGAGAATATGACAGCCAAGAAATTTCACATGATGGTGGCAAGATTCAGTGTAACCTGAGAGGCCATGGAAGTCATGCTCCTGCAGGAAGTGCCCTCTCTGTTCTAGAAACTTTCAACAAGGCAGGTGGCTGCCACTCTGCATTGGGCAGCCTAAATATTGTTCCTGGATTAAAACGGTTGATGTCAGTTTAGTCTCTACCGACTGAACTGAAGCTTGAATGAAAACAGTCTGATCCTGCGCTTACAGCTGCAAAGGCTTGAAGTCAGCCTCCTTGGTAATGTAGCTAACCTGAAGTAATGCTCCCTCCCAAAGGTCAGTGTTGTTTGTATTGTAATAATGGATTTTCCCGTTAACATTTAATGCTATTTCTGATCTTAATATTTAATAAACACATAAAGAAGATTCTGGAAGTTCCTAAGCTTGTACTTTTCTTTTTGGCTGATAACAGCTGCTAAGGTTGTTTAGTGTGTTCTATGACAAGGACGATCATGCCGGTGATGCCTGTTTATGTGATTTCCTGTGGGGACTCCATATTAAAGAGCCACCAGACATCGCTAGAAGCATAGGGAAGAAATTCAACTCTCAGACCCTTGTTACGTAACAGTAAGTTCCTTGTCCAATCAGCATGCCCACATTTGATTTCTTCTGGGAGGAAGAAACTCCGAAAGTACCAGTGATTTCTCAAGTCGTATTCTGAGGATGCAGCCCGGTGCTCCTTCCAACACGGAACTGCTCAAGAATGCACACACAAGCCCATCTCGCTCCTTTTACGGCATCCACCTCTGCTTGGGGATTGCACGTTGTCAGGTTCATGTAACGTTATTTGATGGAACCTTTCCACTCTTGAAGGCTGTATAGTCAAGATGCTTGATAAGGGTTTTTAAGACCATGTCGTTAATGATACATAGTCAGTAAATGATAATTTGTGTGTCTGTAGGAATCTGTAGCCCGTACAACAGGTTGGTGGCAGTGGGCTTTGTAGCAGCATCGCTATGGGACTCTATTCAGATTTCAGACATGAATGGACTGCCGTGAATTTGAGGGTAGAGTTCCAAGCAGCTGCTTCAGTCTGCGTGCTGAGTGGGATTAAGTTTTACCTGTAGGGGTGGTTGAAGATGCACCTAAAAAAATAAATAAGTAAAACCTAGCCTTTCATCTCCCCAAGAAAAGAAGAAAAAACTATAATTTTGTTTGATTGTATGTTTCGTGGCTCTGTGGCCAAAGTGTGTTTCTTATAGGTAGAACTTGTACAGTTAGGAGACGTGATTTAGGGGACAGCCTAAGTGTTCTTTATGCCTCTCCTGTGGAGACTCTGGAGCGGGTGGGGGATTCTAAGAGAAAGGCCTATGCTTTGCTTTTTCTTTCTTTTTTTTTTTTTTTTTGAAAAACAAATACTCTCCTCTAAGGGATGGCTCCCTGTAGAGCCCCTGAGACATTTGTAGACAGCTCCTGAAGTTATTGCAAATCCACGGCTTCCTGTCAGCCACATGACTATGTCTCTATCCAGTTTAATCATAAATCCAGTCAGAGGACAAGGGAGAAATTCTACTTGCTGCCACTGTTCAGATGGTGTGTCGCTGAGTTCGAGGTCCATGCCCCCATCTCAGGGTACAGTAAGTCTTCGAGGGTGACTTCCCATGGTAGCACTGATGTTCAGGGCATGCAGCTAACATTTTCTCAGCCACGGGCTCTTTGACCTAACGTGATTCTCTCTGTGATTCAGTCAGCTAATTTTGGGAGACCAGGTCCCTTAGTGTCCCTGGTCTTTTTCATTTGCAGAGAGGCAGTATGCAGCCCACTACGAAGCACACCTTTAAGCGGCAAGCACGTTCAGGGCAATCTGTTTCTTTTGTGCTGTCCGCTGGCTGGGACTCATCAGAGGTTCATCTCCAGATGTTGTCTGCAAAAGTCTTCCTGCCTTTTCATCAAGTTCATACTGAGTCTTCTCTTTTTCTGGAAGAAGCTGACGCTTGAGTTATGTTGCGCCTCTCTGACAGCATTCTAGAGTTATTCCTCGATTCACGGCGTATGGCAGAAAGCAGGATCTTGTGTAATACAGCGGAGGAATATTGGCCAGCGGTTTGTGAAACCTTGAGTTAATCCCGAGATCAGCTGGCCAAGACAGTTGGTATAAATGTGACGAAATCTGCCTTTTCTTCTTTTCTCCCCTCCCACCTGACAGTGATAGTATTTTCAGAATAGCAGGTGCTACTTTGTCATTATCATTAGACCCTTTATCTTTACCGAGTGGCCAGTATCTGCCATACACAGGTGTCTCTGAAACAGCAGGTAGCAGGTACTAGACGCATGCCAAACACCAGCAGTGTTTTATATATTCAGATTATCCTCGGGGTAACCTGGGAGGGCGTCTGAAGTTGAGTAACTTCCCCAACGTGAGGAGCTGGAGGGTAGAGAGGCACACCTTTCCTCTGTAGTGTGCTTCCCCCCCTCCCTGCTGTCTTTCTCTTTGTTAAAATGCATGCCTTCATTTTCTAAAGCATTCCAGCCCCTGAAGTTGAACAGTTCACTCTCAGCATCATCTTTAAGAAAGATGCCCGGACTAGAACAAAATGTCCAGCTGTGTTCCCTGGCAGTCCTAAAGTAGTAATGACTTCGGGGAGTGACAGAGTACCACGTTTCTGGTGACACTCTGGGGGGGAAGCAAGGGTGACTCCGGCAGTTTCACTGGTCCTCTCCAGACATCTGCGCTCTCTCTTAGACACTGGTTCACTTGCTAGAGCTCGCTATGCTAATGTTCTGTTGTCCATTTGCTAATTTTAAATGACCGTAGTCACGCAGAGACACACAGAGTTCTCCACTTCTCCACTGGCCACCCCCAACCCAACCCCCGCTCATGCTTCTTTCATTTCCAGCTCTAGATCCCCTCAGATGTTCTCATTCTCCACGGAGCCCAAAGCCAGCCAGGAGCAAGACCTTCCCATGTCCCGCTGCAGCTCCCCATTGAGGAGCTGAGGGAGTGTGTTTATGGAGGAGTAGACTGGTCTGCCTCATAGCTATCTCGTTCTTCCTAGACGCCTCCCCTCCCCACCCCCGTCCTTGGGAGAGAGGGAAACAGACGGCTTTTTCCCAGAATTTAAAGGAGATCAGTTCGAGTTCAGATTGCTAGTGCGGCTGTTCTATTGTGGGGGCGTCATGGAAGGGTTAAATGTGAGCGTCCTTTGTTTCCCCGCTGTCCCTTTTTTCAGGGTCTACTGTAGTCATTTAGGACCTGTCCCTGTCCACTTTCCACTTACACACGGAAAGCCTTTCTACCCATTTATGTTTTACACCGTAAAGTACTGATTCCAAGATGAAGCACAGGCCTGGCTTTGATACCCAGGGCTGTATAAACTGGACGTGGTGGTACATGTTTTAGTCCAGCATTCAGAAAGTGGAGGCCAAAGGATCAGAAGTTCACAGACATGTGCTACTATGTAAATTCAGTATCAGCCCAGGCTACAGGAAAATCTCTCTTAAAAAACAATAAAGTAAAAGATTCAAGGTCATGCTGCGTACCAGTAGACACATCTCTGTGTCCTTAAAAAGCTTCCATGCATGACATAGGCATTAGGAGGTTGGACAGCAATTGCTAGTTTACTGAACTCTTACTTGTCAGCCATTGTACTTTATATACAGGTAGCAAAACTAAAATTCAAGGACATGTCACTGTTCAAGGTGGCACCGCTGGTATAGGGCACAGTCGGCAATGTAAACCGCAAGATGCAGGGCTCCTGAAAACACATTCCGACCCTTTCGCCATGCACTGATTCATGTAACTAGAGAACCATAATCCTCTCCTTCATCACAGTAACAAATACTCCTAGAATGAGCCCCTTTGCACACAGGTCCTTAGGAAGGGATGTCTGCGATATGCGTGCATTTGAATGCTCAAGAACCAACCTGACTTAGCGATGTTTTCAGCTCACAGTGACCTGTGCAAAGAGCTCGAGGTCTGTCTGTGCAGGACCTGGTGCTGCACGCCCAGCAGCGACCGTCTTGAAAATGGCCTTGGGTGTCCGTTCTCCTGTTGTGTATTTAGGCTTAGACCTATAATCTGTGTTCTTAGTTGTTCTCACTGCTGGAATCCACGCTTTCACTCAAAACCAAGCAGAGGAAACCCTGATTGTTGAATAATTTGGGGTACCTCTCGGGAGTCAAGTCTGTGAAGAGGTCACAAACACAGTGGCCAGAAAGTATCACCCTTAAAAGGAGGTGCTGACACCTCATTCTTAGTATCACAGTGAAAGACAATTTCATTTTTCCATTTTCCGTTTCAGTGGGTTTTGATATGCCGAGAAATAAATAACAATACACAAAACAAAACGAACTTGATTGGTGCTAATATTTGCCTATATTGCTGAGAAAGCAATAGTGTTGTAAGCCCCGGGTGGCTTTTCATCAATGGAGTGATTAATTACTACATCAGAATGTGTAGATGGTGATCAATAATGCAGTGATGGGTAAATGAGTTTCCTCCTTCCCAAAGGGTCCTCCTGCCAGGCTCTGCTTCCCTTTCCCTCAGAGCTGCATGACAGGCCCGTGCACGAGGTTGAGGGCTTTGCGGGCCTGGCAGGTGTTTTTCTGGATGTAGGAATCCAAGCCCATGAACTGAAGTCCTTTCCTGAGTAGAATCCTGTCTTCCATTGCTTGCCCAGAGCCTGCCTGGAGGTGGTTACTCTGGGACAGTGCGGGAGCAGGATTCAGACTGTGCCTCCTGCACAGAAAGATAACCAGGATGCTTGTTAGTTTCCCTGCTTGCTAGGTGTTGACAGAGCCTCACACATGCGAAGTTCGTTCCTACTGCTAACCTACACTCCCAAGCCTAAAGATTTTTAACATGCCAATTCTGGTTTGCACCAAAATAAAGATTAAAATTAAAAAAAAAAGCATATTGGAATTCTGTACCCATACACAGGTTGCAACGTTCCTCTCTGTTTCCTGAATCTGAAGGTGGCAGCAAGGGGTTAAAGAAGTGACCTCTTGACCTTGGCCCGAGGTAGATGGAGGTGCAGTTGTAGTGGGGTCTCCCACCTGACTTTGGCAGGCTTTGTGTGGTTTCCTCAGGCTAACGGGTACGCGTCTTGTGATAGTCACCGGCTTCCATGGTTGGCATCAGGAGTTGCTACATGGTAGATTCACAAATACGTGGTATTCTCTTTAGCTTTGATTTTCGTCCTGAAATTGGCATTAACTTTCATAAACCTACAAAGATCTGTGCTGGGGGCACTCTGTAAGTGTAAATTCTGCTGAGGACACGCACACACTCACAAACAGCCTTCATGAAAAGGGGCTGTGGGAGTCTGGGATTCGATCAAGCCTGGTAATGGTTGACATCAAAGACAGCAGTTCCTAAGTGCTTGAGGATTCAGCTTGGCGGTAAAGCGCTCTCCTGTAAGGCAAGGTCCTGGGTTCGATTTCCAGTCAAACAAACAAACAAACAAAAACACAAATGAAAACAAAACTCTCCAAAAGCAAAAACAAAGTCCACGGCAGCAGCTGGGCATGGTAGTCCATGTTCCTGATTCCACCATTGGGAATCCTGGGATTTGGGAAGCAGAGGCCTGGAAGTCAGAAATTCAAGGTCAGCCTTGGCTATATAGTAAGTTTAAAGCTAACCCATCATATTACGATGAGGCTTGGTCTTTAAGTGTGTGTGCGCGCACACACACACACAAACCCAAAACAAATAAACAAAAGTAACAATTCTTTAAGCATGAACTATAACCCAGAGCATAATATTTTTAAAAGGATGGGGATCAGAGAGGCAGGGCAGCCATTAGAACTGCGGGTTTTCCTATCAGTTGTCTGATTTGTTTCCTTGTTTGTAAAGTGGGGCCAATCAGAAGCGCCTCCCCGTCGCAGGCTGCCGTCGTATCACATGACCTAACGTGTAAAGTTGCGCGAATGCCATCTGGTACATACGAAGCCCTCAATAAATGTTAGCTGCTTTGTGATTAAAGCTCCGATTCATCGTTAGGATTTTATCTTTCTAGCAGACGCCTCTCTTATAACGAGTAGGGAAGGAGACGAAAGCATGTGAAATGGAGGGTTTAACAGTGTCAGCACCAAACCAGGTTTAGTGCTCGCAGAGAAGGAATGGAACTCACAGAACGCGTTGACTTCCAAAGCCTAACAACAGGAGGATTCCAGTTCCTCGTGTCAATCTCCATAGCTCGTTAGGAGGCAGAGACCACCAGAGCTCTCCCGTGTGGGCTTCCCAGTTTCTCGTTGAGAACCACAGGCACTGAGAATGTTATTTTGCCTCTGGTCGTGTTTAAAAGCTTTTGTGCAGACGGGGAAGCCGGTTTGCTGCCAGCCTGTATGTCCATCCTTCTGGATGGATTCTGCAGGCCTGTGTGGCAGTGGGCAAAGTAGATGTCACAGCTGTCAGAAGGGCAGGATTACGTTTCGATGGAGCTGGGACAAAGGTGTCGTGGGATACTGCTCTGATTGGGTAGATGGGATCTGAAAATCCCTTGGTTTTAAGAATGGAGTATTTGTGAAAATGATGGTAAACTATTCTGGCAGGCCAATAACAGTCCGTAAGCACAAGATACACACTGTGTGTCAGGGTAAAAATGTTTTGAAATCCCCTTTCTTTCAGCATGTCTGCTGCAGTGTGTAACATTTCTTTATGTTACTTCACCATGTGTCCAAGACCTCAGAAAGAAAGCAGAGCTTCTATTTTAAACACTGCCTTTTATTATCTTAAAATATTTATTTTATTTGTGTATTCTTCTGTGCATTTTAATAATTTATTTAACCTGGTATGAGCAGACTTGTTCATTGACTTCCTTTGTCATTGGCATTTAACTGTGTACCTTGATCAGCGGGCTCTGAGTTTGAGACAACATGACAGACACAGGTAGAGCAGAGGACACGCTTGCCTGAGAACTCAGCCAAGAGGGTTCATTATGGAAATGATGGTGGCTGTATTTTCATTTGTCTTTTTGACTATGCATTCATGGTAGAAGGTTCCGTTGCCGACATTTGCAAATCAAACCTCAGACTTAAAAGAGAAAACAAGTGCTCCCTCCAAGACATTTTTCCCTTTAGCCTGTTCTTCTCCGGTGTCTTGTTTTGTAAGAAGTCGGAAAAAAAATGGCTGACAAGTGGCTCCAGATTCCAGAGCAGCCCTGGCACCGCTAGCATTGTGGACTGCGGTGTGCTGTGCATCCCCGGCTTCTGCTGGCAGATCACACAGCCCCACTCTGTCAGGACAGTAGAAAGTATCTTCAGACATAGTCAAATGGTGCTAGCTGGGGTGTGTAAAAATCATCCCAGTTGAGGCTGGTGCGATAGTTCAACAGGTAAAGATGCTTGCTGCCAACCTGACGGCCCGAGTCCAGCCCCCAGGACCCAGGTGGTCGAAAGAGAAATCAACTCCCACAGGTTGTCTGACCTCTCCATGTACACTCTCAGTATAGCACATAAACCACATACACACACAGGCCCACACACACGTGAATAGTAAACATCAAAACCAAATCGTCCTAAATGGAGAGATACCACAGAGGGTACGAGAGAAACACTGAAAGCGCTCTGGGAAGGGCAGTGGGTCTTGAAGGCAGTGGGAGAACTGCAAGGGGCTCAGGTTCTCTATTGCGATATCTATATCTATATCAAAATCTATATCAATAAAATAAAAGTTTCGTACTAAAAAGAAAATGAAAACCAAAGATGTCAGGAAATTACTTGCAATACTTATGACAAAGAATTTATGTTTTCACCACATAGAGGGTGCAAGCTTGTCAGTGAGAAACAGGTGAGTGAAGGTTAGTGAGGAAAGCACGTGTGGAAACACGGAAGTATTCAAATTTAGACACACTACTGGCAATGCCTCTTTTCTTTCTGTTCTTTTTTTTTTTTAATTTGAGGCTATCTGATACTTATTTGTTTGGTTGATTCTGTGTTTTGGGGACAGGGACTCTAGCCTGTGCAGCCCAGACTGGTCTGGGAGTTGCCCTCCTCCTGCCTCAGCTTCCCAAGCTCTTGGATTGCAGGTGTCAGCACCACCTCAGGCTGTTCTTCTTGTCTCTGTAGTCTACACATCTACAGTCTGCAAGCCACTACCTGAGGCAGAGCAGTTGGGGGTCCACGCTGGGAGTCTGAGAGCTCTTGCAGGAGAGGGGTGCCATAGTGACCCAGAGCCGATTGTCAGAAGTAACAGAAAGTGAGAACATTACTGTTTCACCCCGGAACTTGACAGAAGATAGCCATAGTCTTGGATTGCTGTTTTGTTTTGGAAGAAGACAGTGGAATGGGCCCTGTTCACTGGAGATGTTGCTGCAGACTCAGGCTGTGTAGGGAAGAGCCTGCCTGTGCTCTTCATGTGTGCATGTGGGTTTCCTTTGTCTGACTCCTAAAGATTTGGGTCCGTGAAGACCTAGTGCACACCTAGTCTGATCTGTGGCGTCTAAGTACCTTTCTTCACAGTATGCTCCTTATGGAATCCGAGTCTCGGTTGAAATGGTTAAAAGCAGATGTTGAACCTGGGATATATTGTCCCATAAAGTAATGGAATATGTAAAGAAAGAGAAAGGACATGGGAACCAGCTTAAAGGACTCCATTCACCAAATCTAGGGGGATCTGAAAATCAAAGTCATTATTAACACAGAGTGAAACAGGAACTCATGAATCCATGCTGATCTGAATAAATGAGTTCTCAAAATCTGTGTTTGATGGGATATGGGATGTTTGCATCGTCTTATAGTAGTTTCTGGACCCCCAAATGTGTATTCCTTACAAAGGAAAAATGAGCAGTTGCACGCGCAGTTCTGAAGTTGTGTGTGGTACTCATACTCAGACCAGGAGGTCAAAGTTCACAGCATCAGCGGCAAGCAGGATCAGTATCCTGCGCTGCCTGAGAAGGTAGCATGAGTGTGAGCTTCTAAGATGCATCTGTCACCTGAAAGCAAGCAGGAGCGAACATCAAGCCAAACCCAGGGGGAGAAGTGTGCTGAATAGCCGGCCTCACTTCACCAACGTGCCATTCCTGAAAGTCAGAGAAACGGAGGCTTTGATTCTGACCTAGCCCTTTCACTCTGAACAAGAGTCACTGCGGAATGATTGATGAATAGTGTTTAAACATTGGGTTGTAGCAATACATAATTGTTAGCTCCTGTTTTACGGTAATACTGCAGGACTGTGCTATTGTGTGGGGAAATGCTGTGTGGAAGACAAGCTTATGGGACAGTGGTGTAGCACCTGCCTAGCATGACAAGGCCCCGGGTGCGATCCCAAGTGCGCATGCATGCACACATGCGTTCACATACCCACAGTGTGTGTGGGGGGGGTTGAGGAGAATTTGTAAGCAATCGTATTCATACATAATTTTCATTTGGTTCAGAAAATAAGTTATAACTTTTCTTTGAGATTCTTTCAAGATTAAAAACAATCCAGGGTGGTGGCATCACTGATAATCATGTTGTACCCTGCCAGTATCCCATGCAGGACATGTTAACATGCGCCAAACAGCCTTAACATGCATGAGATGGCATCTGTTATTCTGATCTAACTGAGCAGAAACACTCTTATGTTAAAGTTGCATTATCAACTACTTGTGCAATGGGTTCTTAGCCACATACAAAGATTTGTAAACAAAGGTTAGACACCCTGCCCCCTGCTCTTAATGTGAGCCCATCAAGACAAGGGGCCTCTGACTGTCCACACAGTCCCTAAGTTATTTCCCTTCGTTTCTCTTCGTATTTTCTTCCTCCATTAGTGTAATCCTGCTTTCCTTTTCTTCCTCTTTGCACCCTTCTTTGTCTCCCCTTAACCGTCTTACTGTTCTCCTCAATCTGCCTTCATCTCGGCATCCTGACCCATCTCTGTAGATGCCCTGGCTTCTTTTGTCTTAGGTTGCTTCTGTTTCCTGTGTCGAAAGATTTCAGATGTGTGTTGCAATATTTTTTTTTTTCTGTGACTGTAGCATCGTGTTTTCTTCCCTGGAATTATGCTGATTGTTTATAGGCAGCATGTTAATGTCTTTCTGTTTCTGCAACAGACAGATAGGATCTCCGCGGCATGGCCAGCTTACGGCTCCAGCTCTCATGTCAACAGAAATGGTTCCTCGGGGCTCCAGATCTTAACTTCAAAGTGCCGTCCAGTTCCTAAAAAATTAAAAATAGGCCTGCATGATCCAGCAATTCTGTATCTGGGGAGATGCCCAAAAGGCTCGAAAAGCTGGTTCAAACATATTTGTTCATATATGTCCATATTTATCATAGCAGAATCAGTCACTGCTAGCCAAATGGTGGATGCAGCCTGTACATCCTTCAATAGGCAATACAATATGTGCATAAAGTGGAATTCAGCCTTCAGCAGGGAAATTCAGATGCATACAACAGCATGAGGAAACCTGAAGACATTACACCCGGTGAAACAAGCCAGCCGGCAAGGGCAGGTAAATGCGAGATGTCTGGAATAACCAAGCTTGTAGATACAGAAGGGCTGAGTGCCAGCTACCAGGTCTGGGGAGGTCCAGCATTTCACTTTTACAAGAGGAGGTGTTTCTAGAACTGGAGAGGTGGTGGCTGAATGGCACTGGGAATGCACTTGATGGCCCCTTAGAATGGTACGTGTTGAACAATGCCCAGTTTTGAGAATAAGGACCGTCACACAGTTGTCTGAGGGGACACACTCTCATCAGTGCTGAACTTAAGGGATTTCCATCAGGTCACTGGAACTGGGTATTCTCTTGAGCTGCCTGCACTTTGGCCAGATTCTGTGTCTTCATGATTTCTTTAATAGGACATGAAAGAGGTCCATGTATCTGGCAGCATTTATTACTTCTAGGGACACAGCCCTTTTCACATGTGTGCAGTGTAGCTTTACAGAGGGCCTCTTTTGTCCTCCATCCCAGGGGGAAACTAGGCTTTAAGGTTAATATGGTGAGTGGGGCTAAAATGTTAGTATGTGGTAGGGTACACCCCTATCCCATTGCCCCCAGAACTGCCTGCTCACCAGGTGCCTTTGGCGCACACTCCGCCGGTCTTTGCTTAGCCTAGGTAAACTCCTTCTAATGGCCCAAGCCTGGTAACAAAACAGTTTCTCCCCTGCCTTGGAATGCCAGGCGACAATTCTGATTTTTCTCTCTGCATTTTCTCTTTATCTTTTGTTTTATAAAAAAAATGTGTTAATAAGGATCTTTAGTCATCTGTACACCAAGATAGGCCTCTTGGGTACAATTGTCCAGCCTCCAGTCTGCTTTCTCAGAAAGTAAGACTATGACCATTTGGTGTGAAGAAAAGCGCACAGTCCCTCTGCAGCGTGGTCTGGACACGCTGTGTAATTTCCCTCCTCCCACTCATCCGCTATTACATGTATTATATCAGAATTATATCCAGAGGGCCTCTCCAGATGCCTGGGCCCGACGGCCTCATGCATGGCATACCCCTGTAGGCTCGTGATTTCCCCATCAGCCACGTTTGACCTCATCCTTGCTGTGTTGGCCAGGCTTGTGTTGTTAAATTGCCCTCATCTTTTTTTTTTCTAAAAGCCCCACAAATTCAAAATTAAATAAATGTAGTCTATCAAACCTATAACTGTTACATTACAGCCTAGAAATCATTCAGTACCTGCTGCTACATAATAAAATTATGCATGTGAATAAAAAATGAACTCTTAGTCTTGAATGGGAGATACTTGCCGTGGCAGGTTTGTGGTATTTAAAGCACACACAAAAAGCCCGGGAAGTGTAATCCGTCTTCTTGGCACATTTGAAAAACGGCCTTGGATCCTGTGTTTTCCTTGTGGAAATGCAGTTTTGTACCTGTTAGTTCCTCTCAGATAATAAGCATGCTGTTTTGATAGAGAAGAGTGAAAATAATATGTACCTAAAAATAGACGGTTGAACTCTTTTTAGCTTCTATTTCATGTGTATGGATGTTTTGCCTACATGAATGCATGTGCACCATATGCATGCCTGGTGCCTGTGGAGGACAGAAGAGGGCATCAGGTCCCCTGGGACTGGAGCGATAGATGGTTGTGAGCCCCTGTGTGAGCTGGGAGCCGGGCTCAGGCCTCTGGAAGAACAAAACCATCTTAACCACTGAGCTGTCTCTCCAGCCCCGCCTCCCCGCTTTTTTTTTTTTTTTCCTTGATGTGAATTAAAAGCACATTTTCCTTTCCAGGACGTTGTGTGCCGTTCACCTGGAATGTGCTCCAGGATCCTGGACTGTCCACAAACTTCCTTTTGCGTGCACCTGAGGGGTGGGTGGGTGACAGGCATAAATGTCATTGTCGAAGATAACGAGTGTGTGTTTTTCCTTGATCTGTTTTCCTTCTGCATTTTGCCAGCTGTGGTGGTCCCTAGGGGAAGTAGCACTTACCTGGGTGTAGGTGATTGTGTGAGGAGGGCTGTGGGGACCAAGATGGTGGCAGTGACACAGACTGAACATTTCCCTGCTTGCGTTGGCATTCATCTCACAGGGACCCATGCACGCACATGCTGCTGGTAGAGGTGATTGCGTGTGCTCTTAATGTCCCCAGGAGGTGAAATCCCAAACCTGGGGGAAAGAACCAGCGCGGGGGAACAGCTGGAGAATTCACAGCACCACCAGTTGTTTAAATCAGATAGTTGCCTCATGTTCTACGAGACAAACACAGGGACAAACGCAGAGGCAGTATCTCTGCTAAGAATTCCAACTCTCTGTTTATCATTCTGTAAATTTAGTATAAATGGGCTATCAAGTATGGGTTTTCACAGTGTCCAGAAAGAAAATCTGTTGAGGACATACAATGGGCCCTTGTCAACACTGTGTGTGGGCCTTATGGGGCTCTCCATATTGTTGGCCTTTTCTCTCCAGAAGCAAAATAGAAATGTCTTTTAGCCGATAGTTACAGATAAAAGATTTTAGGGAGGCGTTTGGGACTGGCATTAGAGACTTATGTCTGCCATCTAGCAAGCAACTGGTAGCCACTATCGGTCATTTTAATTGCTGCCCGTAGCTGGGATCTGGGCAGCTGCAGGAGATACTGTGTTGCTGGGTGCCCAGTATTTCTAAAGGGAGAGGGAGGTATCTCTGGGCCTTTGGTTTGGTATTGAGTTTGTAGAGGAGACCAAGGTGAACTCGCAGCTGAAAGAATCGCTAGCAGATAATAAGCGGGTACAAAGCTTTCCATGACTCCTCAAGCCCTAACCCTGTGGCTCAGTTTCCCAATGCTCAGAGGCTGTGCTAGGCCTCAGCGAGTAAGGCTTCCCCCTCCAGATGGACAGTGGCCTACCTGGTCCTTCCTTCCATCGCTTTCTAAATTTCACACGTGGATTGGTTCGGCAACTCATTTTCTTTCTCTGTATGTGTCCGCTGGATTGTGGATGTGTGTGTACCCATGTGTTTGTCCGCATACATGGAAACCAGAAGTTGATGTCTGGTGGCTTCTTTAATCGCTCTCTGCTGTTGCTTTTGAGATGCGCTCTCTCACCTGGCCTGGAGCTCACCAGTTCAACAGGGAGTCCCAGGGATCCTGTCCTCTGCCACCCCGGTGCTGGCCTTAGAGCTGCATGCCATCACACCTGGCTTTTCACCTCCATAGTGGAGATCTGAACTCAGGTTCCCATCCTTGCATTGCAAGCATTTGTGTCTCCCCAGCCTTTAAATTTCACATTCAGACCCCGCCTACCCCAGTGCCAGGTTTCAAGCCGCTGTACTGATTGACACCGCAGGCAGACTTCCAGAGTGGCCCTTCTAATCTCAAGGAAGCCTGGGCTCAGGCAGAACACCGAAAGGAAGTGTTGACTTAGTGTGAAGTTACAGCTGGGAGGGAGAAGATACTGGTACCTGTTCCCTAGCCTCTGCAGGTCCTCCAACTTCATTTCTGTATCAGAAAAGGAGAGGGGACCCAGGGAAAGTCAGGTCAGAAAATGTGGCGGCTCCTCTGCCGTACTGTATGCATGAACTTGTGATTCTATGTAGGCCTGTCATGGTGTAACAGCGCAGACTGCTGTACCAGATGCAGGAAATAACATTACTATCTCTGGATTACACGTGGCTGGCGGGTGAGGGCAAGGAGGACTTCCTCTTCGGGGTCGTGATTCTAGATGCCTGCGCCTCAGTCTGTGTAACTTCAGTTTCAGCAAAGTACTCGAGTCTGAGTACTCACTCTGGTTTGTGGAGGCTGAGAGGCTAAATTAGGAAAGTCTCATTTATCTGACTTCTAGTGTGGTCCTAGACAGGCAAGCTCACCTGGTGTAGATTTGTGGAAGGGCTCGTGACGGAGGAAGCAAGAAAGGGCAGGCAAGTTCCAGGCTTACTCGTTTAGAAAAGATCTAATCCTCGCCTGCCAGACCCAACTACGAAGAAAGACCAGCAGGGATCCCTTCGGAAGGGCGGTGATGGTCATTTTCCTCTTATGCCTGACTCTCTTTTTTTTTTTTTTATTGAGAAAAGGAAAAAAAAAGTTTCTGCCTCCTCCCAGCCTCCCATTTCCCTCCCCCTCCTCCCACCCTTCTCTCCCTCCCCCCACTCCTCTCCCCCTGCCTTTTAAAGGTCCCACACCCTTCAGGTGCCATGACATCAGGGCAGGAGCCTTGAGGGAACAAGCCAGATCCAAACCGCAGCAGCCTGTTACAGCCCTTCCAACGAGAGACATTCTCTAATCTTTTGTTTTGGACTCACAGAAACAAGGACAAAGAAGCTCTTCTTGAGGGATCATCATTGTCCCTTGATTCTCTTGATCCTAATGTCTGTGTCGATGACACAAATACCCACCAAGGACATGGCATAGATACTGTCCGATGCCGACTAGCAGCCATCTCTTAGAACCTTCTAAACCTTGAGTGTGTCTACATCGCTGTAAACCCAGGCATATTTTAAGATGAGACCTGAACACCCCCCCCCATCTTCTCTTCTCTTCCCTCATTTGGATTTTCTCCATCACTCGACTTATTCTATGAATAGGCAAAGATAATTTGGTTAAATCCTTGCCAAAAATGCACTCCGATTCCTCCCGCAAGCACTCATTCTAAGTAAACCAGCGCAGTAGTAAATGAAGAAGAGAGGCCGTTTATGGCCTTTATTTTAGTCTCCCTGCCCTGGAGCGCCCGGCTCTTGGGGATCTGGCTGCTGGCTCTGGCAGATGCTTGTGCCTAGGGACAAAAGCCACCTTCTGCTCTTGTAGCACGTTGTGCTGGACCTGAGAGCTCCCTCTCTGAATGGCGATACTTCTGCTATGTGGCCTGCTAGTGAGCTGGGGAGGCGGGGTGGGGACAAGATCAGAGGCCATGCTTTAAAAGTCCTTCCTTGTCCTCACATAGGCAGATAGTCGCCTGAGGGGACAGGAATGTTGATTCTGTGTTCGGATGCTTAGAAGTCCAGAAAAATGCCCGAAACCTCTCAGGACAGCCACACGCATCATTTCCACCGTTCTTTCTGAAATTTTAATCTCCCCGCCATATTCTTACTACTGTTCTCCAGAGAGCCTTGTAACAGACTCACAGAGTGTGTAATTTGGAAGATCTTTTATATACAAAGAATTACTAAAACCTGACCTAAGACGCTAGTCACCTTCAGTTTTGGAAGTATGCAATCTACTTAAAATCTAAAATTCTTTCCACTTCATATGAAACCAAGTATCATTTGTTGCTTTATTATCCCCGTGTGTGTATATATCTGTGTATGTATTTATAGATGCATGTAAACATGTTTCAGCATAACTAGAGTGTCGATTAAAAACATGCACTCATAAATATTTCCATGACTTCAAGGAAAGCGAAATCTCATAGTTTATTTTAAAATGCATTAAAATCAGGATCACAAGACTCTTTCCAGAAATGGAAAGTGCACTTTAACTGTAGAATAATTATGATCTCTAGTTTCGGCCTGTTCGGCATCAAAAGCGGCGTAGACAAACTAGTAATCCTTTCTGTGCTCGCGTTTGCCCCATTGTGGGAGCCCACGGGTATTTAGCACTTTGCCTGGAGCAGTGTGCTCATCGCGAAGGACACTCTGTGAAAGCGCTTTGAACGCGGCCTGCCCACGCAGCTCAAGGTCATTCACTCCCGTGCATTTTCTGTGAGCCTTGCCGCGTTAGTCACCATCAACACACACAGTGTGGAGACTGCACGGGGCCAGGCATTTCCTAGCAACTCTGTTTTCCTTGGTTTTCAGCCAGAGGTAGGAAACCAGGAGACTTAATGGCCTGTCCAAAGTCACACTGCTAGCAACCTGAGTCTCTATGACTCAGGGACCAGATTGTTAATCCAGTGCAGAATGTGGTACCTGGGAAGGTGCTGTCTCGGGGATTTGCCCTCTGCAGACCTAAACAGAATTAACCCGGTGGTTTATAATTTTCTGAGGGGGCAGGGCCACAGAGAGGTACTGGATCTGCAAACAAATGATTGGCATTCACTCAGTGTGAAACTCAGAACCAGCCATCAGCACAGGCTTTGTGAGCAGGGCTGTTTCCCTGCTTAGCCTGGGGCCGTGAAGTACTGCCCAAGAGAGGGAGGGAAGGCTGCAGAGGCAACTATTCCCCCAGCCCTGAATTTCTGAACATGCATTAAAAACAGTGTTGGCATTCACTCATGTTGGCGTTCATGCATGTTTGCATTTCATGCAGCGCTCTCTACACTGGGTTTAGAAAATGACTGGAAAAAGTACCTGAGCGCGCCTCCCAGAAACCCACACTAAGCCCTTCCCTGCTCAGGTGACCCTGGCTCTCCCTGACTGGCCTGTGTGTCTTATTCCTGTGTGGGTACAGGAAGGACTGGCACCTTCAGCCATGGCTGTGGTGGCAAGAGTGGATGCTTCCCCTGCACCTGTGCTAAGGTCACGTGGATAGGGACAAGGCTTCTTCCAGGACTTAGGGGCTACCAAACATGGCTCATGCTTCTTTGTCATTTAAGTTGGTGATTTCTCATTCATTAGCCCTGCCTCTTTTGCCCTGCGATCAGGTAAGGAGAGGCAGAGAGAAGTGGAGGGACCACACTTTTACCCCACGGCTGGGCTCCTTGTGATGGCCTCTCTTGACAGCGGTCATCCTCAAAGGTGGGCTTGCCATGACGTTACTTTGTTTTCACCATTTGACAGGCAGGGATGGGCTGGCTTCGCTTCATTTATTTTTAAATAAAATCACCTCCCTGTATAGCTTATCTACTAACTAACTACTGTAATGCCAATATATTCTAATCTCATGCTTTGGGATTAGAAAATTCCCTGGTATTTTTTCCCATGGTATTTTTCCCCCTCCTGCTTTGTCTCCCTTTCTTCCCTCGCTCTTTCCCCTTATGTGAAGCCCAGAGCACCAGATGAGGGAGCTGGTGCTGGTATTGAAATGCTGCCTTCTTAGGCTATTTTGGAGGGGGGAGGATCTTTATGGCTCTCATGTCTGTATTCACTGCCCCTATTTTGAATATTGTTGAAATTTTGGTCAGCTGTCCCGATTTCCCCGCCACAGTCTGGCTGTTAAAATTAGCCTCGTTTAGTGTAAAATTCCAGTCCTGTGTCTCATTCAGCTCTCGCTGACTCCAAGGGGGTTTGTAGAAGAAGGCTTTGGGGTCTGCCTCCCCTCCCACGGTGCCTTTTTAGTCTGGGTTCTAGAGCCTGTGCTGTGGTAGGTCTGGAGGAAATGCTGTCCAGGACAGCGCCATTTTTCTTCCAGAGTCTAGTGGTGGTTGTTGCCCTTGCGGCTTAGACACCCTCCCTGTGGCAGACAGTGTACTGTCTCAGAGCACGCGCGCATGCCTTCCTCTACTGCACCACTGTACATTGGCGGGACATGGGAGTGTTGACCTTGGTTCCAGTGACCACCTGTGGGTTTAGGCTACAGCAGGATGGCTGAAGCTCAGCTACCTTCTCTGGTATGCATGTGCATTCATGAAAAAAACAGAGTGTCCTTCTACCCAGACCGCTGCCTCCCCATCCGGCTCTCAATCCCCATCCCCTCCTCGGGTGGAATCAGAAGACTACCCACTTACGAAGATGGCCGACCATGATCTGACCCTGGGTGCTCTGGGTATTCCCGGGAAGGGGAAACACTATGTCTCATGGGAGATGTTTATGGCATATGCTTGTTTTCATTCTATTTAATTTTTTGTTGTTTGGTAACCTTGAGTGCTGGGGACCAGACTCGGGGCCTTACCCACGCTGCCCAAACTACCCTTGAGCCACAGGAAATTTCGAGACAAGTTCTCCCTGTGTTACCCAGGCTGGTCTTAAAGTCGCTCTATAGCCCGACCAGGCCTTAAGTAATGAGCCTCCTCTTCAGTCTTCTAGGTACCTGGCATTACAGGCCTGCAACCGCAGCCTGACCTTCCCATCACACCTTGAACGTCTAGAAACTCTCCACAAGTCAGAAAGAAGCCCGGGCCCTTTAAGCTCTGGCTGTTGATGGATTGAACAGGACAAAGGTGGTCTTGGGGAATGCAGCCGACCTTCTGCTCAGCTAGCCTGTGGGGTGGAGTTGTAGGGGAAGTTGGCGAGGCCCGGCCTGTGTTGCTGGGAGCTCCACTAACACTCTCTTTGTATGTGTGTGTATGGGGGGGGGGTATCACATCTTCCCTCAGTGCTGGATCCCAGAGGACGCTCCTCCCAGCAAAGCATAAGTAGGAAAGCAAGAAAGGGGAGTGAGAGAGAGCGGGAAGGCATCTGGTCTGTGACCCCTGACCTCCTCCCGTGGCAGTTCTCTCTGCTTTTGAACTCCACCGCGGTACACTGCTTTTGTGTCTCAGAGCCCCCTCATCCCTTCATCTTGTCCGCCATCAGATCACCGATAGCTCTGCCCTGTGTGTTCACTGTGTTGGCCGTGCTGGCAAAGCCAGCGCAGTCTGTGGTCTGTGCTGGGAGCGGCTGAGACGCGCCTCCTCCGTCGTCTGTGCCACCTGTATGCCCAGTGGGCCGAAAGACAGAGGTTTGCTGTGCCACCGGTCGGAGGTCGGCACCTGCCCGCAGTTTAAGCGTCCCTAGATTCGCAGCGTGTCAGAAAGCCCTCAGCTGAATCCGGTTTCCTTTTGGTTGGTTGTGGTTTTGCTATCCAGGGCCTTCCACAGGCTCCATGAGCACCCTGCCACTCACCTTCATAATTCCTTTTTAAAACAACCTCAAGAGTAATCAGAATTATACATGGCTTGTGTATCACAGTCCTATTTTCTAAATGTATGGGAAAGGCAGGGCTCTCCCTATTCAGTCAAGATCTCCATTTGGGAAAACAGGGGCAGCTCTAGCTGCCCTTGATGGGAACAGAGACGCAGTGGGACCCGTATTGAGCTGTCTCTCGACACTTACTGGCTTCTCCAGTATCCTGCCTTAACACACACACACACACACTGTTATATTTTTATCCAGTGATACCACATGATAACTGGCTGGAAGTGAGAAGAATTTGACATTTACCACGTCCTTTCTCCTGTGCAGGTTTTTGTCAGAATCTGTTTGAGAAGACAGAATGGTAAACAGATCATTGGGGTCTTATGTTTTGTGTAGTGTGTCATTTGACTCCGCCTCCTCGAGTCCTCCAGCCTGGCCCGGTGACTGGTTGCTTTTAGCATGCCCGAGGACTGGAACTCCCCAAGGCTGTATTCACCCCCTATGCCTCTAATCTTTGCTTTGTGATAACCCCTTGTAGAGATGAGGGCTCTCCCCACTCAGATGAGCAAACCAGAGCTTGAGGAAGTTGTTGAAAGCTTGCTAAGTGGTGAACTGAGAAATTCAGATTGCACATCAAGCCAGGCCTCGATAACCAAATCGCTCTGCTGCATGCCGATTGCTTCCCGGCACCAGCGCTGCTTTGTTACCGTGAAGAAAAGCTGGGTTTTATATCCTGCTTCTTGGGCCGATGAGAATATTCTGAGATTTTCCTGTTAGACTAGGAAGAGTCTGTATTTGTGTAACACTTCCTCCCACTCATTTTTGTTTGTTTTGTTTTTGAGACAGTTTTGCTATATATAGCCCAGCAAGCCTCAAACTCTGAATTCTCTCATCTCAACCTCCAGTGCTGGGGTTGTAGTTGTACCCCAACATGCCTGGCCTTTGCACCATTGTGGGTATTATCCATTAAAGATGTTACTGTCCCCATTGTTTGTCTCCGGCAGTATCCATATGGGTGGCCTCCACATTTTAGGAATTGCTCCAGCCCGTGCTTAATCAGGTCTCAACCTTGTAGAACCTTCAGTGTGGACCCCAATTCTCAGGTCTCCTAAGGGCAGTGACTCCTTCTGCATGAGGAAGTCCAGGAGCCTGGAGAAGTTCTTTTGTTTAAAAGTCTTGCCTTGAAGTTCTTTTAATAAGGGAGCCAGGTTGGAAACCATACCAGAAACAGTTGTGTTTCTTAGTTACACTGTGTGGAAGGAACTGTAACTCGTGGCCATTAAGTTGTTTCCTTTGAAGTAGAAGAAAAAGCAGAACAACGTTTACAGTCCTTTAGCCCACAGGATTACAGTACCCATGAATTAAAGTCACAGTGTTATGGACTCTCCCGGTGCCCTGCTGGCAGGATTCCATCTTCACCCTTGGCTCATTAATTGGTCGACTTTCAAGTAGAAACTGGGTTGGGGGTGGGTGGCTTTGAGAACCAGGAATTTAGAAGGCTTTTCTGCTCTCTCTTTTAGAAGGGGAAAGTCTTACTGTGACAGCCTGACTGGAATTGAGACTTGGTACTGCTCTCCAAGACTTCTCAGAGGGCAACAGGAAAGGAATGAACGGGTTGCATCTCCGAGCTGCCAGTATGCCCGGTTCTCACGTAACCCCCACGCAGCCCTGTGACATCAGCGGCACCTCCTACTTTACATGTGGGAATGAGACAAGACACGGGTTAAACACCGAGTCCACGGTTCCGGATGCCAGTTTATAGTACGCACCTTTGCCCCTGTCCTGTTCTGCTCCCCAGAGCTTGTACCAGAGGACACAGAAGAGTCAATGGCACTGGTTGGGTCCCATGTCCCAATATTAACAGAGAAATTGACACTCTTGTAGTTGTTATTGGGTAGTTCGTGAGCGAAATCATGTGTGGTCAAAAGCAGCAGAAGAGGAACTTAGGACTTAATGACTCACTTGTATAATAAGCCCATGTTAGTGTTGTGTGACTTTTCACTGAAAGTCTTGGTGCTAGCTGAGCCCAAGGGGGTGAAGAGGAAATCGTGTGGAATTCAAAACGTAGTTATATCTCTCTCGTTTTGAGAAGAAGTAACCCATAAAATCTGTGAACTTAGGCTCAACCTGTTTATTGGCAGCACATTCTGTCACCTGAATTTATTGCCTGGAATCTTATCAATACAGAGTTGGTCCTGAATGATTCTGACTAGGTCATTTTAAAAAATTCCACCACTCCACTAGATGGCGCTGTGGTCGCATAGATGCACTTGATGCCCCGGCAGGGCTTTTGAGAGTAGGTAAGAACTCTGTGTTGGGATGGAGTGGGAACTGGAACCCTGTGGCCCCCTGCTGTGTTTCGCTGTCCTGTTTCCAGCACCTCTGTGTGTCTGCACATCTTCACTTGAGATTTCTTTGTCCTTTACTGTCTTCTTGTAAGGCCCATCTGCCAACCCTCTCTACTGATGAGCTTCCTCTTTTCTTCACACCTCATTTCTCTTTGTTGAGCCCACTTACATTGTCCAGTGTGCCACCGAGATGACTGTGTGTGCGCCCTGCAGTGGGAACAGGTGGAGAAGGCACTAGAAGAATGGCCTTGATGCCCATTAGACCAGGTGTGATGTCTTTCCTCACACCTGGCCGAGCAAGCTCGCCTTCCTGCTTAAGGTTGTAGAGAACTTGGTGCTGACTCTGCAACCATAGGTTTGGGTCTAGAAATGCAATCCTTGAAGGGCTAGAGACTCTGCAAGTAGGCCGATGTGGAAGGATGTGGGAGGGGCCGGAGATAGTGTTACACACTATCCATGCCCAGTGTCTTCCCAGGACTATCTACAACCACAGTAGAAGGGATGTGCTAGAGACTGTCTAAACCCTTTGTTTTAAAGTGAGGAAAGAGGCTTCCAGTGGAGCCCAGGTCTCTCTCTTCCCTGTGCCAAGTAGCTGCCAGCTCCCCAGAGAGTGAGCCGTGCCATGCAAAGGCAGGAGCAATCTGGGAATATTCGTTATTGAAGGGTCTTCAGGCCTGAAGATTACCAGTCCCAGGCATGACCTCTGCCTGACTCTCATTTGCAGTTGAGAAGCGGGATCACGGAAAACACTGAAGACACTTCCAGTCTTCTCATAACACGTTAGTCATCGCTGTGCAGAATTCTTCCTTCCTAGCTTCTAACCACAGCTGGCAGAGCCGCGATCTTGATATTAAAGAGGCATGCTTCTTTGATTTGGGGAAGAACGCCTAGCATCAAGACCCCCTAGCTCCACAATGGGATCGTCTTCATATCCCTCGGTTCTAGTAATGAAGTCCAGCACTGTCTCCCACAGCACCCAGCGCTGGGAGAAGCTCACAAAATGCCAACAGCCTGGAAGGTGGCAGCTGGGTTGGCAGGAAGAGAAGGTGCTTATGGGAACCGAAGTTGTGGGCAGGCAGGCGTGTTGGGACCCGCTTTTGATGTAACTCGTCGTCGATTGACATAAAGCTCCCCGACCAGCAGCGCTTTCTGGGATGTCATTTAATTCTCACTATCAAGTTCGGAGATGTTCAGGTGAAGAAGTTGGAATGCAGTATTTGGAGCTGATACAGCCCTAAGAGTGGTTCTGTAGGGACCTTAGGAGCGCATGGTACCATCTCTGCCCCCTCCATCAGACGGGACACCAGACCTTTCTTCCCTGGGGCGTGGCTGCGAATATGCAGCTGAGTAGTAGGGGCCTCTTTGTGTTATCACAGGACTGAAAAAACCGATTTCTACTTGACTTGGATGAAACAAAGCAGTGACCTGTGCTTTCAGTCCACGTGGGATATAGAATGCCGTCGTCTCACTTCCCAGCTTTCTGTGTATCGCAAGCTCAGTTAAAGGGTTTAATAAGTAGCCATTGACAGCGGGCAATACCGAATATGCCCATCGCCTTCCTATAGGAGGCTAGTCAAGATGGACTTAGTGAGTTATCAACAATGGACATAGAACTCTCAGGCTTGCGCTTGAGATCTCTGTTATCTTGGCGAGTGAATAGCCTCGACACGAAATTCTTTAATTAAATTTGTTGGCTGCATTGCCAAATAAAAGGTCTGTTGTTTGTGTGTGTGTTGTGTGTGTGTGTGGGGGGGGGGGGGGGAACACACCTTTTTGTTCCCCAGAGAAGGTGTTTAGGGTTTGAGAATATTCATGTCATCTTTGGTTGAGACACTCTGGGTCATAGTAGGGAAAAATGGAAGGTGGGAACCCTGCAGCCCCCCACACAGAGAGACAGAACCAGATACTGGGGAAGAGATGGACAAGAATGGCTTCCAATCTCTGTCTTCATGTCCTTTTTCCATTTTTTTTTTAAATAAAAATCCTCTCTCGCCTCTTTTTCTGCATTCCTTTTTCTATCTCCTCCTCTTCTGGGAAGAATAGAACAGAACTGACTTCTCGCAGTCCCATCTGCCTGGCTTGAGGGTAGGAAACAGGGCGGGGCAGAAGGAACTAAGCAGCCGTTTGTGGCCGCCTGTCTGCAGCCTGGCGCTCACAATGCCTCCATTGACAAGGCAAGCACCGAGATTTATGTATCTTAATCATTATCAAGAATTCTTGTTCCGAGGAATTGGGCAAGAGCCCGCCCTCAATCAGCGATTATTAACTGCCAGCTAGGAGTCAGGAGTGGCCACGCCCTTCATCTGTGACTTTCATACCAACCTCATGAGGTAGATGTGTTATTCGCGTTTTAGAGCGGGGGACCGAGGACTCAGACTTTAAGACAGCCCACGGCACATTGCCAGGTGCCTTGCAGAGTTAACAGGTGCTCGTGAGTGAAGAAAGAAGCAAAATAAGTAATCAAGTCAGGATTGAAAACCAGATTTTACAGCCTCAGACCTGGTATCTCTCCCTTATTGCTTCCCTAGAAGAGATTTGGGCGAGCTTAAAAGATCAGTTGAGTTCTGTACTGTTTATTCAGCAGTTTGTGTTTGACTTTGAAATAAGAATTTGTTGGCTTCGTTGACCCCTATCGCTCTCGTTTCTTTAGCCTGTAATCGCTCGCACGTCTCTCACCTTAACCCTCCTCCTGTCTTCCTCTAGCCACAGCTTCGTCCTTAAATATGTCACTTCTGCAGTCCCAGCTTCCTGGGTATAAATCCAGGATTTGGTAACTCCTAGCCATGTGACCTTGTACAAATTATTTAAGCACTGTGTACCTTGGGATCACTAGCCTCAAAATGAAGGTAATGGTACCACCTGTAAGAGGTTTTCATGAAGTTTATGCCAGTAAATAATGTACTTAAAATAGGTCTTTACAAAAGAATGTTATGTGCTGGCTAGTTTTATGTCAGCTTGACACAAGACATGGTCATCAGAGAAGAGGGAGCCTCAACCGAGAAAATGCCTCCATAAAATCAGACTATAGGCAAACCTATAGGACGTTTTTTAAATTAGTGGTTGATAGGAGAGGGCCAGTCCATTGTGGGTGGTGCCACACCTAGCCTGTTGGTCCTGGACTCTATAAGAAAGCAGGCTGAGCAAGCCATGGAGATCAAGCCAGTAAGCAACACTCCTCCATGGCCTCTGCATCAGCTCCTACCTCCAGGTTCCTACCCTGCTTGAGTTCCCATCCTGACTTCCTCCAAAGATAAGCAGTGATATGGAAGTATAAACCCTTTTCTCCCCAGCTTGCTTTTGCCCATGGTGTTTCATCACTGTAATAGTAACCTTAAGATAGTTGTTTTTGTCTTTGAGAGTTTGAGACAGAACATATTCATACAATATAGTTTGATTTTATCTTTCTCTTGCCCCAACTTCTCTCAGATCCTCTTTACCTTCCCTACAGGCTCAACTTTTCTCATAGAAAAACAAACAAACAGCAACTACAGAACTCATGGAGTCCCATTTGTGCTGGCCAACTGCTTCCGAGCACGGGGCCTTCCTTGGGCTGTGGTTGATGCACCCAGTGTCGCTCTGTTGAAGAAAACTGACTTTCCCTCTCCCAGTAGCTAGTCCTTGCAAATATCTTCTTGGTTATGGGCAGAACTTCTTGTCCACTTACTTCCCGTTCCTCCTCTGGGTTGGGATTTTGTCTAGCTTGAGTTTGCGCAGATCATGTGAATGCTGTCACAGTCTCTGTGAATTCATATGTGTATCTGCCCTCTTGGGTCTAGAAACTGCTGTTTCTGTGAAGTCATCCACCACTTCTGGTTCCCTGAGCCTTGAGAGGAAGGGAACGATCTAGACCTTCCAAGCAGAGCTGGGTGCTCCAAAGTCTGTCATTCAGTTGACCAGTGTGGGGCCCTGTGTTAATTGCTGTCTACTGCATGAAGAAGCTTCTTTGATGAGGTTGAGTGACGCTCTGGTCTGTCAGTATAGTGACATGCCATTCAGGCTATTTTATTTGTTTATTTAGCAAAATAATAGTAGTGGGTTTTCCCTTAGGGCCCATAATCTGTCTAGTCTGAGGTTTTTGACTTCAACAATAGTACCAGGTACGGCATCTTTTAATTTTTATATGTATGACACTTTGTCTTCATGTATGTATGTGTACCACATACATGTTTGGTACCCATGGAGGTATCAGATCCCTGGGACTAGAATTACAGACAGTTGTGGGCTATAAGTGGATACTGGGAATTGAACCCGGGTCCCCTGGAAGAGTTGACAGTACACTTCACCGCAGGGCCATCTCTCCAGCCCCCAACCCTATATGATTCTTTTCCTTCCTTTTTAAAAGAGGTGCCAGGATTGGAACCTAGAGCCTCCTGTGGCTAAGCAAGTGCTGTATACTGAGTGACACCTCCATATAACAAGGAAATAAGGCCTTTGTCTTAGACTCAATCTTTGTGTTTTTTGAGTAATCTCATTATCCTTGTAGCTTTGATGGGATTTTCCGCATATGCTTTGATTTTACGTTTGGTCGTTTGTGTTTTCTGTTAAATTTTGTGGGGATTCGACATGCATGTATGTAGCAAAATGTGTAGCTTTAACCTCCTGGGGCCTTTTCTGTTTGTTTTGCATTGTCTGGGTGCTGAGGATCAAATCCAGAGCCTGGCTCGTGCTAGGCATGTGCCTGGCCACCAGCTGCGGTCCACAGCCTCCATTTTAATCATTTCTAAGAATGTGACTCATCGCCATGAGTTGTATTTGTATTCTTGTGTGGCCATGACTGCTGTGTGTAAAACTTCTAATTGCCCGACAAAAAACAAAATCCCTGTGTCCCATTATGTATTTGATAACTCGGGGTAAGTGGAATCACGCAGTGTTTGGTGTTCGGTGTTTGTCTTTGTTTACACGGCGGCATGATGTCTTCAAGGTCCATCCACACTGCAGCACGTGTCAGAACTTTCTCCTGTGATTGAATCCCCTGTGTGTGTGTGTGTGTGTGTGTCTGTCTGTCTGTCTCTATGTGTGTGTGTGTAGTGCATTTTTTTTATCATTCGTCTGTTGATAGGGGCTTGGGCTGTTTCCTCTGCCTGTTGGACCATCATTGTGCTTTTGTGAGCACTGATGTGGTTATGTGTTCAGTCTCCTGTTAATGGTGTTTTGCATGTTCCTAGGAACAGCAGCGCTGAGAATCCACGTGATTCCCTGTTTAACTTTTGATAACTCCCAGGTTGTTTTCTATAGCAGCCGCACTGTTCTACATACTCCTCAGCATTACGTGAGGGTTCCAGTTTCTCCACATCATCACCGAATTGATTTTTTCTTTCATCTTGAAATAGTAGCAACCTAGTGACTGTGTTGCAGTAGGTCCTCATGTGGTGTCATCATCTCTGGGTAACATATAAGAGCTGTGTCCTTATAGGAACCATGTCCGTCTCGTTGTACTCTTGACTGAGGGCTACTGATCTTGCCTTTCCCAGAGGCAGATGAGAGATGAATGGATGTCACTTAAGTGCGGGCTGTTAGCTGGAAGATGTCTTCTTATCTTCCTTTCTCTTGATGGAACCCAGTGAGCCAAGCCTTAGATGAGGCAGCCCATGACTCTGCCTTCTGGAATCCACTTGCTCACAGGTGTTGCAGACCTGGCCCCAGCCCAGCATAACATTTTCCCTGGAGGAATGCCACACCGTGGATTTTCTTGTCTGCAGACTCTTGTTTTCAGGTCTTACACATAGACTCGGGGAGCATTTGGGCTGCCCGGCATTGCCAGCTAGTGCCTGCCAGAGAAGGCTGGGAGCTCAGCAGGGTGGCTTGGAGCTTGTGGGTGTGGCTGGCCCCTTCCCAGCTCTCCCGATCCTCCATGGGCAAGGCCTCAGATCTCAGCCCTTCCCTTGGGCTTCTGTGTCTCAACACTGATACTCAACTGCCTTGAGTCTTCGCTTCCTTCCTGGTGTTGGAGGTGCTGATCTTCTGGAGAAGGGGGTGAGGATTCCCGTTTGCATGGGAATGGCCTGGAGGAAGCACCCGACAGTAGACCTCCTGCTTCACCCTGCCCCAGTGAGCATCTTGCTTTTCACTGAGGACAATGGTTCCTCCTGCTGTTGACTCACAGTGAAGATGAACAGTGGTTATATAAGGCAAAAGTGCACTGTCAGCCAAAAACAATGGTAGTTATTATCAGCAGTCTCCATAGAAGCTTCTCAAAGAGGTCTTCTATGATGTGGTGTCACCGAACATGAGTGTTTGATTAATGACTATTAAGAACGTTTAGATAAATGTGTGTTTTATTTGACCTATTCATGTTTTCTAGTAGTTTAATTTTTCAAGGCCACATTTTCACCTGTGTTTATTTAATATGCACACACACAAAAAGTATTTTGTTTTATTTGAGGTGAGTTCTCATTCTATTGCTCAGGCTGCCCTGAAACTCACTACGTTGCCGAGGCTGGGTGATAGCTGATTGGCTTGTTTCATCACAACTCCTCTGTATAGCATGGATGCTGCAGTGGGCGGCAGAATGGTGGGGGAAAGGGTGGATGCTCCAAGGACAGTCACCAACATCTGCTTGAAGAAAGTCTGCATAGGTGGCTGACTTTCAAGAGAACAGACATCATCCCATAGACAGCATTGACCGACTATTGACACCTAGCTCAGAGCAGCCAATATTCAGATTTTACCTAATTTTCCCTGATACTTAGCAGCTCTGTAATATGAATGTTCTTTGATAATTGCCAAACTGAGACTCAGAGAAAGAGCAATAACTTGACCAAGACTGCACACCCAAGAGAGGCCGAGCCAGGGGCAGACCGAGCGTCCTGTTCCAGAGTCTTTTGCACTTTGCATTCTGTGTCAGAGAGCTCTGGTTGGGAGGACGTGTGTGTGTGTGTGTGTGTGTGTGTGCGCGCGCGCGTGCACGCAGCTCTTGGGGAGAACTGGTGTTTGTGTGTGTGCAGCTCTGATTGGGAGGACTGGTGTGTGTGTGTGTGTGTGTGTGTGTGTGTGTGTGTGTACGCAGCTCTTGGGGAGAACTGGTGTTTGTGTGTGTGCAGCTCTGATTGGGGGGACTGGTGTTTATGTGCAGTACTGGTTGAGAGGGCTGGTGTTTGTGTGTGTGAAACTTCGGTTTGGCTTGCTGTTCTGTTTAGTAATGTAAAGTCATATCTGCCCCCTGTTAATTTATCTGCATGATTGTTGGCTTGGGGAGGGGGGCAGAACCCTGGTTCTCACACATTTCGCATGGCATGCTAAATACAGAGCTTCTTGCCCTATGCTGGGTTAAATAATTCACATTTTGAAGGTAGGGTCTGGGACACAATTTTGATTATTTTGTTTTTTAAGACCCAGGTATGCTTCTATAATGAATGATTCTGGGAAGTCCTTGATAGCACCAACAGTCTCTTCTACCCCTGTACTATAGAACTTTTGGATAGTGAAAACGATGACATCTCTCATGGTATATGCCGTCCTGGGCTCTGGTGTGCCAGGAGCAAGACTTGAGATCAGAAGGACCAGCTTGAAGTTTTTTCTCCACTGTGGGCAGGTCTCTCGCAGGAGAGCCTGGGCAGGGCTCTGGGTCCTTTTTTCTTTGCAGAGATGAGGAAGCTTATGCCATGAGATGCGTTAGGAGAACACGGGGAATTCTCAATGCGAAGCTTTGCTCATAGGAAGGTCCAATGGCTGCTGCTTGTTACTGATTGTTCGCCTCTACTTCCTTCAGCTTTTTGTTCAATGATGGGTTTTCTAGACCTCTATGTTTTTAATTTCGGTTTTTATATGACTTTAAATTTTATTTTATGTGTCTGAGTGTTTTGCCTGTGTGCATGTGTGTGCACCATATGCATGCCTGATGCTATTGAGGTCAGAAGAGGGTGAAGAATACCGTGTAACTGGAGTTATGGATGGTTGTGAGCCACCATGGAGATGCTGGGTCCTCTGCAAGAGCAATGCGTGCCCGTAACTGCTGAGCCATCTCTCCATCCTCTCACCTCCAGGGTTGATTGTTTTCTGGGCAGACACTTTACTGCTGAGCTATGTCTCAAGGTCTCACTTTTGGTATTTTCTAATTTTTTCTTTGTAAATATGACTCTTGTCCACTTTCTGAAAGGGTAGATGGATGTAGATGGCCAAAAAAACCAAAAAAAAAAAAACCAAAAACAAAAACAAAAAACCCTAGATATCTAGCCTCCTCAGGGACCCCTGTGCTCTGAGGGTGACATTTCTCGAATACAGCGAAGACAGACACTCACCACCTTGGGATGCCCTGTGTTGTTTTCGTTTTCTTCTGAGTTTTCAGTGGAAGATCACAGAAACATCTGGATTCTTCCAGTCTAGGGGCACTGGCCTGTGCCGTGCTTGGAGGCCTGAGCACAAAGCCGGTTTCATCATAAACATTGGTCTGTTTCCCACACCGGCGTGATTCACCTTATCTGGGGTAGATCTGTCAGCGTTTTCCTGTTTGGTGACAAGTGATGACTAACTTGAAATGAGGTCTGCTCCTCCACAGAGAGCCAGCTTGCCCCACAACGTGTGCCCTGACATTTATGTAAAATGCAGATGTGCTCATTTTATCTCTTGACTCTCAGCTTGCCATATCGACTCAAGCCAGTGCCCTGTCTGCTATCTGGACGGCACAGTAGGCCTGGGGTCAGCTTGCCCAGGCTCATACACGTCCTGTTTCGAGGCACTCAGCCTGTCATCGCTGTGCTGACACACCGCTGCCCACCGAGCTGCAGGTGTCTCCAGGTCACCCAAGGAGAACCAAGAGTGGAAAAATGGAAGTTTCTGTCTTAGATGGTGTAGGAGGAGGGCTTCTTAGGTTATAAAGCCTTTTTTAAGAGAGCCATGGAAATACCCAAACACTCCACGTTTCAGTCAGCCAATGAGAATGTTTACCACTGGCCTTATAAATCTGCATAACTTTGTTTCTGATGTTACGGCAGTATATAAAAGCAGCTGGTCTCAGGAGGGGCTGTGAAAGCAGGTCTGTGAGACTGGGACCAGCTACGGGATGCTGCAGAGTTGGACGAGGCAGAAATGTATCTCACGGCTGCTGGTCTGAGTGTCAGGAAACAAGGGCATGTCCTTTTAGGAAAGGGACAGTTCTCCAATGCCAGGGTCCCTTAGTTTCCTTCTCTCTAAGGATGGAGAAAGCTGTTAGCACAGGCAAATGGCAGTCCTCACCATCACCAAATACAATTTCAGCGTCTCCTCCCTGAGCTTGCTGAAGGAATGACCTGGAGACTGATCGTGCTCTGAAATAAGCATATGCCGTTGCTTGTCTAAAAATCAGCAGGAACATAGTAAACATAAAAAGTGATTCTGAACTGTTAAGCTACCTCATCCACCCTGCCAGCGGCGTGTGCTGCTTGTTTGATGTATGGTACTTGAAAGTAACTGTAGTAGGCTTCATATTTTGATGCAGATAGGAGTCTCAGCACTAGGGACTCAAGGTTTTACTTTTAAATAGTGCAAGGACAAGTTTAGAAGAAGAGCATTGCTTTAATTGAGGTTGGTTCAAGCAGAAGGGGACTCAGAAAGGGGCCTGAATGCAATAGTCTTAGGAAAGATTAAAAAATAGAATACTGATGAGGGGTTTTAATAATGAATAATTTTCCAGGAACATGGAATATACTATAGATTTTTAGATAGAAGAAACCTTATGATGGTTCAAATCTGCAGTTTAGTCAATACTTTACTACATTATTAGAACTCGGAATATGAGAAAGACCAGGCGGTGGTGGCGCACGCCTTTAATCCCAGCACCAGGGAGGCAGAGGCAGGAGTATCTCTGTGAGTTCGAGGACAGCCTGATCTACAAGAACTAGTTCCAGGACAGGCTTTGAAGCTATAGAGAAACCCTGTCTTGAAAAAAAAAAACAAACAAAGCAAAACAGAACATGAGAAAGAATACTGAAAATGTGCCAGAGCTGAAAACTTAGTTCAGCAACAGTGGCAAACCATTTTACAGCTTTTCTAGAGAATTATCATTTGAAGTCACAAAGAAACTCTGTCTGCAGTGTGGAGATTAAGTAGAACCAAGGGTGAAGAGGCCAGGATGTAGGCACCACATTGCACTCACATTGTACTGGTTCAGATGGGATGATGCATTGTTTTGTGTTGGAGTGGTGGTCATGGATGTGGGAACAAAGGGACACTTGTTAGGTAGAATTTGGGGTGATTTGGATAGCTTGGGATCTAGCTGGACAGGAGAATGAGGGCCGCTTGTGTGGATAACCCGAGGAGCCTTTTGTTAGTAGAAAATTAAGGAAGGAGACGTGAGTGAGGCGGAGGTTCATGAGTTCACTCTGGGAAATTTTGACATGTCTGCTAGACAAACGCAGTGTCTAATTGTGACATCATATGCATTTGAACTTTTAGAAAAGTCTGGGTTTGAGAGGCATTAGGGCATAGACGATCTCTGGAAAACAGGCATGCTTGAGAATTCGCAGGCAAATGCGCAGCCTGAGAAAAGGAACAAGGATAGTCCCCGAGGGAACGCCAACTCTTAAGAGGAGAGCAGACATCCCTCAACAAAAACAAGACTTCAGGGGGATATTGAGAGGCGCAGGAGGAGCCCCCAGGATAGAGAGAAGATGGAAAACCCAAGGGAAGGGAGCAATGTGTGAGCGGGGGAACAATGTCAGCCATCGGAGGAAACTGAGAAACAGGGTCTTCAGAAGCACCCATTGCCCTGGGAACTGCTAGTTCACAGGAGCACAGAGTAGGCTGGCTGAGCCACTTGAGCAAGGGGGGAGGGGTGTGCATGGAGCGACCAAAGAGCAGTGTGTCCAGAAAGGCCGAGAAACGTGCCGCATCCATTCCCAGTGAAGACAGTGGGGAAGGTTGTTGCGTTGAAGGTGTTGGACTTTCACACCTGTTTATGTGCTTAGAGAAGGGACGGATGCAGAATGCCGATTGAGAAAAGAATAACCAGCAATGAAAGCCCTACCTCGGTGAATCACACAGTCTACTCTGGGCAGCGGCTGTATCGGCAGTCCTGGGGATTTGTTAGGGAAGCAAATGACCTGTCTCTAGAACCTGGGCTCAGCAGCTCCTGTTATAGCTCAAGGTGGAGAGCTTCTGACTTAGAGGTGCTATGGGGTTGGGGGCCCAGGTGTCCATTCTGCACTGGGCCGGAAGGCGCTTCCCACAGGGCCGTGTTCAGTCACGTAGGCAGCTGGAGGTTGAAGTTTGCTCTCGATCCTCTGCTTTTGGTTTCTAAGATGAGAAGGAGCTCTGTCTACTGCAGGCCTTGGGACAGGGGCTGCATTGCTTGAATATATTCAAACGCCATGCACATTCTCGGCTGAGGAATACCACTGTCTAGGCTCCTGGCTGAAGTAAAATGGCAAGTTCCACACTGAAACACTTGTCTATTTCCCCCGTGTTTCCATTTTGTCCTTGTCCTCTGTTACCAGGAGCAAACTGTACCTGCTGGTGCCGGATTCATTTGAGCCAAGACGGTTCCATCACACGTCTGGACAGTCCGTCTCTAGGGCTTCAGAGTTGGTTTCTTGTTTGCTTGCTTGTTTCTTTTTTTGTTTGTTTGTTTTTTTATCACTTGTGACTTCTCTGCCATCCTCATTAGCAACTCTCAGCAGGTTACTGAGATCGCATCATCCAGAACCCTAATAAGTAAGAGCATCGTCCAAGCACACAGGAGACTTAGCTGTGAGACATCATTACCGTTCCTACACAGAAGGCGTCAGGCGAGAGGAAAACGCTATGTAGTTTTTAAGACGAAAAGTCAAACAATTAAAAAGAAGTCTTCTGTGGGCATCTGACTGCAGGTCCCAGTGCTGGACTTTTGGTCTCCTTAGATTCTTTCCTTAGCGGGCCATGAGAAGGTGGCGCACAGCACTTTGGCCAGGCTGGCTCTGTGGAAAATGGTCAGTCTGATACAATTAGCCATTCATTTCCTTCTCCTGTCTTGATTCTCATCGACAGAAATGCAGCCGCATCCTGTATGAGAGACAGGCACGCATGATCCCCCAAGGTGAGGGATTCAGAAAAGTTGTCGTGTTCTGAAGTCGAAGTAAAGGACGATGAGATAGGAAGGCAGGCCATCTTGTCTTCCGAGGGACCTTCCCTGTTAAGTCCTCCCCTCCTTTGGAGGCTCAGGGCAAAGGTTTCGCATAAGCAAGTCACCTGCCTTCATGAAGGGCCCCAGTTATGTAAATATTCATGTCGGCAGTGATCAGCTGGGTTTCCCAGGGTCCAGCTACTAAAGGAGTAAGGGCAGCCTGCTTCCAAAGGCGCTAACAGTCCTCAGAGCGCCGGATTAGGGCTCATCCTATGTAGTGTCTCCGTGTCCTTACTGAGAACAGTTAGTGAGCCGTGTGCATTTTCCCGTAGGACCTGGAATTTGTTAAGGACATGAATCGCATATGAATTAGGTAGGTTTGCCAGAGAATTAATTTTAGAAAGCACCAAGCCAAATTTCCTTGCTAATATTTTGATATTAGTTTCTTTGATACAGCATTTAACTTACAAATCACCCTTGATCGTTACATTTGATCAGTTCTCAGACATTTTGGCTTGTTTCCTATTTGATCAGAAATGAAGACAGTCTGCCACTTTTATTTAATTCATAATAGACTCGTATTACTGCAAGATTAAAACTTACACTACTGTTAAATCTGCAATTCCTAATCATCTAAAAATCTGTAAGGGAGACCATGCTAGGGTTTTATAAATTTAAAAACAACAACAGCAACAACAGACAGTTCCACAAACCTCCTATAATTACAGTGGAGCCAGGCTGGAGAGGAGGAGGAAGGGAGAGAAGGAGGGGTTCCCTCACCAAGCCCGGCTGAGGACACCACGTGGAAGCAATAGTTCTTTTGGTGAAAGTATAAAATAGGAGACAAATAGTATTCTGTATGGGGAAAGTTCTGTGTGACCATTTTCCAAGTTAAAGGACCAGTCCTCCTTTGAGTCTATCCATAAACAGCTTTATTGGCAGCACAACTTTCATATGCTTTCTGTACAGACACCAGGGCTCCTTCTCAGCACCCCCGAGTCTCCCTCTCTGCTTGATTATGACAGAGTGGGTTGGCTTTTTTCTTTGAGATCTGGGAATCTTTGAAAGAGTTTGTTTTTCACTCAGTACTTTGAGCATTTGCGTTTATGTTTGGCCTCTGACAGCTGTTTTGGGGTGAGCTGCGTGGGGGAACCATCAACGTGAGCCTCTTTCCAAGCGTTTACCCCCCCCCCATAGCTTCCTAATGTAAATGGATACCAAGGCAAGATTTCGATTGCTTCCTCTCCCTTAAATCCAGTCTGTCCCGACAGCTCCGTCTTTCCAGATTCTTATAATGATTATGTCTGGCTGTTTGTCCAGTCTGTTTTCTCCAGAGAGCTCCCAGGTAGTTTGTTAGCCAAGGGACCCCCACACAGCGCCTTGTGGTTGGGGCAGAGCTTCGGGATAGTGGTCCAGCTCAGCCAGGACCCTGTGAGTTGCAGGAGCTTCTGTCAAAGAATCTAGGTACGCATCTTTAGCTGCATCTCCGTTCTTTACTTCAGGCTTTATCGAACACCAGCTAAGCAACAGTATTCTGTAGGTTGCAGTGATCCGGGCCAGATAGTGGTCCCGTCCTCTTCAGCTTAGTTTTTGTGTGAGGTGACAGTGGGAGTCCCCAAACTACACAACCTCAGCAGCCTGTGGAAGGGCCAGAGAGTCAGCACTTTAGGCTTTCTGAGCCTTGCAGTATCTGTCACAGCCATTTTGCTCTGACCTTGTCTTACAAGAATAGCTTCAGATAAGATGTAACCACACAGGCAGAGCAAATAAACAGAGAAACTCTATTTACAGAAACTGGGAGTGGGCGTACCTAGGCTAGAGTTTTTTTCACCAGTGGTCCAGGTAATGCCAGTCCAGTGGGGCGTCGTACATGTCACCCTGTGTGGACTTGGTCTTGGTTTTCAGATTGTCGGACATCCCTCTAGTTGGCGTGGGGCAGCCAGAAAGAGGAAGTGCATTTCAGAGCATCCGATGCTGTCGCAGAATTATGCATTGCTGTATTTGTCGTCTTCTCCGGTTGTTTTCTCCTCCCAGCATTGGAGTGGCACCTTCATTTGTTCTCCGTGTCCTGTGCCTGGGAGAAGCAGAAACAGGCAGACCCAGACCTGGAGCAGGCCTGGGAGAAGGGACATCTGGGTTAATTGATGAATAATAGACAGGCATGGTCAAGTAGAGCCTCCTAGGCCACAGGAAGGAGTTTACAGTTCATTGCAAAGCATTAGGAAGCCATCAACAGGTAGTAAGTATGGATGTAGCTAGCTATAAGTCATTTGTGCAGAAGAGATTCTGATAGCGGGGGATAAGTCTGACTGAGCATATTGCCATATCACAGGAGACAGGCTGTAGCTTTTGCTAAAGGATGTGGCCTGAGAAAAATAATTAAATAGATTTAACTGAGCCTGTTTTTCCAGCTCTTCAGTGAGCTGAGGCAGGAGGATTACTTGAGCCTGGGAATTAAAGGTTAGTGTGGATAACCTAGGGAGGGAGATTCAGTCACAGACAAAGTAAAAAAAAAAACTGAATATATTAAAGGTATATGCTTAGAGACAATTGTTGCAACTTTCATATCTGGATGCCATGGGTTAGAGCAAAGGGGGTGGGGCTCTGGAATTCTCACTGGCTCTTTCCTGAGAATTTGAGTTGGTTCCCTGGGAATGAATGGGTGAGGAAGGATCAGCTTTGTAGTGGAACTTAATTGTGTTACATGAAAATGTTACTAGAAAGACACATGCTCTCTGAAAGACAGTCTTAGATAGCATCAGAACTTGGACACAGACACCAGGAGGAGAGGAGGGCGCCTCAGCCAGCAGGACATTCCAGAGCCACAGTGTCCGGGGGTGGGACATGGGGCTCCGTTGAAACTGTGTAGACCTGTAAGCCAGGTAGTAAATGCTGACAGCGTTGTTAAAATGTCAGAGACTGTCCTACAGAACGACTCCCAACTGAGAAGATGTGCTGAGATGGGATTAACTTGACATCCAGAACACTCCAGTGGGATTTTAACTTTGTTTCTCTAGACATGGCCTTTTGGGATCATATGGCAAGAAATGGGTCTGTAGCCAACTCTATGAAGCAGAAACAAAGGAGGGGTGGCTAATTTATGTGAACTTCCATATGTGGATCAGAGGATGTCACTAAGAGATGTGCTCCTCAGCCATGGCTAGTTGGAACGGTTGTCTTTGTGTTGGGGCCATCCCAACCCATGGGACAGCGTCTGGATAAATGACGGGTGGACAATAAGTCTTTCCACTGGGAATGTGTGTGTGTGTGTGTGTGTGTGTGTTTGTCTGTCTGTCCCCCCTCAAAAAGTGGGTAACTACTGCTCCCATCCCCTCTTCCTATCCACACACACATACAATAAACTACTTATTTTAGCCCAGTTGTGTTTCCCAGCTGTAAAACGTAAATCTGTGGCTGCTATTCGGCAGATACCTGGCTCCCGGGTGGTGTCTCATGAGTGACTGCACACAGAATGTGTGTAAAGCACAGGCGCCCCTAATTCTATACAACTTCCTCGTTTTCTTCTGGAGTTGCAGCCACAGTCCTTCTCAAAATCTCTTCGCAAGCACACCCAGCAAAGGCCACCAAACCATGGCTCCCTTACCCAGTGTCGCATCCTTGAGTAGGACGTGTGCGTTAAGCCATTTCTGCCACAGCTGACGTTTTTCTCCCGTGCCATCCTTATTTTAGTAAGTTCAGTGGGCTGTGTCCACATGACCGTTCAGTCTGTGTGGGACGTCAGGTGCTGTGTCCAGTGGTCTGACTGGACACACGAGCTCCTTGGCTATAAGGTTTGAGTTGGGTATGGACGCTGCCGGGCAGCTAACAGTCTCTACTGATCCTGCGGTGCCGATGTGGTGTGGTACAATTTGCGGGTGGGTGTTCGGAAGTTCATGGTGCCCTTGGGCGCTGTGCTGCTGTCCTCAGAGCCTTGTGGGGCTTCCCAGTGGAGTTTCATGGGCATCAGTGTGCTTGTGGCTTCAGAAACAGCACGACTTTACCTTCGCCCACTGAGGACCTTCCCCACCGCATGTGTGAATGAACACAGAGTACAAACCTAACGGGCCAAATTTGATTTCCTTCCTGCTGCTCTGAGTAGCTGGTGGTGAGGACCAGAGAAGCCAAACTGGGTTTGGGACTCATGGAAACATCCCACACATGGCAAATAGAGTCAGATGTGTTTAGGTCACTACACCTGCACACTTGGTATGATTATAAACAGAGGTCAATGGGAGTCAAGGCACTGCAAGGTGAGTGGTCACCAAGCAGGGAGTGGGGGCAGTCATTGTCCACGGCTACTCATGGACAGAGCATAGTGTTTAGCTCTGCTTCAGGGGGCTGTGAATCCAAATCTCTTTTAGTTAGTCACCAGGTATGTGATCTTGGATTCTGTCTTCCGTCGAGTTCTGCTTGCAACATGTTGCTTGTTAAGCCTACTTACCAAGGTTGTTTCAAGCATTCAAAATCAGGTGAGCAACGGGCCTACCACAGAACAGCGTTTAGTGAGACGAAACCTGTCATTAAAAGACAAAAACAACCCCAGCAAGTGTAAGCGCGGGCACTAGGACTCAGAGGTGGAAAAGCACTTGCCGGTCTCGGGGACAGTTTTGAGTATCAGTCTATGCTCAGGTGTGCTCAGGAAGGATAATGTGGTCTCATTAAAATACCGTGTGTATCCTCTGACGAGCTTGTGTAAACTGGAATGGTATGGAGACAGCTCGGGTGCCACAATGTATTCAAATGAAACCCTGACATTTTTATTTGTTGTTTTAATAGTCCTTATGATAAATGTCAGCCAAATAATACTTCTTAGAGACACTTGGTTTTTACACACGCTCTGAGAGGTAATAAAACCCCCCATTAATGCTAATAGCATTCTGACAGACTGAGGACAGCGGTGCGTCAGAGACGCCTCGCTCTCCGAATGGACTCCAAGTTTCAGAACAGCACAAAGGAATGCTCTGGGTATTTATTCGGGGATTTGTGTGCACATTTGATAGATAACATTTATTTTTAGCCACGGAGAGCAGGCTCCTGGTGACTCTCCTCTTCCTAGGTTAGCTGGAATTTCCTTTGCCCTTCCAAAAGCTGTGTAAGAGCTAAGTAAGTAAACAGAGTCCGGTCCTGAGTTTGTGTCGAGCCATTTACAAAGGAATGGCAGCTTCAACACCGAAACAGTACTGAAAATGGAGTCAGACAAGGGCCCAGGCCCTGAGCCACAGCTGACTCCAACAGGCAAGGTCCAGGAGAGGAGCCTGGAAAGCGCGTGCCCTGAGCCCTGGGAGAGCACCGTCATCCTTATAGTCGTTAGTGTAGCTCTTGTAAATGACGGACATATTCACACTGTGTTTTCCCCACTGCACATCCATTGCAGGTAATTCACACAAAAATCCCTCGTCAGTTTTCTTCCATGCCAAGCTCTTTGTTTCTTAGTTTGAGAAATCTAGCGTTTGTTTGTATTTGCCTCCCCCTTTGGCTTTAAGGAACCCACAAGTTCTTCCATGGCAATTGGCATAAGTGGCATTGCCAGCACACCATATTAGCTTTAAAATAGATCACAACTGCAGGTTTCATGCCTAGGATTTCCCAGGACAGGGGAGCAGACGCTAGAGTCGGCAAGTCTCCCTATCTGATAAGCAGAAGTTATTTGGTATGGGTAGGGGCCGGGGGTTGGTGGAGCCACGTTGGACTAATACTTAAAACTAGGCTTCTATTAGTGAGCATCAGGAGAAAAAGAGCCGGTCCCTAGATTTACAACTGGAGAAAGCTGTGGACAGCCTGGAATTACTAAAGAGAATACATGAAGTGTATGTCTTATCTCCACTTGGGATGTAGGTATTAGATTTATTCCACTGAGGAGAGAACTCGGCTTCAGCATGGTTGGGTCATTTATCCAAGGTTATAAGACTCAGAGGTCAGAGACTCAAAGTTCACCCACATGTGTCAAGCTTGTGACTCTGACCTGCTACTGTAAGATGAGACTTGGTCATTTCCCGGCCACCCTGACCGAAATAATCACACAGAAACTGTATTAATTACAACACTTGGCCAATGACTCAGGCATATTCCTAGGTAACTCTAACATCTTAAATTAACCTATTTCTATTAATCTATGTACAGCCACGAAACTGTGGCTTACTGGTAAAGGATCTGCCAGCATCTGTCTCTTTCAGCAGCTACATGGCGTCTCTCTGACTCCGCCTACTCTTTATTTCTCTTCCAGCCTGGCTATATTCTGCCCTGCTATAGACCAAAGCAGCTTCTTTATTAACCAATGATAATAAAACATATTCATACCATATAGAGGAAAATCCCACATCATGTTACTTTAGATAACAGTGTTTATTTCTCCTTATACTTCCTTCCTGTTTTGGATGATACCCTTTCTAGTATAGCATAAATTCTTCATATTAAAGAAAAATAAAATGCTCTAATCATTCTTTCTATTAAAAGGGAGAAATTTGGGTTTGAAGGATGCTGTTATATCAGTAGTCTGGCTAAGACACTTCAGGTGGAAGACTCACCATAGACATACTGAGTGGGAAGGACCAAGTATTCAGAGCTGTGGTCCAAAGCTGCCCTACAACAGTGTGTAGACAAGAGCAGAAATTAACAGGAGAAGAGTAGCATCGTTCATGGATGCTCTGAGAGGGTGGAACAGTCTAGGTTTTCATCTGTTTGATTCAAGAGCGAGGAGCACAGTAGTAGGTGTTTCCAGAGTGTTGACTATGGATGTGTGGAGAAGAAGACAAGGTCTGGGGAGGAAAGGAAACCTCTGTTACAAAGTGAATGCCCACGTGTCTGTTCACTGGAAGTGGTGAGTAGACAGTGCCCATTGCCCTAGGCCAGTTATTCCCCTGAAGCCTTCCATTTTTCATACACCTTTATACCCCACAAAAGTGGGGGAAGAAGGCAAAAGACTGCTTTACCAGGACAACAAAGGACAACAGAGCAGTTACTCGCTTCAATACTTGAGACATCAAGCCATTACTTCCTGAGTTAGGCATTCTGTTGTTTTAGGCAAGATATGGAGTGAAGACACCCTAGACCAAGTATCCTGTAGGCAACCTCCTATTTTAAAATGAAGGAGCAGGAATAGGCTTAAATTCTCTGACCTTCGGTCGGGGTAAAGCAGATCCACCACCATCTTAATGATCAAAGCACCAATTAACCACACCCTAGGCCAGGGTTTCTCGTTTGTAGCCACACCTGCGGTCAACAACTTTGAAAGAGTTAAAACAAGCTCAAACTCTCTGACCTTTAGTCAAGGTGGAACAAGCTCACGCCTGGTGCCTCCACAGGTACCAAGGCACGTGAAGACTCCACGTGTTCACAGCCAGCCTTCCTCACTTCTCACAGACTCACTTCACTCCACAGAAGATTTTTAGGGACAGCCCCACTCGTCCTTGCATGCCAGTGTGCTTTTGACATGTCTCAGATGGCGTCTCATTGTCACCCTCACACCCTGGTGGGTTTTTTTTTCTTTTTCTTTCTTTTTTTTTTTTTTTTTTTAGAAATTTTTTTAGGAGTTTTTATTTACCTTTACTTCTTTGAATTTTAGATATGCAATGTCTACATGTAGTTTTTTTTTTCTTTATCCTGCTTGGTGTCCTCTCAGCCTTGTGAATCTTTGGTTTTATGTCTTATTTCAGTTCATTACTGTACCACATATCCTTGCCCTTTCTCTCCTGGCTTCCCCACTGCTTGGTTCCTCTGTGATATTCCTGTAGCTGTTAGATATTCTCCTGGGTGTGTTCCAGTCTCTGTTCTCTGATGTGTGCAAGTTCCTGGTGTCATGTGCAAGCTCAGAGGTTCTCTCCTGGCTCCGTCCAGCCCGCTCTGCAGATGTAACAGCATTTTTCACCTGTCCCAATATTTCCCATTCTAGCATCTGCTTGGCTCCATCTTAAACGTCCCTTGCTGATTTCATCCCATCTGTTCTTTAGCATATTAATAGTTTTCCAAAAGTTCCAAGTCTGCGGCCTTTGAGGTGGCTAAGAGAATAAAGTTGCTTGCTGCCACACCTGAGGCCCTGGGTTCGATACCTACGACCCACATAGTAGGAGAGAATCAATTCCCTTAGGTTGTTCTCTGTCCTCCATGTTTGCTTACACACATCTGCGCACACACACTATTAAAAAAATTCTAGTCTGATAGTCAAACATTCCTGCCATATCGGACTCTGGTTTTGAGGCTTCAAACTGTGACTTTCTCCTTTCAGCAATGCTTTGTTGTTGTTGCTGTTGCTGTTGCTGCTGCTGCTGTTGTTATTATTGTTGTTGCTGCTGCTGCTGTTATTTTGCTGTTATTGTCGCTGTTGTTGCTTCTGTTGCTGTTACTGTTGTTGTTGCTGCTGTTGCTGTTACTATTGTTGTTTCTGCTGTTACTATTGTTGCTGCTGCTGTTGCTGCTGTTGTTGTTATTGTTGTTGCTGCTGTCACTGCTGCTGCTGTTGTTGTTATTGCTGCTGCTGCTGTTGCTGTTGTTGCAGAGTGAGCACATGGTGTGCTGGGCAGAAGGAACATTATTGCCTCTGGTGGCATGTTGGTCACATGACAGTGAGCGGAAGTTCATTCAATGTTGTGATTCCATGTTGGTTTTTCAGTGAGCCCCACCCCAGAACTGCAAACTTCATGGTGGATCTCAGAGTTCCCTTTAGGTGAGAAAATTCCTGAATAATTCCTTGTCCTCCAGAGCAGCTTTAGGCACTTAGGAAACCATGGGAGGTTAGGCTGTGGGGAGGCAGGCGTTGTTAAGAACCCAGTGCTCCAGTGTCAAATGATTTTGTTTCTCCTCTGTAAACTCAGATGTTTTTCTCTGTTGTCTTTGTGAGGACCTGGTAGAATTCTTGGAAAGGAAACTCATGAAGTGGGTCCCTCTGCTTCTGTGACCTGGTCCGCAAGTCTTCCGACTCAGACACTTGGCTCATAATGGGCCTCCAACAATTTCTCATTTACGCTCGTTTTTCTACCCTAGTACTGCCCTGTGATGCTCGCTGCTCTGAAAGCTTGGTGCCCTCTGACCCCAGCCCTCCATCACTCATGTCTGAGGGCAACAGTTTGTCCTGTGGCCTTGTGTCTCTAACAGATCTAAAGAATTAGTTAGTAGAACAGAACAAAATCAAAATCTACTAACTAATTCTTTAGACCTGTTAGGATAAGCTAACTTTTAAGTTCCTCAGCGCTCAGGCCAGAAGTCAGAAGTTTCACCATGTTTTGTGAAACCAAGCTTTGACTATTTTTATTGTCCCAATTAACAATAACAATAATAACAGTGCTGGCATCAGGAACCGTGTGACAATCTGAGAGTAAATCTGTTTATGACAAGATCAGAAGTATTTCTTTTTTTTTTTTTTTTGTCACCTTTTTGTGACAGCATGTCATGCCCAGGGCTCTTGTGTGTGTGTGTGTGTGTGTGTGTGTATGTGTGTGTGTGTTTTCCTTTCTAGATATTTTCAGAAATCCAGGGGAATGCAGGGATGATTGGTTTTGCAGTAACTAAGGTCAAACCTTGGCTCCCATTTTTTGCAGCTTTGTTTTCTTTTGCCATTCCACATGACCAACATGTAGGTTCTTTTCTCCCTCCTCCATCTCATCTGGCTGCTGTGTTGATAGGAGCTTGGCCAGGCTGCCTGTGACTGAAACCAAAGCCATATGGGCTTGTCCAGCCGGGGGAAAATGGATAGGCTTAAAAATCATGGTCATGTGGACAGCACTGGGCAGAGACACCAGACTGGAGGAGGCTTTCAGTGGTTACCAATACCCGGGCTCCATTTCCTGCTTCTGAATTCAACAGCAGCACTGCTGTTCTTTGGATCTTATCAGGATACCCTAACTCTTTCCTACACAGTGACCCTGTTTGCAATGGGAGTGTTAACATATACAAGGAGTCTGAAGTGTTGGGAGCTTAAGCCCCTTGCTTTTAACATGCAAGGATCTTTGGGAAAACAAAGTGATGCTGTGAGGACAGGATAGGATGGTTTGGGGGGCTGTGACCTGTTGGATGGAGTGTGGCCTAATGGGTGGGGATGTGGCTTAATAGGCAAGAGGTGTGGCCTAATCGGCTCTTAGTTCATTGAGAGGTTGTCCCTGAAAGTGGTTCTTTGAGGATACTTTTAAAGTTATTTTTAATTAATTTTGCTAATTCATTCTATTTAATTATTCATACACTATATTTTGATCATATTCTTTCTCCTTTGCCTTTCCTAAGTCCTCCCTACCTCCCAACCCACCCAGCTTCATTTTCATTCTCCAGCTCTCAAAACAGCAGGAAAACTAAAGACCAAGAAAACAAAAGACAAAAAAATCACCAAACTAAAACTTGGAAGGGTTGTTACAGAAGCCTGAATTTGACCCCACCTCGCTCTAACTACTTCCCAGTTTGTCATTCAATTCTTCGTGTGTGTGTGTGTGTGTGTGTGTGTGTGTGTGTGTGTGTGTGTGCCTGCCATGCAACCCCAACCAGAGCCAGAGCCTGTTCGCATCAGGCCATTTAGACTCTTAGACTTTACAGTTTGGCCAAACCAACCTTTCCTTTATAGTTTGTGTCAGGTACTTTGTAACGGAAAGCATCTGCCACTTTACTGTGAAGACCGACTGGAGTCCCCGTATAGTGAACATATGATTCATTCACGCGGTCACTAGCATTTTTATTTATTTGTGTTTAGGAAGCAACTTCATATATTCCAGGCTTTGCTTTGAGCACGCGGTTGTGGCAGAGAACGAAACAGATCTCGGCTTTCAGGGGTCCTGCAGTCCCATGACACATCTTGATCTGGTATCGTGCTTAGATGCTCCTTTCTTCTGGCTCTGAAAGCGGCATAAAAAGGTGCCACGGAGCTTAGTACTCTTCAGAGTACAGGAAGAAGAGGTATTGCATGGGAGTGTTTGCATTTTCCATGACTGACCTAAACAAGTCGAGAGAAGACAATTCCGGTGCTTGGGGTCCAGTTTGGCGAGCTCATTAAGGGTCTGTCTGCTGTTTCTTCCTTAGCCATCTTGAACCCCTGCAGCTGTGTGTCTCAGACTGCTGCCTGTGAACACTCACATTTTGGGGTGAAAGGGTGAGCAGGAAATGGGGATCCAATGTGCTGACAAGATAGAGTGCACGCTCCAAACATTCATTCTCCTAAAATTGGAGTTACGACCTGGATACCTTCTCCGAGCAGGCTGACGTGAGGAAAGTTAGAAAGAGTCAGGCTTAACTGTGTCACACCAGCCCCACTGAGAGGGAGCAAGGGAGGTAAATGCCTTGGCTGTGGGGTGTGAGAATGAGGAAGGGTGGGGGTTGCTGTTTGCTGGTACACTGTGTGTGGGGGTGTGTGTGCGTGCATGTGTCTGTATGTGTGTGAGACTGTGTGTACATGTGCGAGAGTGAGTGTGTGTGAACGTGTGTGCCCATGCATGTGTGAGAGTGTGTGTATGTGTGAGAGAATGAGTGTGTGTGTGTACACTCATGCATGTGTGAGAGAGTATGTGTGTGTGTGTGAGAGAGAGAGAGAGAGAAAGGCAGAAGAGAGAGAAAGAATCACTTGTGAGGCTCAAACCATGAGCTCTACCCACATAGCTGCTTTGTAATTCGCTTCCTTTCACAAATCCTGAAACCATATCTAATTCCGTCTTCCTCCGCAATTCTCAGAGACACGTGGTAAAGTTTCATCAACTTGAGTTGATCGTGGAGGTAATGAGGCCATTTTAAGAGTGTACTACACAGCCGGCCTCCCGCGTGCTCATAGAATGTGTCCCAAGAGGGGCAGATCTGCAGACAGAAAACGCCTTTGTAATTCTTCCTTCCTTTCTCCCTGAAAAATGCAGATACAATGGGGGAAATGTAGTCGTTCCTCTGGCTCTCTAATGCCCCTGTAAATTCAGTCCGTTCCACCTTGGCATCGTCTTCAGGTAGAAAAGATTTTTGTCACTTTAGGGAAGTTTCGGCTTTAATAACCAAGGAAAGAATAGCAAAGCCTTGTGAATCGGCCATTTACTAATATATTTGTTTCCTATGCGCTGAACTTGATAACAAGGAGAATTTAATAAAATAGCAAATGATGACATTTCATGGGTCTTCGGCAGGAAACAAAAATCAAGTATGCCTGTCTAAACGTATAAACACAAAGTGGGTGTTCTCGGTCAGTTGGCTCCATTTTGGAAGTCAGTACCAGTTTCTGATTATTCTCAGATTTTGCTAGTATTCATTTGTTTTTACTAATTTTTTCAGAAAAGGTCTTTTATACTGTGTGTGTTGCTCATTTTTCTTTGTGTATTTTGTATTTCTTTGTTTAGAGGAAGGGGCCATTAGACAGAGAAGGCAATGTTGGTGAAGGCAGCAAGCTCTGGACATCCTTGTGCCCTGTGAGAACACAGTGCCCCGTGCATAACCAACAAGTCCTTCTGAGCCTTGGTTTTGGTGGTTTTAGATCACCCAGTTGGCTGCCTCTCCAAAGCTCTCCTCCCACCCTTCATTTTAGAAACAGTGGTACCAGCATGTCACTCGGCAGCCTCAGAAGCAGAACCCACTTTTCTGCGCTTGTCTCTGTACGACTGTCTCCGTTACTTCCTCCGTGTTGACTTACTTAGCCTCAGAACACACTTGTCTTAATTAGCGTTTCTATGCTGTGAAGAGACACCATGACCACAGACCACAGCAACTCTTAAAAGAAAAACACTTAATTGGGGCTGGCTTACAGTTCAGAGGTTAGACCATTGTCATCATGGTGGGAAACATGGTGGCATGCAGGCAGACATGGTGCTGGAGAGGTCACTGAGAGTTCTACATGTGGATCATCACGGGAGAGAGAGAGAGAGAGAGAGAGAGAGAGAGAGAGAGAGAGAGAGAGAGAGAGAGAGAGAGAGAGAG